>NW_026061991.1:0-340667 GCF_023897955.1 Schistocerca gregaria | reverse complement strand
AATGTGAAAAGTGTTCATATGTAGTAAAAACCTGAGAAATCCGTCCGTTTTCGTCATTTGTTATCGAATCGACTTAAAGCCAGATCGTCACATTGGCCGCTCTTCTCTCTTAAACGGTTGTACTTATCGTCTGCAAAGCTATATCGCGTGCTGCGGTATGCGGAGACTCTAAAAGCACCATAGTAGAACACAGATGAAGCTTCTAAGTTGATGTAATAGCCAGTAAGAAGTAGTACAATTCAAGTTTTAGGTATCGATTATTGACTTTTTAGCTGGCTCTGGTGCCTTGGACATGAGCTAGGACCTTAAGATTCTGCATAGAAGGAGGACTAGCAGCCGAGTTGCACGGGAGAATGTGAAAAGTGTTCAAATAGAGTAAAAACCTGAGAAATCCGTTCGTTTTCGTCATTTTTATCGAATCGACTTGAAGCCAAATCGTCACATTGGCCGCTCTGCTCTCTGAAACGGTTGTACTTATCGTCTCAAAGCTATGTCGCGAACGGCGGTATTCGGAGACACTAAAAGCACCATTGTAGAACGCAGATGTAGCTTCTAAGATGATGTAATAGCCAGTAAGAAATAGTACAATTCAAGTTTTAGGAATCGGTTATTGACTTTTTACCCTTGTTTGGTGCCTTGGACATGAGCTAGGAACTTAAGATTTTACATGCAGGAGGACTAGCAGCCGAGTTGCACGGGAGAATGTGTAAAGTGTTCATATGTAGTAAAAACCTGAGAAATCCGTCCGTTTTCGTCATTTGTTATCGAATCGACTTAAAGCCAGATCGTCACATTGGCCGCTCTTCTCTCTGAAACGGTTGTACTTATCGTCTGCAAAGCTATGTCGCGTGCTGCGGTATACGGAGACACTAAAAGCACCATAGTAGAACACAGATGACACTTCCAAGTTGATGTAATAGCCAGTAAGAAGTAGTACAATTCAAGTTTTAGTTACTGATTAATGACATTTTAGCTCGCTTTGGTGCCTTGGACATGAGCTAGGACCTTAAGATTCTGCATGAAAGGAGGTCTAGCAGCCGAGTTACACAGGAGAATGTGAAAAGTGTTTATATGTAGTAAAAACCTGAGAAATCCGTCCGTTTTCGTCATTTGTTATCAAATCGACTTAAAGCCAGATCGTCACATTGGCCGCTCTTCTCTCTGAAACGGTTGTACTTATCGTCTGGAAAGCATTGTCGCGTGCTGCGGTATGCGGTGACACTAAAAGCACCATAGTAGAACACAGATGAAGCTTCTAAGATGATGTAATAGCCAGTAAGAAGTAGTCCAATTCAAGATTTAGGTATAGATTATTGACTTTTTAGCTGGCTTTGGTGCCTTGGACATGAGCTAGGACCTTAAGATTCTGCATGAACGGAGGACTAGCAGCCGAGTTGCAGGGGAGAATGTGAAAAGTGTTCATATGTAGTAAAAACCTGAGAAATCCGTCCGTTTTCGTCATTTGTTATCGAATCGACTTAAAGCCAGATCGTCACATTTTCCGCTCTTCTCTTTGAAACGGTTGTACTTATGGTCTTCAAAGCTATGTCGCGTGCTGCGGTATGCGGAGACACTAAAAGCACCATAGTAGAACACAGTTGAAGCTTCTAAGTTGATGTAATAGCCAGTAAGAGGTAGTACAATTCAAGTTTTAGGTATCGATTATTGACTTTTTAGCTGGCTTTGGTGCCTTGGACATGAGCTAGGACCTTAAGATTCTGCATGAAAGGAGGACTAGCAGCCGAGTTGCACGGGAGAATGTGAAAAGTGTTCATATGTAGTAAAAACCTGAGAAATCCGTCCGTTTTCGTCATTTGTTATCGAATCGACTTAAAGCCAGATCGTCACATTGGCCGCTCTTCTCTCTTAAACGGTTGTACTTATCGTCTGCAAAGCTATATCGCGTGCTGCGGTATGCGGAGACTCTAAAAGCACCATAGTAGAACACAGATGAAGCTTCTAAGTTGATGTAATAGCCAGCAAGAAGTAGTACAATTCAAGTTTTAGGTATCGATTATTGACTTTTTAGCTGGCTTTGGTGCCTTGGACATGAGCTAGGACCTTAAGAATCTGCATTAAAGGGGGACTAGCAGCCGAGTTGCACGGGAGAATGTGAAAAGTGTTCAAATAGAGTAAAAACCTGAGAAATCCGTCCGTTTTCGTCATTTTTATCGAATCGACTTAAAGCCAGATCGTCACATTGGCCGCTCTTCTCTCTGAAACGGTTGTACTTACCGTCTGCAAAGCTATGTCGCGTGCTGCGGTATGCGGAGACACTAAAAGCACCATAGTAGAACACATATGAAGCTTCTATGATGATATAATAGCCAGTAAGAAATAGTACAATTCAAGTTTTAGGAATCGGTCATTGACTTTTTACCCTTGTTTGGTGCCTTGGACATGAGCTAGGAACTTAAGATGTTACATGCAGGAGGACTAGCAGCCGAGTTGCACGGGAGAATGTGTAAAGTGTTCATATGTAGTAAAAACCTGAGAAATCCGTCCGTTTTCGTCATTTGTTATCAAATCGACTTAAAGCCAGATCGTCACATTGGCTGCTCTTCTCTCTGAAACGGTTGTACTTATCGTCTGGAAAGCTTTGTCGCGTGCTGCGGTATGCGGAGACACTAAAAGCACCATAGTAGAACACAGATGAAGCTTCTAAGATGATGTAATTGCCAGTAAGAAGTAGTACAATTCAAGTTTTAGGTATCGATTATTGACTTTTTAGCTGGCTTTGGTGCCTTGGACATGAGCTAGGATCTTAAGATTCTGCATGGAAGGAGGACTAGCAGCCGAGTTGCAGGGGAGAATGTGAAAAGTGTTCATATGTAGTAAAAACCTGAGAAATCCGTCCGTTTTCGTCATTTGTTATCGAATCGACTTAAAGCCAGATCGTCACATTGGCCGCTCTTCTCCCTGAAACGGTTGTACTTATCGTCTTCAAAGATATGTCGCGTGCTGCGGTATGCGGAGACAATAAAATCACCATACTGGAACACAGATGAAGCTTCTAAGTTGATGTAATAGCCAGTAAGAAATAGTACAATTCAAGTTTTAAGTATCGATTATTGACTTTTTAGCTGGCTTTGGGACCTTGGACATGAGCTAGGACCTTAAGATTCTGCATGAAAGGAGGACTAGCAGCCGCGTTGTACGGGAGAATGTGAAATGTGTTCATACGTAGTAAAAACCTGAGAAATCCGTTCGTTTTCGTCATTTGTTATCAAATCGACTTAAAGCCAGATCGTCACATTGGCTGCTCTTCCCTCTGAAACGGTTGTACTTATCGTCTGGAAAGCTTTGTCGCGTGCTGCGGTATGCGGAGACACTAAAAGCACCATAGTAGAACACAGATGAAGCTTCTAAGATGATGTAATAGCCAGTAAGAAGTAGTACAATTGAAGTTTTAGGTATTGATTATTGACTTTTTAGCTGGCTTTGATGCCTTGGACATGAGCTAGGACCTTAAGATTCTGTATAGAAGGAGGACTAGCAGCCGAGTTGCACGGGAGAATGTGAAAAGTGTTCATATGTAGTAAAAACCTGAGAAATCCGTCCGTTTTCGTCATTTGTTATCGAATCGACTTAAAGCCAGATCGTCACATTGGCCGCTCTTCTCTCTTAAACGGTTGTACTTATCGTCTGCAAAGCTATATCGCGTGCTGCGGTATGCGGAGACTCTAAAAGCACCATAGTAGAACACAGATGAAGCTTCTAAGTTGATGTAATAGCCAGTAAGAAGTAGTACAATTCAAGTTTTAGGTATCGATTATTGACTTTTTAGCTGGCTTTGGTGCCTTGGACATGAGCTAGGACCTTAAGATTCTGCATGAAAGGAGGACTAGCAGCCGCGTTGTACGGGAGAATGTGAAATATGTTCATATGTAGTAAAAACCTGAGAAATCCGTCCGTTTTCGTTATTTGTTATCAAATCGACTTAAAGCCAGATCGTCACATTGGCTGCTCTTCTCTCTGAAACGGTTGTACTTATCGTCTGGAAAGCTTTGTCGCGTGCTGCGGTATGCGGAGACACTAAAAGCACCATAGTAGAACACAGATGAAGCTTCTAAGATGATGTAATAGCCAGTAAGAAGAAGTACAATTCAAGTTTTAGGTATCGATTATTGACTTTTTAGCTGGCTCTGGTGCCTTGGACATGAGCTAGGACCTTAAGATTCTGCATAGAAGGAGGACTAGCAGCCGAGTTGCACGGGAGAATGTGAAAAGTGTTCAAATAGAGTAAAAACCTGAGAAATCCGTCCGTTTTCGTCATTTTTATCGAATCGACTTAAAGCCAAATCGTCACATTGGCCGCTCTGCTCTCTGAAACGGTTGTACTTATCGTCTGCAAAGCTATGTCGCGAACGGCGGTATTCGGAGACACTAAAAGCACCATTGTAGAACGCAGATGTAGCTTCTAAGATGATGTAATAGCCAGTAAGAAATACTACAATTCAAGTTTTAGGAATCGGTTATTGACTTTTTACCCTTGTTTGGTGCCTTGGACATGAGCTAGGAACTTAAGATTTTACATGCAGGAGGACTAGCAGCCGAGTTGCACGGGAGAATGTGTAAAGTGTTCATATGTAGTAAAAACCTGAGAAATCCGTCCGTTTTCGTCATTTGTTATCGAATCGACTTAAAGCCAGATCGTCACATTGGCCGCTCTTCTCTCTGAAACGGTTGTACTTATCGTCTGCAAAGCTATGTCGCGTGCTGCGGTATGCGGAGACACTAAAAGCACCATAGTAGAACACAGATGACACTTCCAAGTTGATGTAATAGCCAGTAAGAAGTAGTACAATTCAAGTTTTAGTTACTGATTAATGACATTTTAGCTCGCTTTGGTGCCTTGGACATGAGCTAGGACCTTAAGATTCTGCATGAAACGAGGGCTAGCAGCCGAGTTACACAGGAGAATGTGAAAAGTGTTTATATGTAGTAAAAACCTGAGAAATCCGTCCGTTTTCGTCATTTGTTATAGAATCGACTTAAAGCCAGATCGTCACATTGGCCGCTCTTCTCTCTGAAACGGTTGTACTTATCGTCTGGAAAGCATTGTCGCGTGCTGCGGTATGCGGTGACACTAAAAGCACCATAGTAGAACACAGATGAAGCTTCTAAGATGATGTAATAGCCAGTAAGAAGTAGTCCAATTCAAGATTTAGGTATAGATTATTGACTTTTTAGCTGGCTTTGGTGCCTTGGACATGAGCTAGGACCTTAAGATTCTGCATGAACGGAGGACTAGCAGCCGAGTTGCAGGGGAGAATGTGAAAAGTGTTCATATGTAGTAAAAACCTGAGAAATCCGTCCGTTTTCGTCATTTGTTATCGAATCGACTTAAAGCCAGATCGTCACATTTTCCGCTCTTCTCTTTGAAACGGTTGTACTTATGGTCTTCAAAGCTATGTCGCGTGCTGCGGTATGCGGAGACACTAAAAGCACCATAGTAGAACACAGTTGAAGCTTCTAAGTTGATGTAATAGCCAGTAAGAGGTAGTACAATTCAAGTTTTAGGTATCGATTATTGACTTTTTAGCTGGCTTTGGTGCCTTGGACATGAGCTAGGACCTTAAGATTCTGCATGAAAGGAGGACTAGCAGCCGAGTTGCACGGGAGAATGTGAAAAGTGTTCATATGTAGTAAAAACCTGAGAAATCCGTCCGTTTTCGTCATTTGTTATCGAATCGACTTAAAGCCAGATCGTCACATTGGCCGCTCTTCTCTCTTAAACGGTTGTACTTATCGTCTGCAAAGCTATATCGCATGCTGCGGTATGCGGAGACTCTAAAAGCACCATAGTAGAACACAGATGAAGCTTCTAAGTTGATGTAATAGCCAGTAAGAAGTAGTACAATTCAAGTTTTAGGTATCGATTATTGACTTTTTAGCTGGCTTTGGTGCCTTGGACATGAGCTAGGACCTTAAGAATCTGCATTAAAGGGGGACTAGCAGCCGAGTTGCACGGGAGAATGTGAAAAGTGTTCAAATAGAGTAAAAACCTGAGAAATCCGTCCGTTTTCGTCATTTTTATCGAATCGACTTAAAGACAGATCGTCACATTGGCCGCTCTTCTCTCTGAAACGGTTGTACTTACCGTCTGCAAAGCTATGTCGCGTGCTGCGGTATGCGGAGACACTAAAAGCACCATAGTAGAACACATATGAAGCTTCTATGATGATATAATAGCCAGTAAGAAATAGTACAATTCAAGTTTTAGGAATCGGTTATTGACTTTTTACCCTTGTTTGGTGCCTTGGACATGAGCTTGGAACTTAAGATTTTACATGCAGGAGGACTAGCAGCCGAGTTGCACGGGAGAATGTGTAAAGTGTTCATATGTAGTAAAAACCTTAGTAATCCGTCCGTTTTCGTCATTTGTTATCGAATCGACTTAAAGCCAGATCGTCACATTGGCCGCTCTTCTCTCTGAAACGGTTGTACTTATCGTGTGCAGAGTTATGTCGCGTGCTGCGGTATGCAGAGACACTAAAAGCACCGTAGTAGAACACAGATGACACTTCCAAGTTGATGTAATAGCCAGTAAGAAGTAGTACAATTCAAGTTTTAGTTACTGATTATTGACATTTTAGCTGGCTTTGGTGCCTTGGACATGAGCTAGGACCTTAAGATTCTGCCTGAAAGGAGGGCTAGCAGCCGAGTTACACAGGAGAATGTGAAAAGTGTTTATATGTAGTAAAAACCTGAGAAATCCGACCGTTTTCGTCATTTGTTATAGAATCGACTTAAAGCCAGATCGTCACATTGGCCGTTCTTCTCTCTGAAACGGTTGTACTTATCGTCTTCAAAGCTATGTCGCGAACAGCGGTATGCGGAGACACTAAAAGCACCATAGTAGAACACAGATGAAGCTTCTAAGATGATGTAATAGCCAGTAAGAAGTAGTACAATTCAAGATTTAAGTATCGATTATTGACTTTTTAGCTGGCTTTGGTGCCTTGGACATGAGCTAGGACCTTAAGATTCTGCATGAAAGGAGGACTAGCAGCCGCGTTGTACGGGAGAATGTGAAATATGTTCATATGTAGTAAAAACCTGAGAAATCCGTCCGTTTTCGTTATTTGTTATCAAATCGACTTAAAGCCAGATCGTCACATTGGCTGCTCTTCTCTCTGAAACGGTTGTACTTATCGTCTGGAAAGCTTTGTCGCGTGCTGCGGTATGCGGAGACACTAAAAGCACCATAGTAGAACACAGATGAAGCTTCTAAGATGATGTAATAGCCAGTAAGAAGAAGTACAATTCAAGTTTTAGGTATCGATTATTGACTTTTTAGCTGGCTCTGGTGCCTTGGACATGAGCTAGGACCTTAAGATTCTGCATAGAAGGAGGACTAGCAGCCGAGTTGCACGGGAGAATGTGAAAAGTGTTCATATGTAGTAAAAACCTGAGAAATCCGTTCGTTTTCGTCATTTGTTATCGAATCGACTTAAAGCCAGATCGTCACATTGGCCGCTCTTCTCTCTGAAACGGTTGTACTTATCGTCTGCAAAGCTATGTCGCGTGCTGCGGTGTGCGGAGACTCTAAAAGCACCATAGTAGAACACAGATGAAGCTTCTAAGTTGATGTAATAGCCAGTAAGAAGTAGTACAATTCAAGTTTTAGGTATCGATTATTGACTTTTTAGCTGGCTTTGGTGCCTTGGACATGAGCTAGGACCTTAAGAATCTGCATTAAAGGAGGACTAGCAGCCGAGTTGCACGGGAGAATGTGAAAAGTGTTCAAATAGAGTAAAAACCTGAGAAATCCGTCCGTTTTCGTCATTTTTATCGAATCGACTTAAAGCCAAATCGTCACATTGGCCGCTCTGCTCTCTGAAACGGTTGTACTTATCGTCTGCAAAGCTATGTCGCGAACGGCGGTATTCGGAGACACTAAAAGCACAATTGTAGAACGCAGATGTAGCTTCTAAGATGATGTAATAGCCAGTAAGAAATAGTACTATTCAAGTTTTAGGAATCGGTTATTGACTTTTTACCCTTGTTTGGTGCCTTGGACATGAGCTGGGAACTTAAGATTTTACATGCAGGAGGACTAGCAGCCGAGTTGCACGGGAGAATGTGTAAAGTGTTCATATGTAGTAAAAACCTGAGAAATCCGTCCGTTTTCGTCATTTGTTATCGAATCGACTTAAAGCCAGATCGTCACATTGGCCGCTCTTCTCTCTGAAACGGTTGTACTTATCGTCTGCAAAGCTATGTCGCGTGCTGCGGTATGCGGAGACACTAAAAGCACCATAGTAGAACACAGATGACACTTCCAAGTTGATGTAATAGCCAGTAAGAAGTAGTACAATTCAAGTTTTAGTTACTGATTAATGACATTTTAGCTCGCTTTGGTGCCTTGGACATGAGCTAGGACCTTAAGATTCTGCATGAAAGGAGGGCTAGCAGCCGAGTTACACAGGAGAATGTGAAAAGTGTTTATATGTAGTAAAAACCTGAGAAATCCGTCCGTTTTCGTCATTTGTTATCAAATCGACTTAAAGCCAGATCGTCACATTGGCCGCTCTTCTCTCTGAAACGGTTGTACTTATCGTCTGGAAAGCATTGTCGCGTGCTGCGGTATGCGGTGACACTAAAAGCACCATAGTAGAACACAGATGAAGCTTCTAAGATGATGTAATAGCCAGTAAGAAGTAGTCCAATTCAAGATTTAGGTATAGATTATTGACTTTTTAGCTGGCTTTGGTGCCTTGGACATGAGCTAGGACCTTAAGATTCTGCATGAACGGAGGACTAGCAGCCGAGTTGCAGGGGAGAATGTGAAAAGTGTTCATATGTAGTAAAAACCTGAGAAATCCGTCCGTTTTCGTCATTTGTTATCGAATCGACTTAAAGCCAGATCGTCACATTTTCCGCTCTTCTCTTTGAAACGGTTGTACTTATGGTCTTCAAAGCTATGTCGCGTGCTGCGGTATGCGGAGACACTAAAAGCACCATAGTAGAACACAGTTGAAGCTTCTAAGTTGATGTAATAGCCAGTAAGAGGTAGTACAATTCAAGTTTTAGGTATCGATTATTGACTTTTTAGCTGGCTTTGGTGCCTTGGACATGAGCTAGGACCTTAAGATTCTGCATGAAAGGAGGACTAGCAGCCGAGTTGCACGGGAGAATGTGAAAAGTGTTCATATGTAGTAAAAACCTGAGAAATCCGTCCGTTTTCGTCATTTGTTATCGAATCGACTTAAAGCCAGATCGTCACATTATCCGCTCTTCTCTCTGAAACGGTTGTATTTACCGTCTGAAAAGCTATGTCGCGTGCTGCGGTATGCGGAGACACTAAAAGCACCATAGTAGAACACATATGAAGCTTCTATGATGATGTAATAGCCAGTAAGAAGTAGTACAATTCAAGTTTAAGGTTTCGATATCGACTTCATAGATGGATTTGGTGCCTTGGACATGAGCTAGGACTTTAAGATTCTGCATGAAAAGAGGACTAGCTGCCGAGTTGCACGGGACAATATGAAAAGTGTTCATATGTAGTAACAACCTGAGAAATCCGTCCGTTTTCGTCATGTGTTATCGAATCGACTTAAAGCCTGATCATCACATTGGCCGCTCTTCTCTCTGAAACGTTTGTACTTATCGTCTGCAAAGCAATGTCGCGTGCTGCGGTATGCGGAGACACTAAAAGCACCATAGTAGAACACAGATGAAGCTTCTATGATGATGTAATAGCCAGTAAGAAGTAGTACAATTCAAGTTTTAGGTATCGATTGTTGACTTTTTACCTGGCTTTGGTGCCTTGGACATGAGCTATTACCTTAAGATTCTGCATGAAAGGAGGAATAGCAGCCGAGTTGCACGGAAGAATGTGAAAAGTGTTCATATGTAGTAAAAACCTGAGAAATCCGTCCGTTCTCGTCATTTGTTATCGAATCGACTTTAAGCCGGATCGTCACATTGGCCGCTCTTCTCTCTGAAACGGTTGTACTTATCGTCTGCAAAGCTATGTCGCGTGCTGCGGTATGCGGAGGCACTAAAAGCACCATAGTAGAACACATATGAAGCTTCTAAGATGATGTAATAGCCTGTAAGAAGTTGTACAATTCAAGTTTTAGGTATCGATTATTGATTTTTTAGCTGGCTTTGGTGCCTTGGACATGAGCTAGGATCTTAAGATTCTGCATCAAAAGGAGGACTAGCAGCCGAGTTGCACGGGACAGTGTGAAAAGTGTTCATACGTAGTAAAAACCTGAGAAATCCGTCCCTTTTCGTCATTTGTTATCGAATCGACTTAAAGCCAGATCGTCACATTGGCCGCTCTTCTCTCTGAAACGGTTGTACTTATCGTCTGCAAAGCTATGTCGCGTGCTGCGGTATGCGGAGGCACTAAAAGCACCATAGTAGAACACATATGAAGCTTCTAAGATGATGTAATAGCCTGTAAGAAGTTGTACAATTCAAGTTTTAGGTATCGATTATTGATTTTTTAGCTGGCTTTGGTGCCTTGGACATGAGCTAGGATCTTAAGATTCTGCATCAAAAGGAGGACTAGCAGCCGAGTTGCACGGGACAGTGTGAAAAGTGTTCATACGTAGTAAAAACCTGAGAAATCCGTCCCTTTTCGTCATTTGTTATCGAATCGACTTAAAGCCAAATCGTCACATTGGCCGCTCTTCTCTCTGAAACGGTTGTACTTATCGTCTTCAAAGCTATGTCGCGTGCTGCGGTATGCGGAGACACTAAAAGCACCATAGTAGGACACAGTGAAGCTTCTAAGTTGATGTGATAGCCAGTAAGCAGTAGTACAATTCAAGTTTTAGGTATTGATTATTGACTTTTTAGCTGGCTTTGGTGCCTTGGACATGAGCTAGGACCTTAAGATTCTGCATGATAGGAGGACTAGCAGCCGAGGTGCATGGGAGAATGTGAAAAGTGTTCAAATAGAGTAAAAACCTGAGAAATCCGTCCGTTTTCGTCATTTTTATCGAATCGACTTAAAGCCAAATCGTCACATTGGCCGCTCTGCTCTCGGAAACGGTTGTACTTATCGTCTGGAAAGCTTTGTCGCGTGCTGCGGCATGCGGAGACACTAAAAGCACCATAGTAGAACACAGATGAAGCTTCTAAGATGATGTAATAGCCAGTAAGAAGTAGTCCAATTCAAGTTTTAGGTATTGATTATTGACTTTTTAGCTGGCTGTGATGCCTTGGACATGAGCTAGGACCTTAAGATTCTGCATAGAAGGAGGACTAGCAGCCGAGTTGCACGGGAGAATGTGAAAAGTGTTCATATGTA
Source organism: Schistocerca gregaria (assembly GCF_023897955.1). Taxonomy (NCBI): domain Eukaryota; kingdom Metazoa; phylum Arthropoda; class Insecta; order Orthoptera; family Acrididae; genus Schistocerca; species Schistocerca gregaria. The sequence goes on along the minus strand of NW_026061991.1, from coordinate 329,392 downwards.
GTAAAAACCTGAGAAATCCGTCCGTTTTCGTCATTTGTTATCGAATCGACTTAAAGCCAGATCGTCACATTGGCCGCTCTTCTCTCTTAAACGGTTGTACTTATCGTCTGCAAAGCTATGTCGCGTGCTGCGGTATGCGGAGACACTAAAAGCACCATAGTAGAACACAGATGAAGCTTCTAAGTTGATGTGATAACCAGTAAGAAGTAGTACAATTCAAGTTTTAGGTATTGATTATTGACTTTTTAGCTGGCTTTGGTGCCTTGGACATGAGCTAGGACCTTAAGATTCTGCATGAAAGGAGGTCTAGCAGCCGCGTTGTACGGGAGAATGTGAAAAGTGTTCATATGTAGTAAAAACCTGAGAAATCCGTCCGTTTTCGTCATTTGTTATCAAATCGACTTAAAGCCAGATCGTCACATTGGCTGCTCTTCTCTCTGAAACGGTTGTACTTATCGTCTGGAAAGCTTTGTCGCGTGCTGCGGTATGCGGAGACACTAAAAGCACCATAGTAGAACACAGATGAAGCTTCTAAGATGATGTAATAGCCAGTAAGAAGTAGTATAATTCAAGTTTTAGGTATCGATTATTGACTTTTTAGCTGGCTTTGGTGCCTTGGACATGAGCTAGGACCTTAAGATTCTGCATGAAAGGAGGACTAGCAGCCGAGTTGAAGGGGAGAATGTGAAAAGTGTTCATATGTAGTAAAAACCTGAGAAATCCGTCCGGTTTCGTCATTTGTTATCGAATCATCTTAAAGCCAGATCGTCACATTGGCCCCTATTCTCTCTGAAACGGTTGTACTTATCGTCTTCAAAGCTATGTCGCGTGCTGCGGTATGCGGAAACACTAAAACCACCACAGTAGAACACAGATGAAGCTTCTAATTTGATGTAATAGCCAGTAAGAAGTAGTACAATTCAAGTTTTAGTTATCGATTATTGACTTTTTAGCTGGCTTTGGTGCTTTGGACATGAGCTAGGACCTTAAGATTCTGCATAGAAGGAGGACTAGCAGCCGAGTTGCACGGGAGAATGTGAAAAGTGTTCATATGTAGTAAAAACCTGAGAAATCCGTCCGTTTTCGTCATTTGTTATCGAATCGACTTAAAGCCAGATCGTCACATTGGCCGCTCTTCTCTCTTAAACGGTTGTACTTATCGTCTGCAAAGCTATATCGCGTGCTGCGGTATGCGGAGACTCTAAAAGCACCATAGTAGAACACAGATGAAGCTTCTAAGTTGATGTAATAGCCAGTAAGAAGTAGTACAATTCAAGTTTTAGGTATCGATTATTGACTTTTTAGCTGGCTTTGGTGCCTTGGACATGAGCTAGGACCTTAAGAATCTGCATTAAAGGGGGACTAGCAGCCGAGTTGCACGGGAGAATGTGAAAAGTGTTCAAATAGAGTAAAAACCTGAGAAATCCGTCCGTTTTCGTCATTTTTATCGAATCGACTTAAAGCCAAATCGTCACATTGGCCGCTCTGCTCTCGGAAACGGTTGTACTTATCGTCTGCAAAGCTATGTCGCGAACGGCGGTATTCGGAGACACTAAACGCACCATTGTAGAACACAGATGTAGCTTCTAAGATGATGTAATAGCCAGTAAGAAATAGTACAATTCAAGTTTTAGGAATCGGTTATTGACTTTTTACCCTTGTTTGGTGCCTTGGACATGAGCTAGGAACTTAAGATTTTAGATGCAGGAGGACTAGCAGGCGAGTTGCACGGGAGAATGTGTAAAGTGTTCATATGTAGTAAAAACCTGAGAAATCCGTCCGTTTTCGTCATTTGTTATCGAATCGACTTAAAGCCCGATCGTCACATTGGCCGCTCTTCCCTCTGAAACGGTTGTACTTATCGTCTGCAAAGCTATGTCGCGTGCTGCGGTATGCGGAGACAATAAAATCACCATACTAGAACACAGATGAAGCTTCTAAGTCGATGTAATAGCCAGTAAGAAGTAGTACAATTCAAGTTTTAGGTATCGATTATTGACTTTTTAGCTGGCTTTGGTGCCTTGGACATGAGCTAGGACCTTAAGATTCTGCATGAAAGGAGGACTAGCAGCCGAGTTGCACGGGAGAATTTGAAAAGCGTTCATATGTAGTAAAAACCTGAGAAATCCGTCCGTTTTCGTCTTTTGTTATCGAATCGACTTAAAGCCAGATTGTCCCATTTGCCGCTCTTCTCTCTGAAACGGTTGTACTTATCGTCTGCAATGCTATATATCGTGCTGCGCTATGCGGAGACACTAAAAGCACCATAGTAGAACACAGATGAAGCTTCTAAGTTGATGTAATAGCCAGTAAGAAGTAGTACAATTCAAGTTTTAGGTATCGATTATTGATTTCATAGCTGGCTTTGGTGCCTTGGACATGAGCTAGGATCTTAAGATTCAGTATCAAAAGGAGGACTAGCAGCCGAGTTGCACGGGACAATGTGAAAAGTGTTCATACGTAGTAAAAACCTGAGAAATCCGTACCTTTTCGTCATTTGTTACGGAATCGACTTAAAGCCAGATCGTCACCCTGGCCGCTCTTCTCTCTGAAACGGTTGTACTTATCGTCTTCAAAGCTGTGTCGCGTGCTGCGGTATTCGGAGACACTAAAAGCACCATAGTACAACACAGATGAAGCTTCTAAGTTGATGTGATAGCCAGTAAGAAGTAGTACAATTCAAGTTTTAGGTATTGATTATTGACTTTTTAGCTGGCTTTGGTGCCTTGGACATGAGCTAGGACCTTAAGATTCTGCATGAAAGGAGGACTAGCAGCCGCGTTGTACGGGAGAATGTGAAATGTGTTCATATGTAGTAAAAGCCTGAGAAATCCGTCCGTTTTCGTCATTTGTTATCGAATCGACTTAAAGCCTGATCGTCCTATTGGCCGCTCTTCTCTCTGAAACGGTTGTACTTATCGTCTTCAAAGCTATGTCGCGTGCTGCGGTATGCGGAGACACTAAAAGCACCATAGTAGAACACAGATGATGCTTCTAAGTTGATGTAATAGCCAGTAAGAAGTAGTACAATTCAAGTTTTAGGTATCGATTATTGATTTCTTAGCTGGCTTTGGTGCCTTGGACATGAGCTAGGATCTTAAGATTCTGCATCAAAAGGAGGACTAGCAGCCGAGTTGCACGGGACAATGTGAAAAGTGTCCATACGTAGTAAAAACCTGAGAAATCCGTCCCTTTTCGTCATTTGTTATCGAATCGACTTAAAGCCAGATCGTCACATTGGCCGCTCTTCTCTCTGAAACGGTTGTACTTATCGTCTTCAAAGCTATGTCGCGTGCTGCGATATGCGGAGACACTAAAAGCACCATAGTACAACACAGATGAAGCTTCTAAGTTGATGTGATAGCCAGTAAGAATTAGTACAATTCACGTTTTAGGTATTGATTATTGACTTTTTAGCTGGCTTAGGTGCCTTGGACATGAGCTAGGACCTTAAGATTCTGTATGAAAGGAGGACTAGCAGCCGCGTTGTACGGGAGAATGTAAAATGTGTTCATATGTAGTAAAAACCTGAGAAATACGTCCGTTTTCGTCATTTGTTATCAAATCGTCTTAAAGCCAGATCGTCACATTGGCTGCTCTTCTCTCTGAAACGGTTGTACTTATCGTCTGGGAAGCTTTGTCGCGTGCTGCGGTATGCGGAGACACTAAAAGCACCATAGTAGAACACAGATGAAGCTTCTAAGATGATGTAATAGCCAGTAAGAAGTAGTACAATTCAAGTTTTAGGTATCGATTATTGACTTTTTAGCTGGCTTTGGTGCCTTGGACATGAGCTAGGACCTTAAGATTCTGCATGAAAGGAGGACTAGAAGCCGAGTTGCACGGGAGAATGTGAAAAGTGTTCATATGTAGTAAAAACCTGAGAAATCCGTCCGTTTTCGTCATTTGTTATCGAATCGACTTAAAGCCAGATCGTCACATTGGTCGCTCTTCGCTCTGAAACGGTTGTACTTATCGTCTTCAAAGCTATGTCGCGTGCTGCGGTATGCGGAGACACTAAAAGCACCATAGTAGAACACAGATGAAGCTTCTAAGTTGATGTAATAGCCAGTAAGAAGTAGTACAATTCAAGTTTTAGGTATCGATTATTGACTTCATAGCTGGCTTTGGTGCCTTGGACATGAGCTAGGACCTTAAGATTCTGCATGAAACGAGGACTAGCAGCCGAGTTGCACGGGAGAATGTGAAAAGTGTTCATATGTAGTAAAAACCTGAGAAATCCGTCCGTTTTCGTCATTTGTTATCGAATCGACTTAAAGCCAGATCGTCACATTGGCCGCTCTTCTCTCTGAAACGGTTCTACTTATCGTCTGCAAAGCTATGTCGCGTGCTGCGGTATGCGGAGACACTAAAAGCACCATAGTAGAACACAGATGAAGCTTCTAAGTTGATGTAATAGCCAGTAAGAAGTAGTACAATTCAAGTTTTAGGTATCGATTATTGACTTTTTAGCTGTCTTTGGTGCCTTGGACATGAGCTAGGACCTTAAGATTCTGCATGAAAGGAGGACTAGCAGCCGCGTTGCACGGGAGAATGTGAAATGTGTTCATATGTAGTAGAAACCTGAGAAATCCGTCCGTTTTCGTCATTTGTTATCGAATCGACTTAAAGCCCGATCGTCACATTGGCCGCTCTTCTCTCTGAAACGGTTGTACTTATCGTCTGCAAAGCTATGTCGCGTGCTGCGGTATGCGGAGACAATAAAATCACCATACTAGAACACAGATGAAGCTTCTAAGTTGATGTAATAGCCAGTAAGAAGTAGTACAATTCAAGTTTTAGATATCGATTATTGACTTTTTAGCTGGCTTTGGTGCCTTGGACATGAGCTAGGACCTTAAGATTCTGCATGAAAGGAGGACTAGCAGCCGAGTTGCACGGGAGAGTTTGAAAAGTGTTCATATGTAGTAAAAACCTGAGAAATCCGTCCGTTTTCGTCATTTGTTGTCGAATCGACTTAAAGCCAGATTGTCACATTGGCCGCTCTTCTCTCTGAAACGGTTGTACTTATGGTCTGCAATGCTATGTCTCGTGCTGCGCTATGCGGAGACACTAAAAGCACCATAGTAGAACACAGATGAAGCTTCTAAGTTGATGTAATAGCCAGTAAGAAGTAGTACAATTCAAGTTTTAGGTATCGATTATTGATTTTTTAGCTGGCTTTGGTGCCTTGGACATGAGCTACGAAATTACGATTCTGCATCAGAAGGAGGACTAGTAGCCGAGTTGCACGGGACAATGTGAAAAGTGTTCATATGTAGTAAAAACCTGAGAAATCCGTTCGTTTTCGTCATTTGTTATCGAATCGACTTAAAGTCAGATCGTCACATTGGCCGCTCTTCTGTCTGAAACGGTTGTACTTATCGTCTGCAAAGCTATGTCGCGTGCTGCGGTATGCGGAGACACTAAAAGCACCATAGTAGAACACAGATGAAGCTTCTAAGTTGATGTGATAGCCAGTAAGAAGTAGTACAATTCAAGTTTTAGGTATCGATTATAAACTTTTTAGCTGGCTTTGGTGCCATGGACATGAGCTAGGACCTTAAGATTCTGCATGAAAGGAGGACTAGCAGCCGCGTTGTATGGGAGAATGTGAAAAGTGTTCATATGTAGTAAAAACCTGAGAAATCCGTCCGTTTTCGTCATTTGTTATCGAATCGACTTAAAGCCAGATCGTCACATTGGCCCCTCTTTTCTCTGAAACGGTTGTACTTATCGTCTGCAAAGCTATGTCGCGTGCTGCGGTGTGCGGAGACACTAAAAGCACCATGGTAGAACACAGATGAAGCTTCTAAGTTGATGTAATAGCCAGTAAGAAGTAGTAAATTCTAGTTTTAGGTATCGATTATTGGCTTTTTAGCTGGCTTTGGTGCCTTGGATTAGAGCTAGGACCTTAAGATTCTGCATGAAAGGAGGACTAGCAGCCGCGTTGGATAGGAGAATGTGAAATGTGTTCATATGTAGTAGAAACCTGAGAAATCCGTCCGTTTTCGTCATTTGTTATCGAATCGACTTAAAGCCCGATCGTCACTTGGCCGCTCTTCTCTCTGAAACGGTAGTACTTATCGTCTGCAAAGCTATGTCGCGTGCTGCGGTATGCAAAGACAATAAAATCACCATAGCAGAACACAGATGAAGCTTCTAATTTGATGTAATAGCCAGTAAGAAGTAGTACAATTCAAGTTTTAGGTATTGATTATTGACTTTTTAGCTGGCTTTGATGCCTTGGACATGAGCTAGGACCTTAAGAATCTGCATGAAAGGAGGATTAGCAGCCGAGTTGCACGGGAGAATGTGAAAAGTGTTCATATGTAGTAAAAACCTGAGAAATCCGTCCGTTTTCGTCATTTGTTATCGAATCGACTTAAAGCCAGATCGTCACATTGGCCGCTCTTCTCTCTGAAACGGTTGTACTTATCGTCTTCAAAGCTATGTCGCGTGCTGCGATATGCGGAGACACTAAAAGCACCATAGTAGAACACAGATGAAGCTTCTAAGTTGATGTAATAGCCAGTAAGAAGTAGTACAATTCAAGTTTTAGGTATCGATTATTGATTTTTTAGCTGGCTTTGGTGCCTTGGACATGAGCTACGAAATTACGATTCTGCATCAGAAGGAGGACTAGCAGCCGAGTTGCACGGGACAATGTGAAAAGTGTTCATATGTAGTAAAAACCTGAGAAATCCGTTCGTTTTCGTCATTTGTTATCGAATCGACTTAAAGTCAGATCGTCACATTGGCCGCTCTTCTGTCTGAAACGGTTGTACTTATCGTCTGCAAAGCTATGTCGCGTGCTGCGGTATGCGGAGACACTAAAAGCACCATAGTAGAACACAGATGAAGCTTCTAAGTTGATGTGATAGCCAGTAAGAAGTAGTACAATTCAAGTTTTAGGTATCGATTATAACCTTTTTAGCTGGCTTTGGTGCCATGGACATGAGCTAGGACCTTAAGATTCTGCATGAAAGGAGGACTAGCAGCCGCGTTGTATGGGAGAATGTGAAAAGTGTTCATATGTAGTAAAAACCTGAGAAATCCGTCCGTTTTCGTCATTTGTTATCGAATCGACTTAAAGCCAGATCGTCACATTGGCCGCTCTTCTCTCTGAAACGGTTGTACTTATCGTCTTCAAAGCTATGTCGTATGCTGCGGTAAGCGGAGACACTAAAACCACCACAATTGAACACAGATGATGCTTCTAATTTGATGTAATAGCCAGTAAGAAGTAGTACAATTCAAGTTTTAGGTATCGATTATTGACTTTTTAGCTGGCTTTGGTGCCTTGGACATGAGCTAGGACCTTAAGATTCTGCATGAAAGGAGGACTAGCAGCCGCGTTGGATAGGAGAATGTGAAAAGTGTTCATATGTAGTAAAAACCTGAGAAATCCGTCAGATTTCGTCATTTGTTATCGAATCGACTTAAAGCCAGATCGTCACATTGGCCGCTCTTCTCTCTGAAACGGTTGCACTTATCGTCTTCAAAGCTATGTCGCGTGCTGCGGTATGCGGAGACACTAAAAGCACCATAGTAGAACACAGATGAAGCTTCTAAGTTGATGTAATAGCCAGTAAGAAGTAGTACAATTCAAGTTTTAGGTATCGATTATTGACTTCTTAGCTGGCTTTGGTGCCTTGGACATGAGCTAGGACCTTAAGATTCTGCATGGAAGGAGGACTAGCAGCCGAGTTGCACGGGAGAATGTGAAAAGCGTTCATATGTAGTAAAAACCTGAGAAATCCGTCCGTTTTCGTCATTTGTTATCGAATCGACTTAAAGCCAGATCGTCACATTGGCCGCTCTTCTCTCTGAAACGGTTGTACTTGTCGTCTTCAAAGCTATGTCGCGTGCTGCGGTATGCGGAGACACTAAAAGCACCATAGTAGAACACAGATGAAGCTTCTAAGTTGATGTAATAGCCAGTAAGAAGTAGTACAATTCAAGTTTTAGGTATCGATTATAACCTTTTTAGCTGGCTTTGGTGCCATGGACATGAGCTAGGACCTTAAGATTCTGCATGAAAGGAGGACTAGCAGCCGCGTTGTATGGGAGAATGTGAAAAGTGTTCATATGTAGTAAAAACCTGAGAAATCCGTCCGTTTTCGTCATTTGTTATCGAATCGACTTAAAGCCAGATCGTCACATTGGCCGCTCTTCTCTCTGAAACGGTTGTACTTATCGTCTTCAAAGCTATGTCGTATGCTGCGGTAAGCGGAGACACTAAAACCACCACAATTGAACACAGATGATGCTTCTAATTTGATGTAATAGCCAGTAAGAAGTAGTACAATTCAAGTTTTAGGTATCGATTATTGACTTTTTAGCTGGCTTTGGTGCCTTGGACATGAGCTAGGACCTTAAGATTCTGCATGAAAGGAGGACTAGCAGCCGCGTTGGATAGGAGAATGTGAAAAGTGTTCATATGTAGTAAAAACCTGAGAAATCCGTCAGATTTCGTCATTTGTTATCGAATCGACTTAAAGCCAGATCGTCACATTGGCCGCTCTTCTCTCTGAAACGGTTGCACTTATCGTCTTCAAAGCTATGTCGCGTGCTGCGGTATGCGGAGACACTAAAAGCACCATAGTAGAACACAGATGAAGCTTCTAAGTTGATGTAATAGCCAGTAAGAAGTAGTACAATTCAAGTTTTAGGTATCGATTATTGACTTCTTAGCTGGCTTTGGTGCCTTGGACATGAGCTAGGACCTTAAGATTCTGCATGAAAGGAGGACTAGCAGCCGAGTTGCACGGGAGAATGTGAAAAGCGTTCATATGTAGTAAAAACCTGAGAAATCCGTCCGTTTTCGTCATTTGTTATCGAATCGACTTAAAGCCAGATCGTCACATTGGCCGCTCTTCTCTCTGAAACGGTTGTACTTGTCGTCTTCAAAGCTATGTCGCGTGCTGCGGTATGCGGAGACACTAAAAGCACCATAGTAGAACACAGATGAAGCTTCTAAGTTGATGTAATAGCCAGTAAGAAGTAGTACAATTCAAGTTTTAGGTATCGATTATTGACTTTTTAGCTGGCTTTGGTGCCTTGGACATGAGCTAGGACCTTAAGATTCTGCATGATAAGAGGACTAGCAGCCGAGTTGCACGGGAGTACGTGAAAAGTGTTTATATGTAGTAAAAACCTGAGAAATCCGTCCATTTTCGTCATTTGTTATCGAATCGACTTAAAGCCAGATCGTCACATTGGCCGCTCTTCTCTCTGAAACGGTTGTACTTATCGTCTGCAAAGCTATGTCGCGTGCTGCGGTATGCGGAGTCACTAAAATCACCATAAATGAACACAGATGAAGCTTCTAAATTGAAGTAATAGCCAGTAAGAAGTAGTACAATTCAAGTTTTAGGTAACGATTATTGACTTTGTAGCTGGCTTTGGTGCCTTGGACATGAGCTAGGACCTTAAGATTCTGCATGAAAGGAGGACTAGCAGCCGAGTTGAACGGGAGAATGCGAAAAGTGTTCATGTGTAGTAAAAACCTGAGAAATCCGTCCGTTTTCGCAATTTATTATCGAATCGACTTAAAGCCAGATCGTCACATTGGCCGCTCTTCTCTCTGAAACGGTTGTACATATCGTCTGCAAAGCTATGTCGCGTGCTGCGGTATGCGGAGACACTAAAAGCACCATAGTAGAACACAGATTAAGCTTCTAAGTTGATGTAATAGCCAGTAAGAAGTAGTATAATTCAAGTTTTAGGTATCGATTATTGACTTTTTAGCTGGCTTTGGTGCCTTGGACATGAGGTAGGACCTTAAGATTCTGCATGAAAGGAGGGCTAGCAGCCGAGTTGCAAGGGAGAATGTTAAAAGTGTTCATATGTAGTAAAAACCTGAGAAATCCGTTCGTTTTCGTCATTTGTTATCGAATCGACTTAAAGCCAGATCGTCACATTGGCCACTCTTCTCTCTGAAACGGTTGTACTTATCGTCTGCAAAGCTATGTCGTGTGCTGCGGTATGCGGAGACACTAAAAGCACCATAGTAGAACATAGATGAAGCTTCTAAGTTGATGTAATAGCCAGTCAGAAGTAGTACAATTCAAGTTTTAGGTAACGATTATTGACCTTTTAGCTGGCTTTGGTGCCTTGGACATTAGCTAGGACCTTAAGATTCTGCATGAAAGGAGGACTAGCAGCCGAGTTGAACGGGAGAATGCGAAAAGTGTTCATGTGTAGTAAAATCCTGAGAAATCTGTCCGTTTACGTAATTTATTACCGAATCGAATTCAAGCCAGATCGTCACATTGGCCGCTCTTCTCTCTGAAACGGTTGTACTTATCGTCTGCAAAGCTATGTCGCGTGCTGCGGTATGCGGAGACACTAAAAGCACCATAGTAGAACACAGATTAAGCTTCCAAGTTGATGAAATAGCCAGTAAGAAGTAGTACAATTCAGGTTTTAGGTATCGACCATGGACTTTTTGATGGCTTTGGTGCCTTGGACATGAGCTAGGACCTTAAGATTCTGCATGAAAGGAGGACTAGCAGCCGAGTTGCAAGGGACAATGTTAAAAGTGTTCATATGTAGTAAAAACCCGAGAAATCCGTTCGTTTTTTTCATTTGTTATCGAATCGACTTAAAGCCAGATCGTCACATTGGCCCTTCTTCTCTCTGAAACGGTTGTACTTATCGTCTGCAAATCTATGTCGCGTGCCGCGGTATGCGGAGACACTAAAAGCACCATAGTAGAACACAGATGAAGCTTCTAAGTTGATGTAATAGCCAGTCAGAAGTAGTACAATTCAAGTTTTAGATATCGATTATTAACTTTTTAGCTGGCTTTGGTGCCTTGGACCTGAGCTAGGACCTTAAGATTCTGCATGAAAGGAGGACTAGCAGCCGAGTTGATCGGGAGTATGTGAAAAGTGTTCATATGTAGTAAAAACCTGAGAAATCCGTTCGTTTTTGTCATTTGTTATCGAATCGACTTAAAGCCAGATCGTCACATTTGCCCCTCTTCTCTCTGAAACGGTTGTACTTATCGTCTGCAAAGCTATGTTGCTTGCTGCGGTATGCGGAGGCACTAAAATCACCATAGCGGAACACAGATGAAGCTTCTTAGTTGATGTAATAGCCAGTAAGAAGTAGTACAATTCAAGTTTTAGGTATCGATAATTGACTTTTTAGCTGGCTTTGGTGCCCTGGTAATGATCTATGTCTTTAAGATTCTGCATGAAAGGAGGACTAGCAGCCGAATTGCATGGGAAAATGTGAAAAGTGTTCATATGTAGTAAAATCGTGAGAAATCCGTCCGATTTCGTCATTTGTTATCGAATCAACCTCAAGCCAGATCGTCACATTGGCCGCTCTTCTCTCTGAAACGGTTGTACTTATCGTCTGCAAAACTATGTGGCGTGATTCGGTATGCGGAGACACTAAAAGCACCATAGTAGAACACAGATGAAGCTTCTAAGTTGATGGAGTAGCCAGTAAGGAGTAGTACAATTCAAGTTTTAGGTATCGAATATTGACTTTTTAGCTGGCTTTGGTGCCTTGGACATGAGCTAGGACCTTAAGATTCTGCATGAAAGGAGGACTAGCAGCCGAGTTGCACGGGAGGATGCGAAAAGTGTTCATATGTAGTAAAAACCTGAGAAATCCGTCCGTTTTCGTAATTTATTATCGAATCGACTTAAAGCAGTGCGTCACATTGGCCGCTTTTCTCTGTGAAACGGTTTTACTTATCGTCTGCAAACCTATGTCGCGTGATGCGGTATGCGGAGACACTAAAAGCACCATAGTAGAACACAGATTAAGCTTCTAAGTTGATGTAATACCCAGTAAGAAGTTGTACAATTCAAGTTTTAGGTATCAATTATTGACTTTTTAGCTGGCTTTTCTGCCTTGGACATGAGCTAGGACTTTATGATTCTGCATGAAAGGAGGACTAGCAGATGAGTTGCATGGGAGAATGTGAAAAGTGTTCATATGTAGTAAAATCCTGAGAAATCCGTCCGTTTTCGTCATTTGTTATCGAATCAACTTAAAGCCAGATCGTCACATTGGCCGCTCCTCTATATGAAACGGTTGTACTTATCGTCTGCAAAACTATGTCGCGTGCTGCGGTATGCGGAGGCACTAAAATCACCATAGTGGAACACAGATGAAGCTTCTAAGTTGATGTAATAGCCAGTAAGGAGTAGTATAATTCAAGTTTTAGGTATCGAATATTGACTTTTTAGCTGGCTTTGGTGCCTTGGACATGAGCTAGGACCTTAAGATTCAGCATGAAATGAGGACTAGCAGCCGAGTTGCACGGGAGGATGCGAAAAGTGTTCATATGTAGTAAGAACCTGAGAAATCCGTCCGTTTTCGTCATTTGTTATCGAATCGACTTAAAGCCAGATCGTCACATTGGCCCCTCTTCTCTCTGAAACGGTTGTACTTATCGTCTGCAAAGCTATGTCGCGTCCTGCAGTATGCGGAGACACTAAAAGCACCATAGTAGAACACAGATGAAGCTTCTAAGTTGATGTGATAGCCAGTGAGAAGTAGTACAACTCAAGTTTTAGGTATCGATTATTGACTTTTTAGCTGGCTTTGGTGCCTTGGACATGAGCTAGGACCTTAAGATTTCGCATGAAAGGAGGACTAGCAGCCGCGTTGCACGGGAGTATGTGAAAAGTGTTCATATGTAGTAAAAACCTGAGAAATCCGTCCATTTTCGGCATTTGTTATCGAATCGACTTAAAGCCAGATCGTCACATTGGCCGCTCTTCTCTCTGAAACGGTTGTACTTATCGTCTGCAAAGCTATGTCGCGTGCTGCGGTATGCGGAGACACTAAAAGCACCATAGTAGAACACAGATTAAGCTTCTAAGTTGATGTAATAGCAAGTAAGAAGTAGTACAATTCAAGTTTTAGGTATCGATTATGGACTTTTTGCTGGCTTTGGTGCCTTGGACATGAGCTAGGACCTTAAGATTCTGCATGAAAGGAGGACTAGCAGCCGAGTTGCAAGGGAGAATGTGAAAAGTGTTCATATGTAGTAAAAACGTGAGGAATCTGTCCGTTTTCGTAATTTATTATCGAATCGACTTCAAGCAGTGCGTCACATTGGCCGCTCTTCTCTCTGAAACGGTTGTACTTATCGTCTGCAAAGCTATGTCGCGTGCTGCGGTATGCGGAGACACTAAAAGCACTATAGTAGAACACAGATTAAGCTTCTAAGTTGATGTAATAGCCAGTAAGAAGTAGTACAATTCAAGTTTTAGGTATCGATTATTGACTTTTTAGCTGGCTTTGGTGCCTTGGACATGAGCTAGGTCCTTAAGATTCTGCATGAAAGGAGGACTAGCAGCCGCGTTGCACAGGAGTATGTGAAAAGTGTTTATATGTAGTAAAAACCTGAGAAATCCGTCCATTTTCGTCATTTGTTATCGAATCGACTTAAAGCCAGATCGTCACATTGGCCGCTCCTCTATATGAAACGGTTGTACTTATCGTCTGCAAAACTATGTCGCGTGCTGCGGTATGCGGAGGCACTAAAATCACCATAGTGGAACACAGATGAAGCTTCTAAGTTGATGTAATAGCCAGTAAGAAGTAGTACAATTCAAGTTTTAGGTAACGATTATTGACTTTTTAGCTGGCTTTGGTGCCTTGAACATTAGCTAGGACCTTAAAATTCTGCATGAAAGGAGGACTAGCAGCCGAGTTGAACGGGAGAATGCGAAAAGTGTTCATGTGTAGTAAAATCCTGAGAAATCTGTCCGTTTACGTAATTTATTATCGAATCGACTTAAAGCCAGATCGACACATTGGTGGCTCTTCTCTCTGAAACGGTTGTACTTATCGTCTGCAAAGCTATGTCGCGTGATGCGGTATGCGGAGACACTAAAAGCACCATAGTAGAACACAGATGAAGCTTCTAAGTTGATGGAGTAGCCAGTAAGGAGTAGTACAATTCAAGTTTTAGGTATCGAATATTGACTTTTTAGCTGGCTTTGGTGCCTTGGACATGAGCTAGGACCTTAAGATTCTGCATGAAAGGAGGACTAGCAGCCGAGTTGCACGGGAGGATGCGAAAAGTGTTCATATGTAGTAAAAACCTGAGAAATCCGTCCGTTTTCGTAATTTGTTATCGAATCGACTTAAAGCAGTGCTTCACATTGGCCCCTCTTCTCTGTGAAACGGTTGTACTTATCGTCTGCAAAGCTATGTCGCGTCCTGCAGTATGCGGAGACACTAAAAGCACCATAGTAGAACACAGATGAAGCTTCTAAGTTGATGTGATAGCCAGTGAGAAGTAGTACAACTCAAGTTTTAGGTATCGATTATTGACTTTTTAGCTGGCTTTGGTGCCTTGGACATGAGCTAGGACCTTAAGATTTCGCATGAAAGGAGGACTAGCAGCCGCGTTGCACGGGAGTATGTGAAAAGTGTTCATATGTAGTAAAAACCTGAGAAATCCGTCCATTTTCGGCATTTGTTATCGAATCGACTTAAAGCCAGATCGTCACATTGGCCGCTCTTCTCTCTGAAACGGTTGTACTTATCGTCTGCAAAGCTATGTCGCGTGCTGCGGTATGCGGAGACACTAAAAGCACCATAGTAGAACACAGATTAAGCTTCTAAGTTGATGTAATAGCAAGTAAGAAGTAGTACAATTCAAGTTTTAGGTATCGATTATGGACTTTTTGCTGGCTTTGGTGCCTTGGACATGAGCTAGGACCTTAAGATTCTGCATGAAAGGAGGACTAGCAGCCGAGTTGCAAGGGAGAATGTGAAAAGTGTTCATATGTAGTAAAAACCTGAGAAATCCGTCAGATTTCGTCATTTGTTATCGAATCGACTTAAAGCCTGATCGTCACATTGGCCGCTCTTCTCTCTGAAACGGTTGCACTTATCGTCTTCAAAGCTATGTCGCGTGCTGCGGTATGCGGAGACACTAAAAGCACCATAGTAGAACACAGATGAAGCTTCTAAGTTGATGTAATAGCCAGTAAGAAGTAGTACAATTCAAGTTTTAGGTATCGATTATTGACTTCTTAGCTGGCTTTGGTGCCTTGGACATGAGCTAGGACCTTAAGATTCTGCATGAAAGGAGGACTAGCAGCCGAGTTGCACGGGAGAATGTGAAAAGTGTTCATATGTAGTAAAAACCTGAGAAATCCGTCCGTTTTCGTCATTTGTTATCGAATCGACTTAAAGCCAGATCGTCACATTGGCCGCTCTTCTCTCTGAAACGGTTGTACTTGTCGTCTTCAAAGCTATGTCGCGTGCTGCGGTATGCGGAGACACTAAAAGCACCATAGTAGAACACAGATGAAGCTTCTAAGTTGATGTAATAGCCAGTAAGAAGTAGTACAATTCAAGTTTTAGGTATCGATTATTGACTTCTTAGCTGGCTTTGGTGCCTTGGACATGAGCTAGGACCTTAAGATTCTGCATGAAAGGAGGACTAGCAGCCGAGTTGCACGGGAGAATGTGAAAAGTGTTCATATGTAGTAAAAACCTGAGAAATCCGTCCGTTTTCTTCATTTGTTATCGAATCGACTTACAGCCAGATCGTCACATTGGCCCCTCTTTTCTGTGAAACGGTTGTACTTATCGTCTGCAAAGCTATGTCGCGTGCTGCGGTGTGCGGAGACACTAAAAGCACCATGGTAGAACACAGATGAAGCTTCTAAGTTGATGTAATAGCCAGTAAGAAGTAGTACAATTCAAGTTTTAGGTATCGATTATTGACTTTTTAGCTGGCTTTGGTGCGTTGGACATGAGCTAGGACCTTAAGATTCTGCATGATAAGAGGACTAGCAGCCGAGTTGCACGGGAGTACGTGAAAAGTGTTTATATGTAGTAAAAACCTGAGAAATCCGTCCATTTTCGTCATTTGTTATCGAATCGACTTAAAGCCAGATCGTCACATTGGCCGCTCTTCTCTCTGAAACGGTTGTACTTATCGTCTGCAAAGCTATGTCGCGTGCTGCGGTATGCGGAGTCACTAAAATCACCATAAATGAACACAGATGAAGCTTCTAAATTGAAGTAATAGCCAGTAAGAAGTAGTACAATTCAAGTTTTAGGTAACGATTATTGACTTTGTAGCTGGCTTTGGTGCCTTGGACATGAGCTAGGACCTTAAGATTCTGCATGAAAGGAGGACTAGCAGCCGAGTTGAACGGGAGAATGCGAAAAGTGTTCATGTGTAGTAAAAACCTGAGAAATCCGTTCGTTTTCGTCATTTGTTATCGAATCGACTTAAAGCCAGATCGTCACATTGGCCACTCTTCTCTCTGAAACGGTTGTACTTATCGTCTGCAAAGCTATGTCGTGTGCTGCGGTATGCGGAGACACTAAAAGCACCATAGTAGAACATAGATGAAGCTTCTAAGTTGATGTAATAGCCAGTCAGAAGTAGTACAATTCAAGTTTTAGGTAACGATTATTGACCTTTTAGCTGGCTTTGGTGCCTTGGACATTAGCTAGGACCTTAAGATTCTGCATGAAAGGAGGACTAGCAGCCGAGTTGAACGGGAGAATGCGAAAAGTGTTCATGTGTAGTAAAATCCTGAGAAATCTGTCCGTTTACGTAATTTATTACCGAATCGAATTCAAGCCAGATCGTCACATTGGCCGCTCTTCTCTCTGAAACGGTTGTACTTATCGTCTGCAAAGCTATGTCGCGTGCTGCGGTATGCGGAGACACTAAAAGCACCATAGTAGAACACAGATTAAGCTTCCAAGTTGATGAAATAGCCAGTAAGAAGTAGTACAATTCAGGTTTTAGGTATCGACTATGGACTTTTTGATGGCTTTGGTGCCTTGGACATGAGCTAGGACCTTAAGATTCTGCATGAAAGGAGGACTAGCAGCCGAGTTGCAAGGGACAATGTTAAAAGTGTTCATATGTAGTAAAAACCCGAGAAATCCGTTCGTTTTTTTCATTTGTTATCGAATCGACTTAAAGCCAGATCGTCACATTGGCCCTTCTTCTCTCTGAAACGGTTGTACTTATCGTCTGCAAATCTATGTCGCGTGCCGCGGTATGCGGAGACACTAAAAGCACCATAGTAGAACACAGATGAAGCTTCTAAGTTGATGTAATAGCCAGTCAGAAGTAGTACAATTCAAGTTTTAGATATCGATTATTAACTTTTTAGCTGGCTTTGGTGCCTTGGACCTGAGCTAGGACCTTAAGATTCTGCATGAAAGGAGGACTAGCAGCCGAGTTGATCGGGAGTATGTGAAAAGTGTTCATATGTAGTAAAAACCTGAGAAATCCGTTCGTTTTTGTCATTTGTTATCGAATCGACTTAAAGCCAGATCGTCACATTTGCCCCTCTTCTCTCTGAAACGGTTGTACTTATCGTCTGCAAAGCTATGTTGCTTGCTGCGGTATGCGGAGGCACTAAAATCACCATAGCGGAACACAGATGAAGCTTCTAAGTTGATGTAATAGCCAGTAAGAAGTAGTACAATTCAAGTTTTAGGTATCGATAATTGACTTTTTAGCTGGCTTTGGTGCCCTGGTCATGATCTATGTCTTTAAGATTCTGCATGAAAGGAGGACTAGCAGCCGAATTGCATGGGAAAATGTGAAAAGTGTTCATATGTAGTAAAATCGTGAGAAATCCGTCCGATTTCGTCATTTGTTATCGAATCAACCTCAAGCCAGATCGTCACATTGGCCGCTCTTCTCTCTGAAACGGTTGTACTTATCGTCTGCAAAACTATGTGGCGTGATTCGGTATGCGGAGACACTAAAAGCACCATAGTAGAACACAGATGAAGCTTCTAAGTTGATGGAGTAGCCAGTAAGGAGTAGTACAATTCAAGTTTTAGGTATCGAATATTGACTTTTTAGCTGGCTTTGGTGCCTTGGACATGAGCTAGGACCTTAAGATTCTGCATGAAAGGAGGACTAGCAGCCGAGTTGCACGGGAGGATGCGAAAAGTGTTCATATGTAGTAAAAACCTGAGAAATCCGTCCGTTTTCGTAATTTATTATCGAATCGACTTAAAGCAGTGCGTCACATTGGCCGCTTTTCTCTGTGAAACGGTTTTACTTATCGTCTGCAAACCTATGTCGCGTGATGCGGTATGCGGAGACACTAAAAGCACCATAGTAGAACACAGATTAAGCTTCTAAGTTGATGTAATACCAAGTAAGAAGTAGTACAATTCAAGTTTTAGGTATCGATTATGGACTTTTTGCTGGCTTTGGTGCCTTGGACATGAGCTAGGACCTTAAGATTCTGCATGAAAGGAGGACTAGCAGCCGAGTTGCAAGGGAGAATGTGAAAAGTGTTCATATGTAGTAAAAACGTGAGGAATCTGTCCGTTTTCGTAATTTATTATCGAATCGACTTCAAGCAGTGCGTCACATTGGCCGCTCTTCTCTCTGAAACGGTTGTACTTATCGTCTGCAAAGCTATGTCGCGTGCTGCGGTATGCGGAGACACTAAAAGCACTATAGTAGAACACAGATTAAGCTTCTAAGTTGATGTAATAGCCAGTAAGAAGTAGTACAATTCAAGTTTTAGGTATCGATTATTGACTTTTTAGCTGGCTTTGGTGCCTTGGACATGAGCTAGGTCCTTAAGATTCTGCATGAAAGGAGGACTAGCAGCCGCGTTGCACAGGAGTATGTGAAAAGTGTTTATATGTAGTAAAAACCTGAGAAATCCGTCCATTTTCGTCATTTGTTATCGAATCGACTTAAAGCCAGATCGTCACATTGGCCGCTCCTCTATATGAAACGGTTGTACTTATCGTCTGCAAAACTATGTCGCGTGCTGCGGTATGCGGAGGCACTAAAATCACCATAGTGGAACACAGATGAAGCTTCTAAGTTGATGTAATAGCCAGTAAGAAGTAGTACAATTCAAGTTTTAGGTAACGATTATTGACTTTTTAGCTGGCTTTGGTGCCTTGCACATTAGCTAGGACCTTAAAATTCTGCATGAAAGGAGGACTAGCAGCCGAGTTGAACGGGCGAATGCGAAAAGTGTTCATGTGTAATAAAATCCTGAGAAATCTGTCCGTTTACGTAATTTATTATCGAATCGACTTAAAGCCAGATCGACACATTGGTGGCTCTTCTCTCTGAAACGGTTGTACTTATCGTCTGCAAAGCTATGTCGCATGATGCGGTATGCGGAGACACTAAAAGCACCATAGTAGAACACAGATGAAGCTTCTAAGTTGATGGAGTAGCCAGTAAGGAGTAGTACAATTCAAGTTTTAGGTATCGAATATTGACTTTTTAGCTGGCTTTGGTGCCTTGGACATGAGCTAGGACCTTAAGATTCTGCATGAAAGGAGGACTAGCAGCCGAGTTGCACGGGAGGATGCGAAAAGTGTTCATATGTAGTAAAAACCTGAGAAATCCGTCCGTTTTCGTAATTTGTTATCGAATCGACTTAAAGCAGTGCTTCACATTGGCCCCTCTTCTCTGTGAAACGGTTGTACTTATCGTCTGCAAAGCTATGTCGCGTCCTGCAGTATGCGGAGACACTAAAAGCACCATAGTAGAACACAGATGAAGCTTCTAAGTTGATGTGATAGCCAGTGAGAAGTAGTACAACTCAAGTTTTAGGTATCGATTATTGACTTTTTAGCTGGCTTTGGTGCCTTGGACATGAGCTAGGACCTTAAGATTTCGCATGAAAGGAGGACTAGCAGCCGCGTTGCACGGGAGTATGTGAAAAGTGTTCATATGTAGTAAAAACCTGAGAAATCCGTCCATTTTCGGCATTTGTTATCGAATCGACTTAAAGCCAGATCGTCACATTGGCCGCTCTTCTCTCTGAAACGGTTGTACTTATCGTCTGCAAAGCTATGTCGCGTGCTGCGGTATGCGGAGACACTAAAAGCACCATAGTAGAACACAGATTAAGCTTCTAAGTTGATGTAATAGCAAGTAAGAAGTAGTACAATTCAAGTTTTAGGTATCGATTATGGACTTTTTGCTGGCTTTGGTGCCTTGGACATGAGCTAGGACCTTAAGATTCTGCATGAAAGGAGGACTAGCAGCCGAGTTGCAAGGGAGAATGTGAAAAGTGTTTATATGTAGTAAAAACCTGAGAAATCCGTCCATTTTCGTCATTTGTTATCGAATCGACTTAAAGCCAGATCGTCACATTGGCCGCTCCTCTATATGAAACGGT
Organism: Schistocerca gregaria; assembly: GCF_023897955.1. NCBI lineage: Eukaryota > Metazoa > Arthropoda > Insecta > Orthoptera > Acrididae > Schistocerca > Schistocerca gregaria. The sequence continues at coordinate 309,245 of NW_026061991.1, read as the reverse complement.
TGTACTTATCGTCTGCAAAACTATGTCGCGTGCTGCGGTATGCGGAGGCACTAAAATCACCATAGTGGAACACAGATGAAGCTTCTAAGTTGATGTAATAGCCAGTAAGAAGTAGTACAATTCAAGTTTTAGGTAACGATTATTGACTTTTTACCTGGCTTTGGTGCCTTGGACATTAGCTAGGACCTTAAAATTCTGCATGAAACGAGGACTAGCAGCCCAGTTGAACGGGCGAATGCGAAAAGTGTTCATGTGTAGTAAAATCCTGAGAAATCTGTCCGTTTACGTAATTTATTATCGAATCGACTTAAAGAAAGATCGACACATTGGTGGCTCTTCTCTCTGAAACGGTTGTACTTATCGTCTGCAAAGCTATGTCGCGTGCTGCGGTATGCGGAGACACTAAAATAACCATAGTGGAACACAGATGAAGCTTCTAAGTTGATGTAATAGCAAGTAGGAAGTAGTACAATTCAAGTTTTAGGTATCGATTATTGACTTTTTAGCTGGCTTTGGTGCCTTGGACATGAGCTAGGACCTTAAGATTCTGCATGAAAGGAGGACTAGCAGCTGCGTTGCACGGGAGAATGTGAAAAGTGTTCATATGTAGTAAAAACCTGAGAAATCCGTCAATTTTCGTCATTTGTTATCGAATCGACTTAAAGCTAGATCGTCACATTGGCCCCTCTTCTCTCTGAAACGGTTGTACTTATCGTCTGCAAAGCTATGTCGCGTGCTGCGGTATGCGGAGGCACTAAAATCAACATAGCGGAACACAGATGAAGCTTCTAAGTTGATGTAATAGCCAGTAAGAAGTAGTACAATTCAAGTTTTAGGTATCGATAATTGACTTTTTAGCTGGCTTTGGTGCCCTGGTCATGATCTATGTCTTTAAGATTCTGCATGAAAGGAGGACTAGCAGCCGAATTGCATGGGAAAATGTGAAAAGTGTTCATATGTAGTAAAATCCTGATAAATCCGTCCGATTTCGTCATTTGTTATCGAATCAACTTGAAGTTAGATCGTCACATTGGCCGCTCTTCTCTCTGAAACGGTTGTACTTATCGTCTGCAAAGCTATGTCGCGTGCTGCGGTATGCGGAGACACTAAAAGCACCATAGTAGAACACAGATGAAGCTTCTAAGTTGATGTAATAGCCAGTAAGGAGTAGTACAATTCAAGTTTTAGGTATCGAATATTGACTTTTTAGCTGGCTTTGGTGCCTTGGACATGAGCTAGGACCTTAAGATTCTGCATGAAAGGAGGACTAGCAGCCGAGATGCACGGGAGGATGCGAAAAGTGTTCATATGTAGTAAAAACCTGAGAAATCCGTCCGTTTTCGTAATTTGTTATCGAATCGACTTAAAGCAGTGCTTCACATTGGCCGCTTTTCTCTGTGAAACGGTTGTACTTATCGTCTGCAAACCTATGCCGCGTGATGCGGTATGCGGAGACACTAAAAGCACCATAGTAGAACACAGATTAAGCTTCTATGTTGATGTAATACCCAGTAAGAAGTAGTACAATTCAAGTTTTAGGTATCAATTATTGACTTTTTAGCTGGCTTTTCTGCCTTGGACATGAGCTAGGACTTTATGATTCTGCATGAAAGGAGGACTAGCAGATGAGTTGCATGGGAGAATGTGAAAAGTGTTCATATGTAGTAAAAACCTGAGAAATCCGTCCATTTTCGTCATTTGTTATCGAATCGACTTAAAGCCAGATCGTCACATTGGCCGCTCCTCTATATGAAACGGTTGTACTTATCGTCTGCAAAACTATGTCGCGTGCTGCGGTATGCGGAGGCACTAAAATCACCATAGTGGAACACAGATGAAGCTTCTAAGTTGATGTAATAGCCAGTAAGAAGTAGTACAATTCAAGTTTTAGGTAACGATTATTGACTTTTTAGCTGGCTTTGGTGCCTTGCACATTAGCTAGGACCTTAAAATTCTGCATGAAAGGAGGACTAGCAGCCGAGTTGAACGGGCGAATGCGAAAAGTGTTCATGTGTAATAAAATCCTGAGAAATCTGTCCGTTTACGTAATTTATTATCGAATCGACTTAAAGCCAGATCGACACATTGGTGGCTCTTCTCTCTGAAACGGTTGTACTTATCGTCTGCAAAGCTATGTCGCATGATGCGGTATGCGGAGACACTAAAAGCACCATAGTAGAACACAGATGAAGCTTCTAAGTTGATGGAGTAGCCAGTAAGGAGTAGTACAATTCAAGTTTTAGGTATCGAATATTGACTTTTTAGCTGGCTTTGGTGCCTTGGACATGAGCTAGGACCTTAAGATTCTGCATGAAAGGAGGACTAGCAGCCGAGTTGCACGGGAGGATGCGAAAAGTGTTCATATGTAGTAAAAACCTGAGAAATCCGTCCGTTTTCGTAATTTGTTATCGAATCGACTTAAAGCAGTGCTTCACATTGGCCCCTCTTCTCTGTGAAACGGTTGTACTTATCGTCTGCAAAGCTATGTCGCGTCCTGCAGTATGCGGAGACACTAAAAGCACCATAGTAGAACACAGATGAAGCTTCTAAGTTGATGTGATAGCCAGTGAGAAGTAGTACAACTCAAGTTTTAGGTATCGATTATTGACTTTTTAGCTGGCTTTGGTGCCTTGGACATGAGCTAGGACCTTAAGATTTCGCATGAAAGGAGGACTAGCAGCCGCGTTGCACGGGAGTATGTGAAAAGTGTTCATATGTAGTAAAAACCTGAGAAATCCGTCCATTTTCGGCATTTGTTATCGAATCGACTTAAAGCCAGATCGTCACATTGGCCGCTCTTCTCTCTGAAACGGTTGTACTTATCGTCTGCAAAGCTATGTCGCGTGCTGCGGTATGCGGAGACACTAAAAGCACCATAGTAGAACACAGATTAAGCTTCTAAGTTGATGTAATAGCAAGTAAGAAGTAGTACAATTCAAGTTTTAGGTATCGATTATGGACTTTTTGCTGGCTTTGGTGCCTTGGACATGAGCTAGGACCTTAAGATTCTGCATGAAAGGAGGACTAGCAGCCGAGTTGCAAGGGAGAATGTGAAAAGTGTTTATATGTAGTAAAAACCTGAGAAATCCGTCCATTTTCGTCATTTGTTATCGAATCGACTTAAAGCCAGATCGTCACATTGGCCGCTCCTCTATATGAAACGGTTGTACTTATCGTCTGCAAAACTATGTCGCGTGCTGCGGTATGCGGAGGCACTAAAATCACCATAGTGGAACACAGATGAAGCTTCTAAGTTGATGTAATAGCCAGTAAGAAGTAGTACAATTCAAGTTTTAGGTAACGATTATTGACTTTTTACCTGGCTTTGGTGCCTTGGACATTAGCTAGGACCTTAAAATTCTGCATGAAACGAGGACTAGCAGCCCAGTTGAACGGGCGAATGCGAAAAGTGTTCATGTGTAGTAAAATCCTGAGAAATCTGTCCGTTTACGTAATTTATTATCGAATCGACTTAAAGAAAGATCGACACATTGGTGGCTCTTCTCTCTGAAACGGTTGTACTTATCGTCTGCAAAGCTATGTCGCGTGCTGCGGTATGCGGAGACACTAAAATAACCATAGTGGAACACAGATGAAGCTTCTAAGTTGATGTAATAGCAAGTAGGAAGTAGTACAATTCAAGTTTTAGGTATCGATTATTGACTTTTTAGCTGGCTTTGGTGCCTTGGACATGAGCTAGGACCTTAAGATTCTGCATGAAAGGAGGACTAGCAGCTGCGTTGCACGGGAGAATGTGAAAAGTGTTCATATGTAGTAAAAACCTGAGAAATCCGTCAATTTTCGTCATTTGTTATCGAATCGACTTAAAGCTAGATCGTCACATTGGCCCCTCTTCTCTCTGAAACGGTTGTACTTATCGTCTGCAAAGCTATGTCGCGTGCTGCGGTATGCGGAGGCACTAAAATCAACATAGCGGAACACAGATGAAGCTTCTAAGTTGATGTAATAGCCAGTAAGAAGTAGTACAATTCAAGTTTTAGGTATCGATAATTGACTTTTTAGCTGGCTTTGGTGCCCTGGTCATGATCTATGTCTTTAAGATTCTGCATGAAAGGAGGACTAGCAGCCGAATTGCATGGGAAAATGTGAAAAGTGTTCATATGTAGTAAAATCCTGATAAATCCGTCCGATTTCGTCATTTGTTATCGAATCAACTTGAAGTTAGATCGTCACATTGGCCGCTCTTCTCTCTGAAACGGTTGTACTTATCGTCTGCAAAGCTATGTCGCGTGCTGCGGTATGCGGAGACACTAAAAGCACCATAGTAGAACACAGATGAAGCTTCTAAGTTGATGTAATAGCCAGTAAGGAGTAGTACAATTCAAGTTTTAGGTATCGAATATTGACTTTTTAGCTGGCTTTGGTGCCTTGGACATGAGCTAGGACCTTAAGATTCTGCATGAAAGGAGGACTAGCAGCCGAGATGCACGGGAGGATGCGAAAAGTGTTCATATGTAGTAAAAACCTGAGAAATCCGTCCGTTTTCGTAATTTGTTATCGAATCGACTTAAAGCAGTGCTTCACATTGGCCGCTTTTCTCTGTGAAACGGTTGTACTTATCGTCTGCAAACCTATGCCGCGTGATGCGGTATGCGGAGACACTAAAAGCACCATAGTAGAACACAGATTAAGCTTCTATGTTGATGTAATACCCAGTAAGAAGTAGTACAATTCAAGTTTTAGGTATCAATTATTGACTTTTTAGCTGGCTTTTCTGCCTTGGACATGAGCTAGGACTTTATGATTCTGCATGAAAGGAGGACTAGCAGATGAGTTGCATGGGAGAATGTGAAAAGTGTTCATATGTAGTAAAAACCTGAGAAATCCGTCCGTTTTCGTCATTTGTTATCGAATCAACTTAAAGCAGTGCGTCACATTGGCCGCTCTTCTCTCTGAAACGGTTGTACTTATCGTCTGCAAAGCTATGTCGCGTGCTGCGTTATGCGGAGACACTAAAAGCACCATAGTAGAACACAGATGAAGCTTCTAAGTTGATGTAATAGCCAGTAAGGAGTAGTACAATTTAAGTTTTAGGTATCGAATATTGACTTTTTAGCTGGCTTTGGTGCCTTGGACATGAGCTAGGACCTTAAGATTCAGCATGAAATGAGGACTAGCAGCCGAGTTGCACGGGAGGATGCGAAAAGTGTTCATATGTAGTAAGAACCTGAGAAATCCGTCCGTTTTCGTCATTTGTTATCGAATCGACTTAAAGCCAGATCGTCACATTGGCCGCACCTCTATATGAAACGGTTGTACTTATCGTCTGCAAAACTATGTCGCGTGCTGCGGTATGCGGAGGAACTAAAATCAACATAGCGGAACACAGATGAAGCTTCTAAGTTGATGTAATAGCCAGTAAGAAGTAGTACAATTCAAGTTTTAGGTATCGATTATTGACTTTTTAGCTGGCTTTTGTGCCTTGGACATGAGCTATGTCCTTAAGATTCTGCATGAAAGGAGGACTAGCAGCCGAGTTGCATGGGAGCATGTGAAAAGTGTTCATATGTAGTAAAATCCTGAGAAATCCGTCCGTTTACGTAATTTATTATCGAATCGACTTAAAGCCAGATCGTCACATTGGCCGCTCTTCTCTCTGAAACGGTTGTACTTATCGTCTGCAAAGCTATGTCGCGTGCTGCGGTATGCGGAGACACTAAAAGCACCATAGTAGAACACAGATTAAGTTTCTAAGTTGATGTAATAGACAGTAAGAAGTAGTACAATTCAAGTTTTAGGTATCGATTATTGACTTTTTAGCTGGCTTTTCTGCCTTGGACATGAGCTACGACCTTAAGATTCTGCATGAAAGGAGGACTAGCAGCCGAGTTGCAAGGGACAATGTTAAAAGTGTTCATATGTAGTAAAAACCTGAGAAATCCGACGGTTTTCGTAATTTCTTATCGAATCGACTTAAGAAAGTGCGTCACATTGGCCTCTCTACTCTCTGAAACGGTTGTACTTATCGCCTGCAAAGCTATGTCGCGTGCTGCGGTATGCGGAGACACTAAAAGCACTATAGTAAAACACAGATTAAGCTTTTAAGTTGAAGTAATAGCAAGTAAGAAGTAGTACAATTCAAGTTTTAGGTATCGATTATGGACTTTTTGCTTGCTTTGGTGCCTTGGGCACGAGCTATTACCATAAGATTCTGCATGAAAGGAGGACTAGCAGCCGAGTTGCAAGGGAGAATGTGAAAAGTGTTCATATGTAGTAAAAACGTGAGGAATCCGTCCGTTTTCGTAATTTATTATCGAATCGACTTCAAGCAGTGCGTCACATTGGCCGCTCTTCTCTCTGAAACGGTTGTACTTATCGTCTGCAAAGCTATGTCGCGTGCTGCGGTATAGGGAGACACTAAAAGCACTATAGTAGAACACAGATTAAGCTTCTAAGTTGATGTAATAGCCAGTAAGAAGCAGTACAATTCAAGTTTTATGTATCGATTATTGACTTTTTAGCTGGCTTTGGTGCCTTGGACATGAGCTAGGACCTTAAGATTCTGCATGAAAGGAGGACTAGCAGCCGAGTTGCACGGGAGGATGTGAAAAGTGTTCATATGTAGTAAAAACCTGAGAAATCCGACCGTTTTCGTAATTTATTATCGAATCGACTTAAAGCAGTGCGTCACATTGGCCGCTCTTCTCTCTGAAACGGTTGTACTTATCGTCTGCAAAGCTATGTCGCGTGCTGCGGTATGCGGAGACACTAAAAGCACTATAGTAGAACACAGATTAAGCTTTTAAGTTGATGAAATAGCCAGTAAGAAGTAGTACAATTCAAGTTTTAGGTATCGATTATGGACTTTTTGCTGGCTTTGGTGCCTTGGACACAGGCTAGGACCTTACGATTCTGCATGAAAGGAGGACTAGCGGTCGAGTTGCAAGGGAGAATGTGAAAAGTGTTCATATGTAGTAAAAACGTGAGGAATCCGTCCGTTTTCGTAATTTATTATCGAATCGACTTCAAGCAGCGCGTCACATTGGCCGCTCTTCTCTCTGAAACGGTTGTACTTATCGTCTGCAAAGCTATGTCGCGTGCTGCGGTATGCGGAGACACTAAAAGCACCATAGTAGAACACAGATGAAGCTTCTAAGTTGATGTAATAGCCAGTAAGGAGTAGTACAATTCAAGTTTTAGGTATCGAATATTGACTTTTTAGCTGGCTTTGGTGCCTTGGACATGAGCTAGGACCTTAAGATTCAGCATGAAATGAGGACTAGCAGCCGAGTTGCACGGGAGGATGCGAAAAGTGTTCATATGTAGTAAGAACCTGAGAAATCCGTCCGTTTTCGTCATTTGTTATCGAATCGACTTAAAGCCAGATCGTCACATTGGCCCCTCCTCTCTCTGAAACGGCTGTACTTATCGTCTGCAAAGCTATGTCGCGTCCTGCAGTATGCGGAGACACTAAAAGCACCATAGTAGAACACAGATGAAGCTTCTAAGTTGATGTGATAGCCAGTGAGAAGTAGTACAACTCAAGTTTTAGGTATCGATTATTGACTTTTTAGCTGGCTTTGGTGCCTTGGACATGAGCTAGGACCTTAAGATTTCGCATGAAAGGAGGACTAGCAGCCGCGTTGCACGGGAGTATGTGAAAAGTGTTCATATGTAGTAAAAACCTGAGAAATCCGTCCATTTTCGGCATTTGTTATCGAATCGACTTAAAGCCAGATCGTCACATTGGCCGCTCTTCTCTCTGAAACGGTTGTACTTATCGTCTGCAAAGCTATGTCGCGTGCTGCGGTATGCGGAGACACTAAAAGCACCATAGTAGAACACAGATTACGCTTCTAAGTTGATGTAATAGCAAGTAAGAAGTAGTCCAATTGAAGTTTTAGGTATCGATTATGGACTTTTTGCTGGCTTTGGTGCCTTGGACATGAGCTAGGACCTTAAGATTCTGCATGAAAGGAGGACTAGCAGCCGAGTTGCAAGGGAGAATGTGAAAAGTGTTCATATGTAGTAAAAACGTGAGGAATCTGTCCGTTTTCGTAATTTATTATCGAATCGACTTCAAGCAGTGCGTCACATTGGCCGCTCTTCTCTCTGAAACGGTTGTACTTATCGTCTGCAAAGCTATGTCGCGTGCTGCGGTATGCGGAGACACTAAAAGCACTATAGTAGAACACAGATTAAGCTTCTAAGTTGATGTAATAGCCAGTAAGAAGTAGTACAATTCAAGTTTTAGGTATCGATTATTGACTTTTTAGCTGGCTTTGGTGCCTTGGACATGAGCTAGGTACTTAAGATTCTGCATGAAAGGAGGACTAGCAGCCGCGTTGCACAGGAGTATGTGAAAAGTGTTTATATGTAGTAAAAACCTGAGAAATCCGTCCATTTTCGTCATTTGTTATCGAATCGACTTAAAGCCAGATCGTCACATTGGCCGCTCCTCTATATGAAACGGTTGTACTTATCGTCTGCAAAACTATGTCGCGTGCTGCGGTATGCGGAGGCACTAAAATCACCATAGTGGAACACAGATGAAGCTTCTAAGTTGATGTAATAGCCAGTAAGAAGTAGTACAATTCAAGTTTTAGGTAACGATTATTGACTTTTTAGCTGGCTTTGGTGCTTTGGACATTAGCTAGGACCTTAAAATTCTGCATGAAAGGAGGACTAGCAGCCGAATTGAACGGGAGAATGCAAAAAGTGTTCATGTGTAGTAAAATCATGAGAAATCTGTCCGTTTACGTAATTTATTATCGAATCGACTTAAAGCCAGATCGTCACATTGGTGGCTCTTCTCTCTGAAACGGTTGTACTTATCGTCTGCAAAGCTATGTCGTGTGCTGCGGTATGCGGAGACACTAAAATAACCATAGTGGAACACAGATGAAGCTTCTAAGTTGATGTAATAGCAAGTAAGAAGTAGTACAATTCAAGTTTTAGGTATCGATTATTGACTTTTTAGCTGGCTTTGGTGCCTTGGACATGAGCTAGGACCTTAAGATTCTGCATGAGAGGAGGACTAGCAGCCGAGTTGCACGGGAGGATGCGAAAAGTGTTCATATGTAGTAAATACCTGAGAAATCCGTCCATTTTCGTAATTTATTATCGAATCGACTTAAAGCAGTGCGTCACATTGGCCGCTTTTCTCTGTGAAACGGTTGTACTTATCGTCTGCAAACCTATGTCGCGTAATGCGGTATGCGGAGACACTAAAAGCACCATAGTAGAACACAGATTAAGCTTCTAAGTTGATGTAATACCCAGTAAGAAGTAGTACAATTCAAGTTTTAGGTATCAATTATTGACTTTTTAGCTGGCTTTTCTGCCTTGGACATGAGCTAGGACTTTATGATTCTGCATGAAAGGAGGACTAGCAGATGAGTTGCATGGGAGAATGTGAAAAGTGTTCATATGTAGTAAAAACCTGAGAAATCCGTCCGTTTTCGTCATTTGTTATCGAATCAACTTAAAGCAGTGCGTCACATTGGCCGCTCTTCTCTCTGAAACGGTTGTACTTATCGTCTGCAAAGCTATGTCACGTGCTGCGGTATGCGGAGACACTAAAAGCACCATAGTAGAACACAGATGAAGCTTCTAAGTTGATGTAATAGCCAGTAAGGAGTAGTACAATTCAAGTTTTAGGTATCGAATATTGACTTTTTAGCTGGCTTTGGTGCCTTGGATATGAGCTAGGACCTTAAGATTTCGCATGAAAGGAGGACTAGCAGCCGAGTTGCACGGGAGGATGCGAAAAGTGTTCATATGTAGTAAGAACCTGAGAAATCCGTCCGTTTTCGTCATTTGTTATCGAATCGACTTAAAGCCAGATCGTCACATTGGCCCCTCTTCTCTCTGAAACGGTTGTACTTATCGTCTGCAAAGCTATGTCGCGTCCTGCAGTATGCGGAGACTCTAAAAGCACCATAGTAGAACACAGATGAAGCTTCTAAGTTGATGTGATAGCCAGTGAGAAGTAGTACAACTCAAGTTTTAGGTATCGATTATTGACTTTTTAGCTGGCTTTGGTGCCTTGGACATGAGCTAGGACCTTAAGATTTCGCATGAAAGGAGGACTAGCAGCCGCGTTGCACGGGAGAATGTGAAAAGTGTTCATATGTAGTAAAAACCTTAGAAATCCGTCCATTTTCGTCATTTGTTATCGAATCGACTTAAAGCCAGATCGTCACATTGGCCGCTCCTCTATATGAAACGGTTGTACTTATCGTCTGCAAAACTATGTCGCGTGCTGCGGTATGCGGAGGCACTAAAATCACCATAGTGGAACACAGATGAAGCTTCTAAGTTGATGTAATAGCCAGTAAGAAGTAGTACAATTCAAGTTTTAGGTAACGATTATTGACTTTTTAGCTGGCTTTGGTGCCTTGGACATTAGCTAGGACCTTAAAATTCTGCATGAAAGGAGGACTAGCAGCCGAGTTGAACGGGAGAATGCGAAAAGTGTTCATGTGTGGTAAAATCCTGAGAAATCTGTCCGTTTACGTAATTTATTATCGAATCGACTTAAAGCCAGATCGTCACATTGGTGGCTCTTCTCTCTGAAACGGTTGTACTTATCGTCTGCAAAACTATGTCGCGTGCTGCGGTATGCGGAGACACTAAAATAACCATAGTGGAACACAGATGAAGCTTCTAAGTTGATGTAATAGCAAGTAAGAAGTAGTACAATTCAAGTTTTAGGTATCGATTATTGACTTTTTAGCTGGCTTTGGTGCCTTGGACATGAGCTAGGACCTTAAGATTCTGCATGAAAGGAGGACTAGCAGGGAGTTGCATGGGAGAATGTGAAAAGTGTTCATATGTAGTAAAATCCTGAGAAATCCGTCCGTTTACGTAATTTATTATCAAATCGATTTAAAGCCAGATCGTCACATTGGCCGCTCTTCTCTCTGAAACGGTTGTACTTATCGTCTGCAAAGCTATGTCGCGTGCTGCGGTATGCGGAGACACTAAAAGCACCATAGTAGAACACAGATGAAGCTTCTAAGTTGATGGAGTAGCCAGTAAGGAGTAGTACAATTCAAGTTTTAGGTATCGAATATTGACTTTTTAGCTGGCTTTGGTGCCTTGGACATGAGCTAGGACCTTAAGATTCTGCATGAAAGGAGGACTAGCAGCCGAGTTGCACGGGAGGATGCGAAAAGTGTTCATATGTAGTAAAAACCTGAAAAATCCGTCCGTTTTCGTAATTTATTATCGAATCGACTTAAAGCAGTGCGTCACATTGGCCGCTTTTCTCTGTGAAACGGTTGTACTTATCGTCTGCAAAGCTATGTCGCGTGCTGCGGTATGCGAGGCACTAAAAGCACCATAGTAGAACACAGATTAAGCTTCTAAGTTGATGTAATACCCAGTAAGAAGTAGTACAATTGAAGTTTTAGGTATCAATTATTGACTTTTTAGCTGTCTTTTCTGCCTTGGACATGAGCTATTACTTTATGATTCTGCATGAAAGGAGGACTAGCAGATGAGTTGCATGGGAGAATGTGAAAAGTGTTCATATGTAGTAAAAACCTGAGAAATCCGTCCGTTTTCGTCATTTGTTATCGAATCAACTTAAAGCAGTGCGTCACATTGGCCGCTCTTCTCTCTGAAACGGTAGTACCTATCGTCTGCAAAGCTATGTCGCGTGCTGCGGTATGCGGAGACACTAAAAGCACCATAGTAGAACACAGATGAAGCTTCTAAGTTGATGTAATAGCCAGTAAGAAGTAGTACAATTCAAGTTTTAGGTAACGATTATTGACTTTTTAGCTGGCTTTGGTGCCTTGGACATGAGCTAGGACCTTAAGATTTCGCATGAAAGTAGGACTAGCAGCCGCGTTGCATGGGAGTATGTGAAAAGTGTTCATATGTAGTAAAAACCTGAGAAATCCGTCCGTTTTCGTCATTTGTTATCGAATCAACTTAAAGCAGTGCGTCACATTGGCCGCTCTTCTCTCTGAAACGGTTGTACCTATCGTCTGCAAAGCTATGTCGCGTGCTGCGGTATGCGGAGACACTAAAAGCACCATAGTAGAACATAGATGAAGCTTCTAAGTTGATGTAATAGCCAGTAAGGAGTAGTACAATTCAAGTTTTAGGTAACGATTATTGACTTGTTAGCTGGCTTTGGTGCCTTAGACATGAGCTAGGACCTTAAGATTCTGCATGAAAGGAGGACTAGCAGCCGAGTTGCACGGGAGGATGCGAAAAGTGTTCATATGTAGTAAAATCCTGAGAAATCCGTCCGTTTACGTAATTTATTATCGAATTGACTTAAAGCCAGATCGTCACATTGGCCGCTCTTCTCTCTGAAACGGTTGTACTTATCGCCTGCAAAGCTATGTCGCGTGCTGCGGTATGCGAAGACACTAAAAGCACTATAGTAAAACACAGATTAAGCTTTTAAGTTGATGTAATAGCCAGTAAGAAGTAGTACAATTCAAGTTTTAGGTATAGATTATGGACTTTTTGCTTGCTTTGGTGCCTTGGGCACGAGCTATTACCATAAGATTCTGCATGAAAGGAGGACTAGCAGCCGAGTTGCAAGGGAGAATGTGAAAAGTGTTCATATGTAGTAAAAACGTGAGGAATCCTTCCGTTTTCGTAATTTATTATCGAATCGACTTCAAGCAGTGCGTCACATTGGCCGCTCTTCTCTCTGAAACGGTTGTACTTATCGTCTGCAAAGCTATGTCGCGTGCTGCGGTATGCGGAGACACTAAAAGCACTATAGTAGAACACAGATTAAGCTTCTAAGTTGATGTAATAGCCAGTAAGAAGCAGTACAATTCAAGTTTTAGGTATCGATTATGGACTTTTTGCTGGCTTTGGTGCCTTGGACACAGGCTAGGACCTTAAGATTCTGCATGAAAGGAGGACTAGCGGTCGAGTTGCAAGGGAGAATGTGAAAAGTGTTCATATGTAGTAAAAACGTGAGGAATCCGTCCGTTTTCGTAATTTATTATCGAATCGACTTCAAGCAGCGCGTCACATTGGCCGCTCTTCTCTCTGAAACGGTTGTACTTATCGTCTGCAAAGCTATGTCGCGTGCTGCGGTATGCGGAGACACTAAAAGCACCATAGTAGAACACACATTAAGCTTCTAAGTTGATGTAATAGCCAGGAAGAAGTAGTACAATTCAAGTTTTAGGTATCGATTATTGACTTTTTAGCTGGCTTTGGTGCCTTGGACATGAGCTGGGACCTTAAGATTCTGCATGAATGGAGGACTAGCAGCCGCGTTGCATGGGAGGATGTGAAAAGTATTCATATGTAGTAAAAACCTCAGAAATCCGACCGTTTTCGTAATTTATTATCGAATCGACTTAAAGCAGTGCGTCACATTGGCCGCTCTTCTCTCTGAAACGGTTGTACTTATCGTCTGCAAAGCTATGTCGCGTGCTGCTGTATGCGGAGACACTAAAAGCACAATAGTAGAACACAGATTAAGCTTTTAAGTTGATGTAATAGCCAGTAAGGAGTAGTACAATTCAAGTTTTAGGTAACGATTATTGACTTTTTAGCTGGCTTTGGTGCCTTGGACATTAGCTAGGACCTTAAAATTCTGCATGAAAGGAGGACTAGCAGCCGAGTTGAACGGGAGAATGCGAAAAGTGTTCATGTGTAGTAAAATCCTGAGAAATCTGTCCGTTTACGTTATTTATTATCGAATCGACTTAAAGCCAGATCGTCACATTGGTGGCTCTTCTCTCTGAAACGGTTGTACTTATCGTCTGCAAAGCTATGTCGCGTGCTGCGGTATGCGGAGACACTAAAATAACCATAGTGGAACACAGATGAAGCTTCTAAGTTGATGTAATAGCAAGTAAGAAGTAGTACAATTCAAGTTTTAGGTATCGATTATTGACTTTTTAGCTGGCTTGGTGCCTTGGACATGAGCTACGACCTTAAGATTCTGCATGAAAGGAGGACTAGCAGCCGAGTTGCATGGGAGAATGTGAAAAGTGTTCATATGTAGTAAAATCCTGAGAAATCCGTCCGTTTACGTAATTTATTATCGAATCGACTTAAAGCCAGATCGTCACATTGGCCGCTCTTCTCTCTGAAACGGTTGTACTTATCGCCTGCAAAGCTATGTCCCGTGCTGCGGTATGCGGAGACACTAAAAGCACTATAGTAAAACACAGATTAAGCTTTTAAGTTGATGTAATAGCCAGTAAGAAGTAGTACAATTCAAGTTTTAGGTATCGATTATGGGCATTTTGCTTGCTTTGGTGCCTTGGGCACGAGCTATTACCATAAGATTCTGCATGAAAGGAGGACTAGCAGCCGAGTTGCACGGGAGAATGTGAAAAGTGTTCATATGTAGTAAAAACGTGAGGAATCCGTCCGTTTTCGTAATTTATTATCGAATCGACTTCAAGCAGCGCGTCACATTGGCCGCACTTCTCTCTGAAACGGTTGTACTTATCGTCTGCAATGCTATGTCGCGTGCTGCGGTAAGCGGAGACACTAAAAGCACCATAGTAGAACACACATTAAGCTTCTAAGTTGATGTAATAGCCAGTAAGAAGTAGTACAATTCAAGTTTTAGGTATCGATTATTGACTTTTTAGCTGGCTTTGGTGCCTTGGACATGAGCTAGGACCTTACGATTCTGCATGAATGGAGGACTAGCAGCCGCGTTGCATGGGAGGATGTGAAAAGTGTTCATATGTAGTAAAAACCTCAGAAATCCGACCGTTTTCGTAATTTATTATCGAATCGACTTAAAGCAGTGCGTCACATTGGCCGCTCTTCTCTCTGAAACGGTTGTACTTATCGTCTGCAAAGCTATGTCGCGTGCTGCGGTATGCGGAGACACTAAAAGCACAATAGTAGAACACAGATTAAGCTTTTAAGTTGATGTAATAGCCAGTAAGAAGTAGTACAATTCAAGTTTTAGGTATCGATTATGGACTTTTTAGCTGGCTTTGGTGCCTTGGACAAGAGCTAGGAACTTAAGATTCTGCATGAAAGGAGGACTAGCAGCCGAGTTGCACGGGAGAATGTGAAAAGTGTTCATATGTAGTAAAAATGTGAGAAATCTGTCCGTGTTCGTCATTTGTTATCGAATCGACTTAAAGCCAGATCTTCACATTGGCCGCTCGCCTCTCTGAAACGGTTGTACTTATCGTCTGCAAAGCTATGTCGCGTGCTGCGGTATGCGGAGACACTAAAAGCACCATAGTAGAACACAGATGAGCTTCGAAGTTGATGTAATAGCCAGTAAGAAGTAGTACAATTCAAGCTTTAGGTATCGATTATAGACTTTTTACCCATCTTTGTTGCCTTGGACATGTGCTAGGAATTTAAGATTTTGCATGAAAGGACGACTAGCTGCTGCGTTGCACGGGAGAATGTGAAAAGTGTTCATATGTAGTAAAAACCTGAGAAATCCGTCAGATTTCGTCATTTGTTATCGAATAGACTTAAAGCCAGATCGTCACATTGGCCACTCTTCTCTCTGAAACGGTTGTACTTACCGTCTGCAAAGCTTTGTCGCGTGCTGCGGTATGCGAGACACTAAAAGCACCATAGTAGAACACAGATGAAGCTTCTAAATTGATGTAATAGCCAGTAAGAAGTAGTACAATTCAAGTTTTAGTTATGGATTATTGACTTTTTACACTTCCTTGGTGCCTTGGACATGAGCTAGGAACTTACGATTTGGCATGAAAGGAGGACTAGCAGCCGCGTTGCCCGGGAGAATGTGAAAAGTGTTCATATGTAGTAACAACCTGAGAAATCCGTCCATGATCGTCATTTGTTATCGCATCGACTTAAAGCCAGATCGTCACATTGGCCGCTCTTCTCTCTGAAACGGTTGTACTTATCGTCTGTAAAGCTATGTCGCGTGCTGCGGTATGCGGAGACACTAAAAGCACCATAGTAGAACACAGATGAAGCTTCTAAGTTGATGTAATAGCCAGTAAGAAGTAGTACAATTCAAGTTTTAGGTACCGATTGTTGACTTTTTACCCTTCTTTGTTGCCTTGGACATGAGCTAGGAACTTATGATTTTGCGTGATAGGAGGACTAGAAGCCGCGTTCCATGGGAGAATGTGAAAAGTGTTCATATGTAGTAAAAACCTGAGAAATCCGTCCATGTTCGTCATTTGTTATCGAATCGACTTAAAGCCAGATCTTCACATTGGCCGCTCGTCTCTCTGAAACGGTTGTACTTATCGTCTGCAAAGCTATGTCGCGTGCTGCGGTATTCGAAGACACTAAAAGCACCATAGTAGAACACAGATAAAGCTTCTAAGTTGATCTAATAGCCAGTAAGAAGTAGTACAATTCAAGTTTTATTTATCGATTATTGACTTTTTAGCTGGTTTGGTGCCTTGGACATGAGCTAGGAACTTAAGATTTTGCATGAATGGAGGACTAGCAGCCGCGATGCGCGGGAGAATGTGAAAACTGTTCATATGTAGTAAAAAACTTGAAAAATTCGTTCGTTTTCGTCATTTGTTATCGAATCGACTTACAGCCAGTTTGTCACATTGGCCGCTCTTCTCTCAGAAACGGTTGTACTTATAGTCTGCAAAGCTATGTCGCGTGCTGCGGTATGCGGAGACACTAGAAGCACCATAGTAGAAGACAGACGAAGCTTCTTAGTTGATGTAATAGCCAGTAAGAAGTAGTACAATTCAAGTTTTAGGTATCGATTATTGACGTTTTACCCTTCTTTGTTGCCTTGGACATGAGCTAGGAACTTAAGATTTTACATGAAAGGAGGACTAGCTACTGCGTTGCACGGGAGAATGTGAAAAGTGTTCATATGTAGTAAAAACCTGAAAAATCCGTCCGTATTCATCATTTGTTATCGAATCGACTGAAAGCCAGATCGTCACATTGGCCACTCTTCTCTCTGAAACGGTTGTACTTATCGTCTGCAAAGCTATGTCGCGTGCTGCGGTATGCGGAGACACTAAAAGCACCATAGTAGAACACAGATGAAGCTTCTAAGTTGATGAAATAGCCAGTAAGGAGTAGTACAAGTCAAGTTTAATTATGGATTATTGACTTTTTACCCTTCCTTGGTGCCTTGGACATGAGCTAGGAACTTAAGGTTTGGCATGAAAGAAGGACTAGCAGCCGCGTTGCATTTGAGAATGTGAAAAGTGTTCATATGTAGTAAAAACCTGAGAAATCCGTCCATGTTCGTCATTTGTTATCGAATCGACTTAAAGCCAGATCGACACATTAGCCGCTCTTCTCTCTGAAACGGTTGTACTTATCGTCTGCAAAGCTTCGTCGCGTGCTGCGGTATGCGGAGAAACTAAAAGCACCATAGTAGAACACAGATGAAGCTCCTAAGTTGATGTAACAGCCAGTAAGAAGTAGTACAATTCAAGTTTTAGGTATCAATTATTGACTTTTTACCCTCCTTTGGTACCTTGGACATGAGCTAGGAACTTAAGATTTTGCATGATAGGAGGACTAGCAGCCGCGTTGCACGGGAGAATGTGAAAAGTGTTCATATGTAGTAAAAACCTGAGAAATCCGTCCGTTTTCGTCATATGTTATCGAATCGACTTAAAGCCAGATCGTCATATTGGCCGTTCTTCTCTCTGAAACTGTTGTACTTATCGTCTGCAAAGCTATGTCGCGTGCTGCGGTATGCGGAGACACTAAATGCACCATAGTAGAACACAGATGAAGCTTCTAAGTAGATGTAATAGCCAGTAAGAAGTAGTAAAATTCAAGTTTTAGTTATCGATTATTGACTTTTTAGCTAGCTTTGTTGCCTTGGAAATGAGCTATTACCTTAACATTTTGCATGAAAGAGGACTAGCAGCCGCGTTGCATGGGAGAATTTTAAAAGTGTTGATATGTAGTAAAAAAATGAGAAATCCGCCCGTTTTCGTCATTTGATATCGAATCGACTTCAAGAGAAATCGTCACATTGGCCGCTCGTCTCTCTGAAACGGTTGTACTTATCGTCTGCAAAGCTATGTCGCGTGCTGCGGTATGCGGAGACACTAAAAGCACCATAGTAGAACACAGATGAAGCTTCTAAGTTGATGTAATAGCCAGTAAGAAGTAGTACAATTCAAGTTTTAGGTATCGATTGTTGACTTTTTACCCTTCTTTGTTGCCTTGGACATGAGCTAGGAACTTATGATTTTGCGTGATAGGAGGACTAGAAGCCGCGTTCCATGGGAGAATGTGAAAAGTGTTCATATGTAGTAAAAACCTGAGAAATCCGTCCGTTTTCGTCATTTGTTATCGAATCGACTTACAGCCAGATCGTCACATTGGCCGCTCTTCCCTCTGAAACGGTTGTACTTATCGTCTGCAAAGCTATGTCGCGTGCTGCGGTATGCGGAAACACTAAAAGCACCGTAGTAGAACACTGATGAAGCTTCTAAGTTGTCTAAGTTGATGAAATAGCCAGTAAGGGGTGGTACAAGTCATTTTTAGTTATGGATTATTGACTTTTTATCCTTCCTTGGTGCCTTGGACATGAGCTAGGAACTTATGATTTTGCATGATAGGAGGACTAGCAGCCGCGTTCCACGGGAGAATGTGAGAAGTGTTCATATGTAGCAAAAACCTGAGAAATCCGTCCGTTTTCGTCATTTGTTATCGAAACGACTTGAAGCCAGATCGTCACATTGGCCGCACTTCAGTCTGAAACGATTACATTTATCGTCTGCAAAGCTATGTCGCATGCTGCGGTATGCGGAGACACTAAAAGCACCATAGTAGAACATAGATGAAGCTTCTATGTTGAAGTAATAGCTAGTAAGAAGAAGTACAATTCAAGTTTTAGTTATGGATTATTTACTTTTTTACCATTCTTTGGTACCTTGGACTTGATCTAGGAACTTAAGATTTTGCATGAAAGGTCGACCAGCAGCCGCGTTGCCCGGGACAAAGTGAAAAGTGTTCATATGTAGTAAAAACCTGAGAAATCCGCCCGTCTTCGTCATTTGTTATCGAATCGACTTAAAGCCTGATCGTCACATTGGCCGCACTTCAGTCTGAAACGGTTACATTTATCGTCTGCAAAGCTATGTCGCGTGCTGCGGTATGCGGAGACACTAAAAGCACCATAGTAGAACATAGATGAAGCAACTAAGTTGATGTAATAGCCAGTAAGAAGTAGTACAATTCAAGTTTTAGTTATGGATTATTGACTTTTTTACCACTCTTTGGTGCCTTGGACATGAGCTAGGAACTTAAGATTTTGCATGAAAGGAGGACTAGCAGCCGCGTTGCGCAGGAGAAGGTGAAAAGTGTTCAATTGTAGTAAAAACCTGAGATATCCGCCCGTTTTCGTCATTTGTTATCGAATCGACTTAAAGCACATCGTCACATTTGCCGCTTTTCTCTCTGAAACGGAGGTACTTATCGTCTGAAAAGCTTTGTCGCGTGCTGCGGTATGCGAGACACTAAAAGCACCATATTAGAACACAGATAAACCTTCTAAACTGATGTAATAGCCAGTAAGATGTAGTACAATTCAAGTTTTAGTTATGGATTATTGACTTTTTAAATTTCTTTGGTGCCCTGGGCATGAGCTAGGAACTTAAGATTTTGCATGAAAGGAGGACCAGCTGCCGCGTTGCACGGGAGAATCTGAAAACTGTTCATATGTAATAAAAGCCTGAGAAATCCGTCCGTTTTCGTCATTTGTTATCGAATCGACTTAAAGCCAGATCGTCACATTGGCCGCTCTTCTCTCTGAAACGGTTGTACTTATCGTCTGCAAAGCTATGTCGCGTGTTGCGGTATGCGAGACACTATAAGCACCATAGTAGAACACAGATGAAGCTTCTAAATTGATGTAATAGCCAGTAAGAAGTAGTTCAATTCAAGTTTTAGTTATGGGTTATTGACTTTTTACACTTCCTTGGTGCCTTGGACATGAGCTAGGAACTTACGATTTGGCATGAAAGGAGGACTAGCAGCCGCGTTGCCCGGGAGAATGTGATAAGTGTTCTTATGTAGTAAAAACCTGAGAAATCCGTCCATGTTCGTCATTTGTTATCGCATCGACTTAAAGCCAGATCGTCACATTGGCCGCTCTTCTCTCTGAAATGGTTGTACTTATCGTCTGCAAAGCTATGTCGCGTGCTGCGGTATGCGGAGACACTAAAAGCACCATAGTAGAACACAGATGAAGCTTCTAAGTTGATGTAATAGCCAGTAAGAAGTAGTACAATTCAAGTTTTAGGTATCGATTGTTGACTTTTTACCCTTCTTTGTTGCCTTGGACATGAGCTAGGAACTTATGATTTTGCGTGATAGGAGGACTAGAAGCCGCGTTCCATGGGAGAATAAGAAAAGTGTTCTTATGTAGTAACAACCTGAGAAATCCGTCCGTTTTCGTCATTTGTTATCGAATCGACTTAAAGCCAGATCGTCACATTGGCCGCTCTTCCCTCTGAAACGGTTGTACTTATCGTCTGCCAAGCTATGTCGCGTGCTGCGGTATGCGGAAACACTAAAAGCACCGTAGTAGAACACAGATGAAGCTTCTAAGTTGTCTAAGTTGATGAAATAGCCAGTAAGGGGTGGTACAAGTCAAGTTTTAGTTATGGATTATTGACTTTTTACCCTTCCTTGGTGCCTTGGACATGAGCTAGGAACTTATGATTTTGCATGATAGGAGGACTAGCAGCCGCGTTCCACGGGAGAATGTGAGAAGTGTTCATATGTAGCAAAAACCTGAGAAATCCGTCCGTTTTCGTCATTTGTTATCGAAACGACTTGAAGCCAGATCGTCACATTGGCCGCACTTCAGTCTGAAACGGTTACATTTATCGTCTGCAAAGCTATGTCGCATGCTGCGGTATGCGGAGACACTAAAAGCACCATAGTAGAACATAGATCAAGCTTCTAAGTTGAAGTAATAGCTAGTAAGAAGAAGTACAATTCAAGTTTTAGTTATGGATTATTTATTTTTTACCATTCTTTGGTACCTTGGACTTGATCTAGGAACTTAAGATTTTGCATGAAAGGTCGACCAGCAGCCGCGTTGCCCGGGACAAAGTGAAAAGTGTTCATATGTAGTAAAAACCTGAGAAATCCGCCCGTCTTCGTCATTTGTTATCGAATCGACTTAAAGCCTGATCGTCACATTGGCCGCACTTCAGTCTGAAACGGTTACATTTATCGTCTGCTTAGCTATGTCGCGTGCTGCGGTATGCGGAGACACTAAAAGCACCATAGTAGAACATAGATGAAGCAACTAAGTTGATGTAATAGCCAGTAAGAAGTAGTACAATTCAAGTTTTAGTTATGGATTATTGACTTTTTTACCACACTTTGGTGCCTTGGACATGAGCTAGGAACTTAAGATTTTGCATGAAAGGAGGACTAGCAGCCGCGTTGCACGGGAGAATGTGAAAAGTGTTCATATGTAGTAAAAACCTGAGAAATCCGTCCGTGTTCGTCATTTGTTATCGAATCGACTTAAAGCCAGATCGTCACATTGGCCGCTCTTCTCTCTGAAATGGTTGTACTTATCGTCTGCAAAGCTATGTCGCGTGCTGCGGTATGAGGAGACACTAAAAGCACCATAGTAGAACACAGATGAAACTTTTAACTTGATATAATAGTCAGTAAGTAGGAGTACAATTGATGTTTTAGCTATGGATTATTGCCTTTTTTGCTGGCTTTGGTGCCTTGGACAAGAGCTAGGAACTTAAGATTCTGCATGAAAGGAGGACTAGCAGCCGCGTTGCACGAGAGAATGTGAAAAGTGTTCATATGTAGTAAAAACCTGAAAATTCGCCCGTTTTAGTCATTTGTTATCGAATCGACTTAAAGCCAGATCGTCACATTGGCCGCTCTTCTCTCTAAAACGGTTGTACTTATCGTCTGCAATGCTATGTCGCGTGCTGCAGTATGCGGAGACATTAAAATCATTATAGTAGAACACAGATGAAGCTTCTAAGTTGATGTAATAGCAAGTAAGAAGTAGTACAATTGAAGTTTTATTTATCGATTATTGACTTTTTAGCTGGCTTTGTTGCCTTGGATATGAGCTAGGACCTTAACGTTTTGCATGAAAGGAGAACTAGCAGCCGAGTTGCACGGGAGAATGTGAAAAGTGTTCAGATGTAGTAAAAATCTGAGAAATCCGTCCGTGTTCGTCATTTGTTATCGAATCGACTTAAAGCCAGATCTTCACATTGGCTGCTCGCCTCTCTGAAACGGTTGTACTTATCGTCTGCAAAGCTATGTCGCGTGCTGCGGTATGCGGAGACACTAAAAGCACCATAGTAGAACACAGATGAGCTTCGAAGTTGATGTAATAGCCAGTAAGAAGTAGTACAATTCAAGCTTTAGGTATCGATTATAGACTTTTTACCCATCTTTGTTGCCTTGGACATGTGCTAGGAATTTAAGATTTTGCATGAAAGGACGACTAGCTGCTGCGTTGCACGGGAGAATGTGAAAAGTGTTCATATGTAGTAAAAACCTGAGAAATCCGTCAGATTTCGTCATTTGTTATCGAATAGACTTAAAGCCAGATCGTCACATTGGCCACTCTTCTCTCTGAAACGGTTGTACTTATCGTCTGCAAAGCTATGTCGCGTGCTGCGGTATGCGGAGACACTAAAAGCACCATAGTAGAACACAGATGAAGCTTCTAAGTTGATGTAATAGCCAGTAAGAAGTAGTACAATTCAAGTTTTAGGTATCGATTGTTGACTTTTTACCCTTCTTTGTTGCCTTGGACATGAGCTAGGAACTTATGATTTTGCGTGATAGGAGGACTAGAAGCCGCGTTCCATGGGAGAATGTGAAAAGTGTTCATATGTAGTAAAAACCTGAGAAATCCGTCCGTTTTCGTCATTTGTTATCGAATCGACTTAAAGCCAGATCGTCACATTGGCCACTCTTCTGTCTGAAACGGTTGTACTTATCGTCTGCAAAGCTGTGTCGCGTGCAGGGGTATGCGGAGACACTAAAAGCACCATAGTAGAACACAGATGAAGCTTCTAAGTTGATGTAATAGCCAGTAAGAAGTAGTACAATTCAAGTTTTATTTATCGATTATTGACTTTTTAGCTGGTTTGGTGCCTTGGACATGAGGTAGGACCTTAACGTTTTGCATGAAAGGAGGACTACCAGCCGAGTTGCACGGGAGAATGTGAAAAGTGTTCATATGTAGTAAAAACCTGAGAAATCCGTCCATGTTCGTCATTTGTTATCGAATCGACTTAAAGCCAGATCTTCACATTGGCCGCTCGTCTCTCTGAAACGGTTGTACTTATCGTCTGCAAAGCTATGTCGCGTGCTGCGGTATTCGAAGACACTAAAAGCACCATAGTAGAACACAGATGAAGCTTCTAAGTTGATCTAATAGCCAGTAAGAAGTAGTACAATTCAAGTTTTATTTATCGATTATTGACTATTTAGCTGGTTTGGTGCCTTGGACATGAGCTAGGAACTTAAGATTTTGCATGAATGGAGGACTAGCAGCCGCGATGCGCGGGAGAATGTGAAAACTGTTCATATGTAGTAAAAACCTGAGAAATTCGTCCGTTTTCGTCATTTGTTTTCGAATCGACTTACAGCCAGATTGTCACATTGGCCGCTCTTCTGTCTGAAACGGTTGTACTTATCGTCTGCAAAGCTATGTCGCGTGCTGCGGTATGCGGAGACACTAGAAGCACCATAGTAGAAGACAGATGAAACTTCTAAGTTGATGTAATAGCCAGTAAGAAGTAGTACAATTCAAGTTTTAGTTATAGATTATTGACTTTTTAGCTGGCTTTGGTGCCTTGGAAATGAGCTAGGACCTTAACATTTTGCATGAAAGGAGGACTAGCAGCCGAGGTGCACGGGAGAATGTGAATAGTGTTCATATGTAGTAAAAACATGAGAAATCCGCCCGTTTTCGTCATTTGTTATCCAATCGACTTAAAGCCAGATCGACACATTAGCCGCTCTTCTCTCTGAATCGGTTGTACTTATCGTCTGCAAAGCTACGTCGCGTGCTGCGGTATGCGGAGAAACTAAAAGCACCATAGTAGAACACAGATGAAGCTCCTAAGTTGATGTAACAGCCAGTAAGAAGTAGTACAATTCAAGTTATAGGTATCAATTATTGAATTTTTACCCTCCCTTGGTACCTTGGACATGAGCTAGGAACTTAAGATTTTGCATGATAGGAGGACTAGCAGCCGCGTTGCACGGGAGAATGTGAAAAGTGTTCATATGTAGTAAAAACCTGAGAAATCCGTCCGTTTTCGTCATATGTTATCGAATCGACTTAAAGCCAGATCGTCATATTGGCCGTTCTTCTCTCTGAAACTGTTGTACTTATCGTCTGCAAAGCTATGTCGCGTGCTGCGGTATGCGGAGACACTAAAAGCACCATAGTAGAACACAGATAAAGCTTCTAAGTTGATGTAATAGCCAGTAAGAAGTAGTACAATTCAAGTTTTAGTTATCGATTATTGACTTTTTAGCTGGCTTTGGTGCCTTGGAAATGAGCTAGGACGTTAACATTTTGCATGAAAGGAGGACTAGCAGCAGCGTTGCATGGGAGAATGTTAAAAGTGTTCTCATGTAGTAAAAACCTGAGAAATCTGCCAGTTTTCGTCATTTGTTATACAATCGACTTCAAGAGAGATCGTCACATTGGCCGCTCGTCTCTCTGAAACGGTTGTACTTATCGTCTGCAAAGCTATGTCGCGTGCTGCGGTATGCGGAGACACTAAAAGCACCATAGTAGAACACAGATGAAGCTTCTAAGTTGATGTAATAGCCAGTAAGAAGTAGTACAATTCAAGTTTTAGTTATAGATTATTGACTTTTTAGCTGGCTTTGGTGCCTTGGACATGAGCTAGGACCTTAACATTTAGCATGAAAGGAGGACTAACAGCCGAGTTGCACGGGAGAATGTGAATAGTGTTCATATGTAGTAAAAACCTGAGAAATCCGCCCGTTTTCGTCATTTGTTATCGAATCGACTTAAAGCACATCTTCACATTGGCCGCTCTTCCCTCTGAAACGGAGGTACTTATCGTCTGAAAAGCTATGTCGCGTGCTGCGGTATGCGGAGACACTAAAAGCACCATAGTAGAACACAGATGAAGCTTCTAAGAAGGTGTAATAGCCAGTAAGCAGTAGTACAATTCAAGTTTTAAGTATCGATTATTGACTTTTTACCCTTCTTTGGTGCCTTGGACATGAGCTAGGAACTTAAGATTTTGCATGAAAGGAGGACTAGCAGCCGCGTTGCGCAGGAGAAGGTGAAAAGTGTTCAATTGTAGTAAAAACCTGAGAAATCCGCCCGTTTTCGTCATTTGTTATCGAATCGACTTAAAGCACATCGTCACATTTGCCGCTTTTCTCTCTGAAACGGAGGTACTTATCGTCTTAGAAGCTTTGTCGCGTGCTGCGGTATGCGAGACACTAAAAGCACCATATTAGAACACAGATAAACCTTCTAAACTGATGTAATAGCCAGTAAGATGTAGTACAATTCAAGTTTTAGTTATGGATTATTGACTTTTTAACTTTCTTTGGTGCCCTGGGCATGAGTTAGGAACTTAAGATTTTGCATGAAAGGAGGACCAGCTGCCGCGTTGCACGGGAGAATCTGAAAACTGTTCATATGTAATAAAAGCCTGAGAAAGCCGTCCGTTTTCGTCATTTGTTATCGAATCGATTTAAAGCCAGATCGTCACATTGGCCGCTCTTCTCTCTGAAACGGTTGTACTTATCGTCTGCAAAGCAATGTCGCGTGCTGCGGTATGCGAGACACTAAAAGCACCATAGTAGAACACAGATGAAGCTTCTAAATTGATGTAATAGCCAGTAAGAAGTAGTTCAATTCAAGTTTTAGTTATGGGTTATTGACTTTTTACACTTCCTTGGTGCCTTGGACATGAGCTAGGAACTTACGATTTGGCATGAAAGGAGGACTAGCAGCCGCGTTGCCCGGGAGAATGTGATAAGTGTTCTTATGTAGTAAAAACCTGAGAAATCCGTCCATGTTCGTCATTTGTTATCGCATCGACTTAAAGCCAGATCGTCACATTGGCCGCTCTTCTCTCTGAAATGGTTGTACTTATCGTCTGCAAAGCTATGTCGCGTGCTGCGGTATGCGGAGACACTAAAAGCACCATAGTAGAACACAGATGAAGCTTCTAAGTTAATGTAATAGCCAGTAAGAAGTAGTACAATTCAAGTTTTAGGTATCGATTGTTGACTTTTTACCCTTCTTTGTTGCCTTGGACATGAGCTAGGAACTTATGATTTTGCGTGATAGGAGGACTAGAAGCCGCGTTCCATGGGAGAATGTGAAAAGTGTTCATATGTAGTAAAAACCTGAGAAATCCGTCCGTTTTCGTCATTTGTTATCGAATCGACTTAAAGCCAGATCGTCACATTGGCCACTCTTCTGTCTGAAACGGTTGTACTTATCGTCTGCAAAGCTGTGTCGCGTGCAGGGGTATGCGGAGACACTAAAAGCACCATAGTAGAACACAGATGAAGCTTCTAAGTTGATGTAATAGCCAGTAAGAAGTAGTACAATTCAAGTTTTATGTATCGATTATTGACTTTTTATCTGGTTTGGTGCCTTGGACATGAGCTAGGACCTTAACGTTTTGCATGAAAGGAGGACTAGCAGCCGAGTTGCACGGGAGAATGTGAAAAGTGTTCATATGTAGTAAAAACCTGAGAAATCCGTCCATGTTCTTCATTTGTTATCGAATCGACTTAAAGCCAGATCTTCACATTGGCCGCTCGTCTCTCTGAAACGGTTGTACTTATCGTCTGCAAAGCTATGTCGCGTGCTGCGGTATGCGGAGACACTAGAAGCACCATAGTAGAAGACAGATGAAGCTTCTAAGTTGATGTAATAGCCAGTAAGAAGTAGTACAATTCAAGTTTTAGTTATAGATTATTGACTTTTTAGCTGGCTTTGGTGCCTTGGACATGAGCTAGGACCTTAACATTTTGCATGAATGGAGGACTAGCAGCCGAGGTGCACGGGAGAATTTGAATAGTGTTCATATGTAGTAAAAACATGAGAAATCCGCCCGTTTTCGTCATTTGTTATCCAATCGACCTAAAGCCAGATCGTCACATTGGCCGCTCTGCTCTCTGAAACGGTTGTACTTATAGTCTGCAAAGCTATGTCGCGTGCTGCGGTATGCGGAGACACTAGAAGCACCATAGTAGAAGACAGATGAAGCTTCTAAGTTGATGTAATAGCCAGTAAGAAGTAGTACAATTCAAGTTTTAGGTATCGATTATTGACGTTTTACCCTTCTTTGTTGCCTTGGACATGAGCTAGGAACTTAAGATTTTACATGAAAGGAGGACTAGCTGCTGCGTTGCACGGGAGAATGTGAAAAGTGTTCATATGTAGTAAAAACCTGAGAAATCCGTCCGTATTCATCATTTGTTATCGAATCGACTTAAAGCCAGATCGTCACATTGGCCACTCTTCTCTCTGAAACGGTTGTACTTATCGTCTGCAAAGCTACGTCGCGTGCTGCGGTATGCGGAGAAACTAAAAGCACCATAGTAGAACACAGATGAAGCTCCTAAGTTGATGTAACAGCCAGTAAGAAGTAGTACAATTCAAGTTTTAGGTATCAATCGTTGACTTTTTACCCTCCTTTGGTACCTTGGACATGAGCTAGGAACTTAAGATTTTGCATGATAGGAGGATTAGCAGCCGCGTTTCACGGGAGAATGTGAAAAGTGTTCATATGTAGTAAAAACCTGAGAAATCCGTCCGTTTTCGTCATATGTTATCGAATCGACTTAAAGCCAGATCGTCATATTGGCCGCTCTTCTCTCTGAAACTGTTGTACTTATCGTCTGCAAAGCTATGTCGCGTGCTGCGGTATGCGGAGACACTAAATGCACCATAGTAGAACACAGATGAAGCTTCTAAGTAGATGTAATAGCCAGTAAGAAGTAGTAAAATTCAAGTTTTAGTTATCGACTATTGACTTTTTAGCTGGCTTTGGTGCCTTGGAAATGAGCTATTACCTTAACATTTTGCATGAAAGGAGGACTAGCAGCCGCGGTGCATGGGAGAATTTTAAAAGTGTTGATATGTAGTAAAAAAAGGAGAAATCCGCCCGTTTTCGTCATTTGATATCGTATCGACTTCAAGAGAAATCGTCACATTGGCCGCTCTTCTCTCTGAAACGGTTGTACTTATCGTCTGCAAAGCTATGTCGCGAGCTGCGGTATGCGGAGACACTAAAAGTACCATAGTAGAACACAGATGAAGCTTCTAAGTTGATGTAATAGCCAGTAAGACGTAGTACAATTCAAGTTTTAGTTATAGATTATTGACTTTTTCGCTGGCTTTGGTGCCTTGGACATGAGCTAGGACCTTAACATTTAGCATGAAAGGAGGACTAGCAGCCGCGTTGCGCAGGAGAAGGTGAAAAGTGATCAATTGTAGTAAAAACCTGAGAAATCCGCCCGTTTTCGTCATTTGTTATCGAATCGACTTAAAGCACATCGTCACATTTTCCGCTTTTCTCTCTGAGACGGAGGTACTTATCATCTGAAAAGCTTTGTCGCGTGCTGCGGTATGCGAGACACTAAAAGCACCATAGTAGAACACAGATAAACCTTCTAAACTGATGTAATAGCCAGTAAGATGTAGTACAATTCAAGTTTTAGTTATGGATTATTGACTTTTTAACTTTCTTTGGTGCCCTGGGCATGAGCTAGGAACTTAAGATTCTGCATGAAAGGAGGACCAGCTGCCGCGTTGCACGGGAGTATCTGAAAACTGTCCATATGTAATAAAAGCCTGAGAAATCCGTCCGTTTTCGTCATTTGTTATTTAATCGACTTAAAGCCAGATCGTCACATTGGCCGCTCTTCTCTTTGAAACGGTTGTACTTATCGTCTGCAAAGCTATGTCGCGTGCTGCGGTATGCGGAGACACTAAAAGCACCGTAGTAGAACATAGATGGAGCTTATAAGTTGATGTAATAGCCAGTAAGAAGTAGTGCAATTCAAGTTTTAGTTATCGATTATTGCTTTTTAGCTGGCTTTGATGCCTTGGACATGAGCTAGGACCTTAACGTTTTGCATGAATGGATGACTAGCAGCCGAGTTGCACGGGAGAATGTGAAAAGTGTTCATATGTAGTAAAAACCTGAGAAATCCGTCCATGATCGTCATTTGTTATCGCATCGACTTAAAGCCAGATCGTCACATTGGCCGCTCTTCTCTCTGAAACGGTTGTACTTATCGTCTGCAAAGCAATGTCACGTGCTGCGGTTTGCGGAGACACGAGAAGCCCCATAGTAGAACACAGATGAAGCTTCTAAGAAGGTGTAATAGCCAGTAAGAAGTAGTACAACTCAAGTTTTAGGTATCGATTATTGACTTTTTACCCTTCTTTGGTGCCTTGGATATGAGCTAAGAACTTAAGATTTTGCATTAAAGGAGTACTAGCGGCCGCGTTGCACGGGAGAAAGTGAAAAGTGATCATATGTAGTGAAAACCTGAAAATCCGTCCGTTTCGCCATTTTTTATCGAATCGATTTAAAGCCAGATTGACACATTGGCCGCTCTTCTGTCTGAAACGGTTACATTTATCGCCTACAAAGCTACTTCGCGTGCTGCTGTATGCGGAGACACTAGAAGCACCATAGTAGGACACAGAAGAAGCTTCTAAGTTGATGTAATAGCCAGTAAGAAGTAGTACAATTCAAGTTTTAGCTATCGATTATTGACTTTATAGCTGGCTTTGGTGCCTCGGACATGAGCTAGGAACTTAAGATTTGGCATGAATGGAGGACTAGCAGCCGCGTTGCCCGGGAGAATGTGAAAAGTGTTCATATGTAATAAAAACCTGAGAAATCCGTCCATGTTCGTCATTTGTTATCGCATCGACTTAAAGCCAGATCGTCACATTGGCCGCTCATCTCTCTGAAACGGTTGTACTTATGGTCTGCAAAGCTATGTCGCGTGCTGCGGTATGCGGAGACACTAAAAGCACCATAGTAGAACACAGATGAAGCTTCTAAGTTGATATAATAGCCAGTAAGAAGTAGTACAATTCAAGTTTTAGTTATCGATTATTGACTTTTTAGCTGGCTTTGATGCCTTGGACATGAGCTAGGACCTTAACGTTTTGCATGAAAGGAGGACTAGCAGCCGAGTTGCACGGGAGAATGTGAAAAGTGTTCATATGTAGTAAAAACATGAGAAATACGTCCGTGTTCGTCATTTGTTATTGAATCGACTTAAAGCCAATTCTTCACATTGGCCGCTCTTCTGTCTGAAACGTTTACATTTATCGTCTGCAAAGCTATGTCATGTGCTGTGGTATGCGGAGACACTAGAAGCACCATAGTAGAACACAGATGAAGCTTCTAAGTTGATGTAATAGCCAGTAAGAAGTAGTACAATTCAAGTTTTAGTTATGGATTATTGACTTTTTAACTTTCTTTGGTGTCCTGGACATGAGCTAGGAACTTAAGATTTTGCATGAAAGGAGGACCAGCTGCCGCGTTGCACGGGAGAATGTGAAAACTGTTCATATGTAGTAAAAGCCTGAGAAATCCGTCCATTTTCGTCATTTGTTATCGAATCGACTTAAAGCAAGATCGTCACATTGGCTTCTCTTCTCTCTGAAACGGTTGTACTTATCGTCTGCAAAGCTATGTCGCGTGCTGCGGTATGCGGAGACACTAAAAGCACCGTAGTAGAACATAGATGAACCTTATAACTTGGTGTAATAGCCAGTAAGAAGTAGTACAATTCAAGTTTTATTTATCGATTATTGCTTTTTAGCTGGCTTTGATGCCTTGGACATGAGCTAGGACCTTAACGTTGTGCATGAATGGAGGACTAGCAGGCGAGTTGCACGAGAGAATGTGAAAAGTGTTCATATGTAGTAAAAACCTGAGAAATCCGTCCACGTTCGTCATTTGTTATCGAATCGACTTAAAGCCAGATCGTCACAATGGACGCTCTTCTCTCTGAAACGGTTGTACTTATCGACTGCAAAGCTATGTCGCGTGTTGCGGTATGCGGAGACACTAAAAGCACCATAGTAGAACACAGATGAAGCTTCAAAATTGATATAATAGCCAGTAAGAAGTAGTACAATTCAAGTTTTAGTTATCGATTATTGACTTTTCACCCTTCTTTGGTGCCTAGGACATGAGCTAGGAACTTAAGATTTTGCATGAAAGGAGGACTAGCAGCCGCGTTGCACGGGAGAATGTGAAAACTGTTCATATGGAGTAAAAACCTGAGAAATCCGCCCGTTTTCGTCATTTGTTATCGAATCGACTTAAAGCACATCTTCACATTGGCCGCTCTTCTCTCTGAAACGGTTGTACTTATCGTCTGCAAAGCTATGTCGCGTGCTGAGGAATGCGGAGACACTAAAAACACTATAGTAGAATACAGATGAAGCTTCTAAGTTGATGTAATAGCCAGTAAGAAGTAGCACAATTCAAGTCTTAGTTACCGATTATTGACTTTTTAGCCGGCTTTGATGCCTTGAACAAGAGTTAGGACCTTAACGTTTTGCATGAAAGGAGGACTAGCAGCCGCGTTGCACGGGAGAATGTGAAAACTGTTCATATGGAGTAAAAACCTGAGAAATCCGTCCGTGTTCGTCATTTGTTATCGAATTGACTTAAAGCGAGATCGTCACATTGGCCGCTCTTCTCTCTGAAACGGTTGTACTTATCGTCTGCAAAGCTATGTCGCGTGCTGCGGTATTCGGAGACACTAAAAGCACCATAGTGGAACTCAGATGAAGGTTCTAAGTTGATGTAATAGCCAGTAAGAAGTAGTACAACTCAATTTTTAAGTTATGTATTATTGACTTTTTACCCTTCTTTGGTGCCTTGGACATGAGCTAGGAACTTAAGATTTTGCATGAGAGGAGGACTAGCAGCCGCGTTGCCCGAGAGAATATGAAAAGTGTTCATATGTAGTAAAAACCTGAGAAATCCGTCCGTATTCGTCATTTGCTATCGAATCGACTTAAAGCCAGATCGTCACATTGGCCGCTCTTCTCTCTGAAACGGTTGTACTTATCGTCTGCAAAGCTATGTCGCGTGCTGCGGTATGCGGAGACACTAAAAGCACCATAGTAGAACACAGATGAGGCTTCTAAGTTGATGTAATAGCCAGTAAGATGTAGTAGAATTCAAGTTTTAGTTATCGATTATTGACTTTTTAGCTGGCTTTGATGCCTTGGACATGAGCTAGGACCTTAACGTTTTGCATGAAAGGAGGACTAGCAGCCGAGTTGCACGGGAGAATGTGAAAAGTGTTCATATGTAGTAAAAACATGAGAAATACGTCCGTGTTCGTCATTTGTTATTGAATCTACTTAAAGCCAGATCTTCACATAGGCCGCTCTTCTCTCTGAAACGGTTGTACTTATCGTCTGCAAAGCTATGTCGCGTGCTGCGGTATGCGAAGACACTAGAAGCACCATAGTAGAAGACAGATGAAGCTTCTAAGTTGATGTAATAGCCAGTAAGAAGTAGTATAATTCAAGTTTTAGGTAACGATTATTGACTTTTTACCCTTCTTTGTTGCCTTGGACATGAGCTAGGAACTTAAGATTTTGCATGAAAGGAGGACTAGCTGCTGCGTGCACGGGCGAATGTGAAAAGTGTTCATATGTAGTAAAAACCTGAGAAATCCGTCCGTTTTAATCATTTGTTATCGAATCGACTTAAAGCCAGATCGTCACATTGGTCACTCTTCTCTCTGAAACGGTTTTACTTATCGTCTGCAAAGCTATGTCGCGTGCTGCGGTATGTGGAGACACTAAAAGCACCATAGTAAAACACAGATGAAGCTTCTAAGTTGATGAAATAACCAGTAAGGAGTAGTACAATTCAAGTTTTAGTTATGGATTTTTGACATTTTACCCTTCCTTGGTGCCTTGGACATGAGCTAGGAACTTAAGGTTTGGCATGAAAGAAGGACTAGCAGCCGCGTTGCACGGGAGAATGTGAAAAGTGTTAATATGTAGTAAAAACCTGAGAAATCCGTCCATGTTCGTCATTTGTTATGGAATCGACTTAAAGCCAGATCGTCACATTAGCCGCTCTTCTCTCTGAAACGGTTGTCCTTATCTTCTGCAAAGCTACGTCGCGTGCTGCGGTATGCAGAGAAACTAAAAGTACCATAGTAGAACACAGATGAAGCTTCTAAGAAGGTGTAATAGCCAGTAAGAAGTAGTACAATTCAAGTTTTAGGTATAGATTATTGACTTTTTACCCTTCTTTGGTGCCTTGGACATGAGCTAGGAACTTAAGATTTTGCATAGAAGGAGGACTAGCAGCCGCGTTGCACGGGAGAATGTGAAAAGTGTTCACATGTAGTAAAAACCTGAGAAATCCGTTTGTTTCCGTCATTTGTTATCGAATCGACTTAAAGCCAGGTTGTCACATTGGCCGCTCTTATGTCTCAAACGGTTACATTTATCGTCTGCAAAGCTATGTCGCGTGCTGCGGTATGCGGAGACACTTGAAGCACCATAGTAGAACACAGATGAAGCTTCTAAACTGATGTAATAGCCAGTAAGAAGTAGTACAATTAAAGTTTTAGTTATGGATTATTGACTTTTTTAACCTTCTTTGGTGCCCTGGACATGAGCTAGGAACTTAAGATTTTGCATGAAAGGAGTACCAGCTGCCGCGTGGCACGGGAGAATGTGAAAACTGTTCATATGTAGTAAAAGCCTCAGAAATCCGTCCGTTTTCGTCATTTGTTATCGAATCGAGTTAAAGCCAGATCGTCACATTGGCCGCTCTTCTCTCTGAAACGGTTGTACTTATCATCTGCAAAGCTAAGTCGCGTGCTGCGGTATGCGGAGACACTAAAAGCACCATAGTAGAACATAGATGAAGCTTATAAGTTGATGTAATAGCCAGTAAGAAGTAGTACAATTCAAGTTTTAGTTATCGATTATTGACTTTTTAGCTGGCTTTGATGCCTTGGACATGAGCTAGGACCTTAACGTTTTGCATGAAAGGAGGACTAGCAGCCGAGTTGCACGGGAGAATGTGAAAACTGTTCATATGTAGTAAAAGCCTCAGAAATCCGTCCGTTTTCGTCATTTGTTATCGAATCGACTTAAAGCCAGATCGTCACATTGGCCGCTCTTCTCTCTGAAACGGTTGTACTTATCATCTGCAAAGCTATGTCGCGTGCTGCGGTATGCGGAGACACTAAAAGCACCATAGTAGAACATAGATGAAGCTTATAAGTTGATGTAATAGCCAGTAAGAAGTAGTACAATTCAAGTTTTAGTTATCGATTATTGACTTTTTAGCTGGCTTTGATGCCTTGGACATGAGCTAGGACCTTAACGTTTTGCATGAAAGGAGGACTAGCAGCCGAGTTGCACGGGAGAATGTGAAAAGTGTTCATATGTAGTAAAAACATGAGAAATACGTCCGTGTTCGTCATTTGTTATTGAATCGACTTAAAGCCAGATCTTCACATTGGCCGCTCTTCTCTCTGAAACGGTTGTACTTATCGTCTGCAAAGCTATGTCGCGTGCTGCGGTATGCGGAGACACTAAAAGCACCATAGTAGAACACAGATGAAGCTTCTAAGTTGATGTAATAGCCAGGAAGAAGTAGTAGAATTCAAGTTTTAGTTATCGATTATCGACTTTTTAGCTGGCTTTGATGCCTTGGACATGAGCTAGGACCTTAACGTTTTGCATGAAAGGAGGACTAGCAGCCGAGTTGCACGGGAGAATGTGAAAAGTGTTCATATGTAGTAAAAACATGAGAAATACGTCCGTGTTCGTCATTTGTTATCGAATGGACTTAAACCCAGATCGTCACGTTCTCCGCTCTTCTCTCTGAAACGGTTACATTTATCGTCTGCAAAGCAATGTCGCCTGCTGCAATATGCAGAGACACTAAAAGCACCATACTAGAACACAGAATAAGCTTCTAAGTTTATGTAATAGCCAGTAAGAAGTTGTACAATTCACGTTTTAGTTATCAATTATTGACTTTTTCCCTTCTTTGGTGCCTTGGACATGACCTAGGAACTTAAGATTTGGAATCAAAGGAGGACTAGCAGCCGCGTTGCACGGGAGAATGTGAAAAGTGTTCATATGTAGTAAAAACCTGAGAAATCCGTCCATGTTCGGCATTTGTTATCGAAACGACTTAAAGCCAGATCGTCACATTGGCCGCTCTTCTCTCTGAAACGGTTGTACTTGTTTTTGTTGTTGTCTTCAGTCCTGAGACTGGTTTGATGCAGCTCTCCATGCTACTCTATCCTGTGCAAGCTGCTTCATCTCCCAGTACCTACTGCAACCTACATCCTTCTGAATCTGCTTAGTGTACTCATCTCTCGGTCTCCCTCTACGATTTTTACCCTCCACGCTGCCCTCCAATGCTAAATTTGTGATCCCTTGATGCCTCAAAACATGTCCTACCAACCGATCCCTTCTTCTAGTCAAGTTGTGCCACAAACTTCTCTTCTCCCCAATCCTATTCAATACCTCCTCATTAGTTACGTCATCTATCCACCTTATCTTCAGTATTCTTCTGTAGCACCACCTTTCGAAAGCTTCTATTCTCTTCTTGTCCAAACTAGTTATCGTCCATGTTTCACTTCCATACATGGCTACACTCCAAACAAATACTTTCAGAAACGAC
The DNA here is from genome assembly GCF_023897955.1 of Schistocerca gregaria. NCBI lineage: Eukaryota > Metazoa > Arthropoda > Insecta > Orthoptera > Acrididae > Schistocerca > Schistocerca gregaria. The sequence continues at coordinate 273,627 of NW_026061991.1, read as the reverse complement.
TTCCTGATACATAAATCTATATTCGATGTTAACAAATTTCTCTTCTTCAGAAACGCCTTCCTTGCCATTGCCAGTCTACATTTTATATCCTCTCTACTTCGACCATCATCAGTTATTTTACTTCCTAAATAGCAAAACTCCTTTACTACTTTAAGTGTCTCATTTCCTAATCTAATTCCCTCAGCATCACCCGATTTAATTTGACTACATTCCATTATCCTCGTTTTGCTTTTGTTAATGTTCATCTTATATCCTCCTTTCAAGACACTGTCCATTCCGTTCAACTGCTCTTCCAAGTCCTTTGCCGTCTCTGACAGAATTACAATGTCATCGGCGAACCTCAAAGTTTTTACTTCGTCTCCATGAATTTTAATACCTACTCCAAATTTTTCTTTTGTTTCCTTTACTGCTTGCTCAATATACAGATTGAATAACATCGGGGAGAGGCTACAACCCTGTCTCACTCCTTTCCCAACCACTGCTTCCCTTTCATGCCCCTCGACTCTTATTACTGCCATCTGGTTTCTGTACAAATTATAAATAGCCTTTCGCTCCCTGTATTTTACCCCTGCCACCTTTAGAATTTGAAAAAGAGTATTCCAGTCAACATTGTCAAAAGCTTTCTCTAAGTCTACAAATGTTAGAAACGTAGGTTTGCCTTTTCTTAATCTTTCTTCTAAGATAAGTCGTAAGGTCAGTATTGCCTCACGTGTTCCAACATTTCGACGGAATCCAAACTGATCTTCCCCGAGGTCTGCATCTACCAGTTTTTCCATTCGTCTGTAAAGAATTCGCGTTAGTATTTTGCAGCCGTGGCTTATTAAACTGATAGTTCGGTAATTTTCACATCTGTCAACACCTGCTTTCTTTGGGATTGGAATTATTATATTCTTCTTGAAGTCTGAGGGTATTTCACCTGTCTCATACATCTTGCTCACCAGCTGGTAGAGTTTTGTCATGACTGGCTCTCCCAAGGCCGTCAGTAGTTCTAATGGAATGTTGTCTACTCCGGGGGCCTTGTTTCGACTCAGGTCTTTCAGTGCTCTGACAAACTCTTCACGCAGTATCGTATCTCCCATTTCGTCTTCATCTACATCCTCTTCTATTTCCATAATATTGTCCTCAAGTACATCGCCATTGTATAAACCTTCTATATACTCCTTCCACCTTTCTGCCTTCCCTTCTTTGCTTAGAACTGGGCTGCCATCTGAGCTCTTGATATTCATACACGTGGTTCTCTTCTCTCCGAAGGTCTCTTTAATTTTCCTGTAGGCAGTATCTACTTTACCACTAGTGAGATAAGCTTCTACATCCTTACATTTGTCCTCGAGCCATCCCTGTTTAGCCATTTTGCACTTCCTGTCGATCTCATTTTTGAGACGTTTGTATTCCTTTTTGCCTGCTTCATTTACTGCATTTTTATATTTTCTCCGTTCATCAATTAAATTCAATATTTCTTCTGTTACCCAAGGATTTCTAGCAGCCCTCGTCTTTGTACCTACTTTATCCTCTGCTGCCTTCACTACTACATCCCTCAGAGCTACCCATTCTTCTTCTACTGTATTTCTTTCCCCTATTCCTGTCAATTGTTCCCTTATGCTCTCCCTGAAACTCTGTACAACCCCTGGTTCTTTCAGTTTATCCAGGTCCCATCTCCTTAATTTCCCACATTTTTGCAGTTTCTTCAGTTTTAATCTACAGGTCATAACCAATAGATTGTGGTCAGAGTCCACATCTGCCCTTGGAAATGTCTTACAACTTAAAACCTGGTTCCTAAATTTCTGTCTTACCATTATATAATCTATCTGATACCTTTTAGTATCTCCAGGGTTCTTCCACGTATACAACCTTCTTTCATGATTCTTAAACCAAGTGTTACCTATGACTAAGTTGTGCTCTGTACAAAATTCTACTAGGCGGCTTCCTCTTTCATTTCTTAGACCCAATCCATATTCATCTACTATGTTTCCTTCTCTCCCCTTTCCTACACTCGAATTCCAGTCACCCATTACTATTAAATTTTCGTCTCCCTTCACTGTCTGAATAATTTCTTTTATTTCATCGTACATTTCTTCAATTTCTTCATCATCTGCAGAGCTAGTTGGCATATAAACTTGTACTACTGTAGTAGGTGTGGGCTTCGTATCTATCTTGGCCACAATAATGCGTTCACTATGCTGTTTGTAGTAGCTTACCCGCATTCCTATTTTCCTATTCATTATTAAACCTACTCCTGCATTACCCCTATTTGATTTTGTGTTTATAACTCTGTAGTCACCTGACCAGAAGTCTTGTTCCTCCTGCCACCGAACTTCACTAATTCCCACTATATCTAACTTTAACCTATCCATTTCCATTTTTAAATTTTCTAAACTACCTGCCCGATTAAGGGATCTGACATTCCACGCTCCGATCCGTAGAACGCCAGTTTTCTTTCTCCTGATAACGACATCCTCCTGAGTAGTCCCCGCCCGGAGATCCGAATGGGGGACTATTTTACTTCCGGAATATTTTACCCAAGAGGATGCCATCATCATTTAATCATACAGTAAAGCTGCATGTCCTCGGGAAAAATTACGGCTGTAGTTTCCCCTTGCTTTCAGCCGTTCGCAGTACCAGCAAAGCAAGGCCGTTTTGGTTAATGTTGCAAGGCCACATCAGTCAATCATCCAGACTGTTGCCCCTGCAACTACTGAAAAGGCTGCTGCCCCTCTTCAGGAACCACACGTTTGTCTGGCCTCTCAACAGATACCCCTCCGTTGTGGTTGCACCTACGGTACGGCCATCTGTATCGCTGAGGCACGCAAGCCTCCCCACCAACGGCAAGGTCCATGGTTCATGTACTTATCATCTGCAAAGCTATGTCACGTGCTGCGGTATGCGGAGACACTAAAAGCACCATAGTAGAACATAGATGAAGCTTATAAGTTGATGTAATAGCCAGTAAGAAGTAGTACAATTCAAGTTTTAGTTATCGATTATTGACTTTTTAGCTGGCTTTGATGCCTTGGACATGAGCTAGGACCTTACCGTTTTGCATGAAAGGAGGACTAGCAACCGAGTTGCACGGGAGAATGTGAAAAGTGTTCATATGTAGTAAAAACCTGAGAAATCCGTCCGTGTTCGTCATTTGTTATTGAATCGACTTAAAGCCAGATCTTCACATTGGCCGCTCTTCTGTCTGAAACGGTTACATTTACCGTCTCCAAAGCTATGTCGCGTGCTGCGGTATGTAGAGACACTAAAAGCACCATAGTAGAACACAGATGAAGCTTCTAAGTTGATGTAATAGCCAGTAGGAAATAGTACAATTCATGTTTTAGGTATCGATTATTGACTTTTTAGCTTTCTTTGGTGCCTTGGACATGAGATAGGAACTTAATATTTTGTATGAAAGGAGGACTAGAAGCCGCGTCGCACGGGAGAATGTGAAACGTGTTCATATGTAGTAAAGACCTGAGAAATCCGTCCTTTTTCGTCATTTGTTATCAAATCGACTTAAAGCCAGATCGCCACAATGGCAGCTCTTCTCTCTGAAACGGTTGTACTTATCGTCTGCAAAGCTATGTCGCGTGTTGCGGTATGCGGAGACACTAAAAGCACCATAGTAGAACACAGATGAAGCTTCTTAAGTTGATGTAATTGCCAGTAAGAATTAGTACAACTCAAGTTTTAGTTATGGATTATTGACTTTTTACCCTTCTTTGGTGCCTTGGGCATGAGCTAGGACCTTACCATTTTGCATGAAAGGAGGACTAGCAACCGCGTTGCATGGGAGTATGTTAAAAGTGTTCATATGTGGTAAAATCCTGAGAAATCCGCCCGTTTTCGTCAGTTGTTATAGAAATCGACTTAAAGCCAGATCGTCACATTGGCCGCTCTTCTCTCTGAAACGGTTGTACTTATCGTCTGCAAAGCTATGTCGCGTGCTGCGGTATTCGGAGACACTAAAAGCACCATAGTGGAACACAGATGAAGGTTCTAAGTTGATGTAATAGCCAGTAAGAAGTAGTACAACTCAAGTTTTAGTTATGGATTATTGACTTTTTACCCTTCTTTGGTGCCTTGGACATGAGCTAGGAACTTAAGATTTTGCATGAAAGGAGGACTAGCAGCCGCGTTGCCCGAGAGAATATGAAAAGTGTTCATATGTAGTAAAAACCTGAGAAATGCGTCCGTTTTCGTCATTTGTTATCGAATCGACTTAAAGCCAGATCGTCACTTTTGGCCGCTCTTCTCTCTGAAACGGTTGTACTTATCATCTGCAAAGCTATGTCGCGTGCTGCGGTATGCGGAGACACCAAAAGCACCACAGTAGAACACAGATGAAGGTTCTAAGTTGATACAATAGCCAGTAAGAAGTAGTACAACTCAAGTTTTAGTTATGGATTATTGACCTTTTACCTCTCTTTGGTGCCTTGGACATGAGCTAGGAACTTAAGATTTTGCATGAAACGAGGACTAGCAGTAGCGTTGCCCGAGAGAATATGAATAGTGTTCATATGTAGTAAAAACCTGAGAAATCCGTCCGTATTCGTCATTTGCTATCGAATCGACTTAAAGCCAGATCGTCACATTGGCCGCTCTTCTCTCTGAAACGGTTGTACTTATCATCAGCAAAGCTATGTCGCGTGTTGCGGTATGCGGAGACACTAAAAGCACCATAGTAGAACACAGATGAATCTTCTAAGTTGATGTAATAGCCAGTAAGAAGTAGTACAATTCAAGTTTTAGTTATAGATTCTTGACTTTTTAGCTGTCTTTGATGCCTTGGACACGAGCTAGTACCTTAACGTTTTGCGTGAAAAGAGGAATAGCAGCCGCGTTGCACGGGAGAATGTGAAAAGTGTTCATATGTAGTAAAAACCTGAGAAATCCGTCCATGTTCGTCATTTGTTATCGAAACGACTTAAAGCCAGATCGTCACATTGGCTGCTCTTCTCTCTGAAACGGTTGTACTTATCGTCTGCAAAGGTATGTCGCGTGCTGCGGTATGCGAAGACACTAGAAGAACCATAGTAGAAGACAGATGAAGCTTCTAAGTTGATGTAATAGCCAGTAAGAAGTAGTACAATTCTAGTTTTAGGTAACGATTATTGACTTTTTACCTTTCTTTGTTGCCTTTCACATGAGCTAGGAACTTAAGATTTTGCATGAAAGGAGGACTAGCTGCTGCGTGCACGGGCGAATGTGAAAAGTGTTCATATGTAGTAAAAACCTGAGAAATCCGTCCGTTTCCGTCATTTGTTATCGAATCGACTTAAAGCCAGGTTGTCACATTGGCCGCTCTTATGTCTGAAACGGTTACATTTATCGTCTGCAAAGCTATGTCGCGTGCTGCGGTATGCGGAGACACTTGAAGCACCATAGTAGAACACAGATGAAGCTTCTAAACTGATGTAATAGCCAGTAAGAAGTAGTACGATTCAAGTTTTAGTTAAGGATTATTGACTTTTTTAACCTTCTTTGGTGCCCTGGACATGAGCTAGGAACTTAAGATTTTGCATGAAAGGAGGACCAGCTGCCGCGTTGCACGTGAGAATGTGAAAACTGTTCATATATAGTAAAAGCCTGAGAAATCCGTCCGTTTTCGTCATTTGTTATCGAATCGACTTAAAGCCAGATCGTCACATTGGCCGCTCTTCTCTCTGAAACGGTTGTACTTATCATCTGCAAAGCTATGTCGCGTACTGCGATATGCGGAGACACTAAAAGCACCATAGTAGAACATAGATGAAGCTTCTAAGTTGATGTAATAGCCAGTAAGAAGTAGTACAATTCTTGTTTTAGTTATGGATTATTGACTTTCTCCCTTCTTTGGTGCCTTGGACATGACCTAGGAACTTAAGATTTGGAATCAAAGGAGGACTAGCAGCCGCGTTGCACGGGAGAATGTGATAAGTGTTCATATGTAGTAAAAACCTGAGAAATTCGTCCATGTTCGGCACTTGTTATCGAAACGACTTAAAGCCAGATCGTCACATTGGCCGCTCTTCTCTCTGAAACGGTTGTACTTATCATCTGCAAAGCTATGTCACGTGCTGCGGTATGCGGAGACACTAAAAGCATCATTGTAGAACATAGATGAAGCTTATAAGTTGATGTAATAGCCAGTAAGAAGTAGTACAATTCAAGTTTTAGTTATCGATTATTGACTTTTTAGCTGGCTTTGATGAATTGGACGTGAGCTAGGACCTTAACGTTTTGCATGAAAGGAGGACTAGCAGCCGAGTTGCACGGGAGAATGTGAAAAGTGTTCATATGTAGTAAAAACCTGAGAAATCCGTCTGTGTTCGTCATTTGTTATTGAATCGACTTAAAGCCAGATCTTCACATTGGCCGCTCTTCTGTCTGAAACGGTTACGTTTACCGTCTCCAAAGCTATTTCGCGTGCTGCGGTATGTAGAGACACTAAAAGCACCATAGTAGAACACAGATGAAGCTTCTAAGTTGATGTAATAGCCAGTAGGAAGTAGTGCAATTCATGTTTTAGGTATCGATTATTGACTTTTTAGCTTTCTTTGGTGCCTTGGACATGAGCTAGGAACTTAATATTTTGCATGAAAGGAGGACTAGCAGCCGCGTTGCACGGGAGAATGTGAAAAGTGTTTATATGTAGTAAAAACCTGAGAAAACCGTCCTTGTTCGTCATTTGTTATCGAATCGACCTAAAGCCAGATCGTCACATTGGCTGCTCTTCTGTCTGGAACGGTTGTACTTATCGTGTGCAAAGCTATGTCGCGTGCTGCGGTATGCGGAGACACTGAAAGCACCATAGTAGAACACAGATGAAGCTTCTAAATTGATGTAATAGCAAGTAAGAAGTAGTACAATTCAAGTTTTAGTTATGGATTATTAACTTTTTACCCTCCTTTGGTGCCTTGGACATGAGCTAGGAACATAAGATTTTGCATGAAAGGAGGACTAGCAGCCGCGTTGCATAGGAGAATGTGAAACGTTTTCATATGTAGTAAAAACCTGAGAAATCCGTCCTTTTTCGTCATTTGTTATCAAATCGACTTAAAGCCAGATCGCCACATTGGCAGCTCTTCTCTCTGAAACGGTTGTACTTATCGTCTGCAAAGCTATGTCGCGTGTTGCGGTATGCGGAGACACTAAATGCACCATAGTAGAACACAGATGAAGCTTCTTAAGTTGATGTAATTGCCAGTAAGAATTAGTACAACTCAAGTTTTAGTTATGGATTATTGACTTTTTACCCTTCTTTGGTGCCTTGGGCATGAGCTAGGACCTTAACATTTTGCATGAAAGGAGGACTAGCAGCCGCGTTGCATGGGAGTATGTTAAAAGTGTTCATATGTAGTAAAATCCTGAGAAATCCGCCCGTTTTCGTCAGTTGTTATCGAATCGACTTAAAGCCAGATCGTCACATTGGCCGCTCTTCTCTTTGAAACGGTTGTACTTATCGTCTGCAAAGCTATGTCGCGTGCTGTGGTATGCGGAGACACTAAAAGCACCATAGTAGAAGAAAGATGAAGCTTCTAAGAAGGTGTAATAGCCAGTAAGATGTAGTACAATTCAAGTTTTAGGTATGGATTATTGACTTTATACCCTTATTTGGTGCCTTGGACACAAGCTAGGAACTTAATTTTTTGCATGAAAGGGGGACTAGCTGCCGCGTTGCACGGGAGAATGTGAAAACTGTTCATATGTAGTAAAAGCCTGAGAAATCCGTCCGTTTTCGTCATTTGTTATCGAATCGACTTAAAGCCAGATCGTCACGTTAGCCGCTCTTCTCTCTGAAACGGTTGTACTTATCTTCTGCAAAGCTACGTCGCGTGCTGCGGTATGCGGAGAAACTAAAAGTACCATAGTAGAACACAGATGAAGCTTCTAAGAAGGTGTAATAGCCAGTAAGAAGTAGTACAATTCGAGTTTTAGGTATCGATTATTGAGTTTTTACCCTTCTTTGGTGCCTTGGACATGAGCTAGGAACTTAACATTTTGCATAGAAGGAGGACTAGCAACCGCGTTGCACGGGAGAATGTGAAAAGTGTTCATATGTAGTAAAAACCTGAGAAATCCGTCCGTTTCCGTCATTTGTTATCGAATCGACTTAATGCCAGGTTGTCACATTGGCCGCTCTTATGTCTGAAACGGTTACATTTATCGTCTGCAAAGCTACGTCGCGTGCTGCGATATGCGGAGACACTAAAAGCACCATAGTAGAACACAGATGAAGCTTCTAAGTTGATGTAATAGCCAGTACGAAGTAGTACAATTCTTGTTTTAGTTATGAATTATTGACTTTTTCCCTTCTTTGGTGCCTTGGACATGACCTAGGAACTTAAGATTTGGAATCAAAGGAGGACTAGCAGCCGCGTTGCACGGGAGAATGTGAAAAGTGTTCATATGTAGTAAAAAGCTGAGAAATCCGTCCATGTTCGGCATTTGTTATCGAAACGACTTAAAGCCAGATCGTCACATTGGCGGCTCTTCTCTCTGAAACGGTTGTACTTATCATCTGCAAAGCTATGTCGCGTGCTGCGGTATGCGGAGACACTAAAAGCACCATAGTAGAACATAGATGAAGCTTATAAGTTGATGTAATAGCCAGTAAGAAGTAGTACAATTCAAGTTTTAGTTATCGGTTATTGACTTTTTAGCTGGCTTTGATGCCTTGGACATGAGCTAGGACCTTAACGTTTTGCATGAAAGGAGGACTAGCAGCCGAGTTGCACGGGAGAATGTGAAAAGTGTTCATATGTAGTAAAAACCTGAGAAATCCGACCGTTTTCGTCATTTGTTATCGAATCGACTTAAAGCCAGATCATCACAATGGCCACTCTTCTCTCTGAAACGGATGTACTTATCGTCTGCAAAGCTATGTCGCACGCTGCGGTATGCGGAGACACTAAAAGCACCATAGTAAAACACAGATGAAGCTTCTAAGTTGATGAAATAGCCAGTAAGGAGTAGTACAATTCAAGTTTTAGTTATGGATTATTGACTTTTTACCCTTCCTTGATGCCTTGGACATGAGCTAGGAACTTAAGGTTTGGCATGAAAGAAGGACTAGCAGCAGCGTTGCACGGGAGAATGTGAAAAGTGTTCATATGTAGTAAAAACCTGAGAAATCCGTCCATGTTCGTCATTTGTTATGGAATCCACTTAAAGCCAGATCGTCACATTAGCCGCTCTTCTCTCTGAAACGGTTGTACTTATCTTCTGCAAAGCTACGTCGCGTGCTGCGGTATGCGGAGAAACTAAAAGTACCAAAGTAGAACACAGATGAAGCTTCTAAGAAGGTGTAATAGCCAGTAAGAAGTAGTACAATTCAAGTTATAGGTATCGATTATTGACTTTTTACCCTTCTTTGGTGCCTTGGACATGAGCTAGGAACTTAAGATTTTGCATAGAAGGAGGACTAGCAGCCGCGTTGCACGGGAGAATGTGAAAAGTGTTCATATGTAGTAAAAACCTGAGAAATCCGTCCGTTTCCGTCATTTGTTATCGAATCGACTTAATGCCAGGTTGTCACATTGGCCGCTCTTATGTCTGAAACGGTTACATTTATCGTCTGCAAAGCTATGTCGCGTGCTGCGGTATGCGGAGACACTAAAAGCACCATAGTAGAACATAGATGAAGCCTATAAGTTGATGTAATAGCCAGTAAGAAGTAGTACAATTCAAGTTTTAGTTATCGATTATTGACTTTTTAGCTGGCTTTGATGCATTGGACATGAGCTAGGACCTTAACGTTTTGCATGAATGGAGGACTGGCAGCCGAGTTGCACGGTAGAATGTGAAAAGTGTTCATATGTAGTAAAAACATGAGAAATACGTCCGTGTTCGTCATTTGTTATTGAATCGACTTAAAGCCAGATCTTCACATTGGCCGCTCTTCTGTCTGAAACGGTTACATTTACCGTCTCAAAAGGTATGTCGCGTGCTGCGGTATGTGGAGACACTAAAAGCACCATAGTAGAACACAGATGAAGCTTCTAAGTTGATGTAATAGCCAGTAGGAAGTAGTACAATTCATGTTTTAGGTATCGATTATTGACTATTTAGCTTTCTTTGGTGCCTTGGACATGAGCTACGAACTTAAGATTTTGCATGAAAGGAGGACTAGCAGCCGCGCTGCACGGGAGAATGTGAAAAGTGTTCATATGTAGTAAAAACCTGAGAAATCCGTCCTTGTTCGTCATTTGTTATCGAATCGACCTAAAGCCAGATCGTCACATTGGCTGCTCTTCTGTCTGGAACGGTTGTACTTATCGTGTGCAAAGCGATGTCGCGTGCTGCGGTATGCAGAGACACTGAAAGCACCATAGTAGAACACAGATGAAGCTTCTAAATTGATGTAATAGCAAGTAAGAAGTAGTACAATTCAAGTTTTAGTTATGGATTATTGACTTTTTACCCTCCTTTGGTGCCTTGGACATGAGCTAGGAACATAAGATTTTGCATGAAAGGAGGACTAGCAGCCGCGTTGCATGGGAGAATGTGAAACGTGTTCATATGTAGTAAAAACCTGAGAAATCCGTCCGTTTTCGACATTTGTTATCAAATCGACTTAAAGCCAGATCGCCACATTGGCAGCTCTTCTCTCTGAAACGGTTGTACTTATCATCTGCAAAGCTATGTCGCGTGTTTCGGTATGCGGAGACACTAAAAGCACCATAGTAGAACACAGATGAAGCTTCTTAAGTTGATGTAATAGCCAGTAAGAATTAGTACAACTCAAGTTTTAGTTATGGATTATTGACTTTTTACCCTTCTTTGGTGCCTTGGGCATGAGCTAGGACCTTAACATTTTGCATGAAAGGAGGACTAGCAGCCGTGTTGCATGGGAGTATGTTAAAAGTGTTCATATGTAGTAAAAACCTGAGAAATCCGCACGTTTTCGTCATTTGTTATCGAATCGACTTAAAGCCAGATCGTCACATTGGCCGCTCTTCTCTTTGAAACGGTTGTACTTATCGTCTGCAAAGCTATGTCGCGTGCTGCGGTATGCGGAGACACTAAATGCACCATAGTAGAAGAAAGATGAAGCTTCTAAGAAGGTGTAATAGCCAGTAAGAAGTAGTACAATTCAGTTTTAGATATCGATTATTGACTTTTTACCCTTATTTGGTGCCTTGGACACGACCTAGGAACTTAATTTTTTGCATGAAAGGGGAACTAGCAGCCGCGTTGCACGGCAGAATGTGAAAAGTGTTCATATGTAGGAAAAACCTTAGAAATCCGTCCTTGTTCGTCATTTGATATCGAATCTACCTAAAGCGAGATCGTCACATTGGCTGCTCTTCTGTCTGGAACGGTTGTACTTATCGAGTGCAAAGCTATGTCGCGAGCTGCGGTATGCAGAGACACTGAAAGCACCATAGTAGAACACAGATGAAGCTTCTAAATTGATTTAATAGCAAGTAAGATGTAGTACAATTCAAGTTTTAGTTATGGATTATTGACTTTTTACCCTCCTTTGGTGCCTTGGACATGAGCTAGGAACATAAGATTTTGCATGAAAGGAGGACTAGCAGCCGCGTTGCACGGAAGAATGTGAAACGTGTTCATATGTAGTAAAAACCTGAGAAATCCGTCCGTTTTCGTCATTTGTTATCAAATCGACTTAAAGCCAGATCGCCACATTGGCAGCTCTTCTCTCTGAAACGGTTGTACTTATCATCTGCAAAGCTATGTCGCGTGTTGCGGTATGCGGAGACACTAAAAGCACCATAGTAGAACACAGATGAAGCTTCTTAAGTTGATGTAATAGCCAGTAAGAATTAGTACAACTCAAGTTTTAGTTATGGATTATTGACTTTTTACCCTTCTTTGGTGCCTTGGGCATGAGCTAGGACCTTAACATTTTGCATAAAAGGAGGACTAGCAGCCGCGTTGCATGGGAGTATGTTAAAAGTGTTCATATGTAGTAAAAACCTGAGAAATCCGCACGTTTTCGTCATTTGTTATCGCATCGACTTAAAGCCAGATCGTCACATTGGAAGCTCTTCTCTCTCAAACGGTTGTACTTATCGTCTGAAGAGCTATGTCGCGTGCTGCGGTATGCGAGACACTAAAAGCACCACAGTAGAACACAGATGAAGCTTCAATATTGATGTAATAGCCAGTAAGAAGTAGTAGAATTAAAGTTTTAGTTATGGATTATTGAGTTTTTAACCTTCTTTGGTGCCCTGGACATGAGCTAGGAACTTAAGATTTTGCATGAAAGGAGGACTAGCAGCCCTGTTGCACGGGAGAATGTGAAAACTGTTCATATGTAGTAAAAGCCTGAGAAATCCGTCCGTTTTCGTCATTTGTTATCGAATCGACTTAAAGCCAGATCGTCACATTGGCCGCTCTTCTCTCTGAGACGGTTGTACTTAGTGTCTGCAAAAATATGTCGCGTGCTGCGGTATGCGGAGGCACTAAAAGCACCATAGTAGAACACAGATGAAGCTTCAAAATTGATGTAATGGCCAGTAAGCAGTAGTACAATTCAAGTTTTAGTTATGGATTATTGACTTTTTACCCTTCCTTGGTGCCTTGGACATGAGCTAGGAACTTAAGGTTTGGCATGAAAGAAGGACTAGCAGCCACGTTGCACGGGAGAATGTGAAAAGTGTTCATATGTAGTAAAAACCTGAGAAATCCGCCCGTTTTCATCATTTGTTATCGAATCGACTTAAAGCCAGATCGTCACATTGGACGCTCTTCTCTCTGAAACGGTTGTACTTATCGTCTGCAAAGCTATGTCGTGTGTTGCGGTATGCGGAGACACTAAAAGCACCATAGTAGAACACAGATTAAGCTTCTAAGTTGATGTAATAGCCAGTAAGAAGTAGTACAATTCAAGTTTTAGGTATCGATTATTGACTTTTTACGCTTCTTTGGTGCCTTGGACATGAGCTAGTAACTTAAAATTTGGCATGAAAGGAGGACTAGCAGCCGCGTTGCACGAGAGAATGTGAAAAGTGTTCATATGTAGTAAAAACCTGAGAAATCCGTTAGTTTTCGTCATTTGTTATCAAATCGACTTAAAGCCAGATCGTCACATTGGCCGCTCTTCTCTCTGAAACGGTTGTACTTATCGTATGCAAAGCTATGTCGCGTGCTGCGGTATGCGGAGACACTAAAAGCACCATAGTAGAACACAGATTAAGCTTCAAAATTGATGTAATAGCCATTAAGAAGTAGTACAATTCAAGTTTTAGTTACGGATTATTGACTTTTTACCCTTCTTTGGTGCCTTGGACATGAGCTAGGAATTTAAGATTTTGCATGAAAGGACGACTAGCAGCGGCGTTGCACGGGAGAATGTGAAAAGTGTTCATATGTAGTAAAAACCTGAGAAATCCGTCCGTGTTCGTAATTTGTTACCGGATCGACTTAAAGCCAGATCGTCACATTGGCCGCTCGTCTCATTGAAACGGTTGTACTTATCGTCTGCAAAGCTATGTCGCGTGCTGCGGTATGCGGAGACACTAAAAGCACCATAGTAGAACAAAGATGAAGCTTCTAAGAAGGTGTAATAGCCAGTAAGAAGTAGTACAATTCAAGTTTTAGGTATCGATTATTGACTTTTTACCCTTCTTTGGTGCCTTGGACATGAGCTAGGAACTTAATTTTTTGCATGAAAGGGGGACTAGCAGCCGCGTTGCACGGGAGAATGTGAAAACTGTTCATATGTAGGAAAAACTTGAGAAATACGCCCGTTTTCGTCATTTGTTATCGCATCAACTTACAGCCAGATCGTCATATTGGCCGCTCTTCTCTCTGAAACGGTTGTACTTATCGTCTGAAAAGCTATGTCGCGTGCTGCGGTATGCGAGACACTAAAAGCACCATAGTAGAACACAGATGAACCTTCTATATTGATGTAATAGCCAGTAAGAAGTAGTACAATTCAAGTTTTAGTTATGGATTATTGAGTTTTTAACCTTCTTTGGTGCGCTGGACATGAGCTAGGAACTTAAGATTTGGCATGAATGGAGGACTAGCAGCCGCGTTGCACCGGAGAATGTGAAAAGTGTTCATATGCAGAAAAACCTGAGAATTCCGTCCACGTTCGTCATTTGTTATCGAATCGACTTAAAGCCAGATCGTCACATTGGACGCTCTTCTCTCTGAAACGGTTGTACTTATCGACTGCAAAGCTATATCGCGTGTTGCGGTATGCGGAGACACTAAAAGCACCATAGTAGAACACAGATGAAGCTTCTAAGTTGACGTAATAGCCAGTAAGAAGTAGTACAATTCAAGTTTTAGGTATCGATTATTGACTTTTTACCCTTCTTTGTTGCCTTGGACATGAGCTAGGAACATAAGATTTTGCATGAAAGGAGGACTAGCAGCCGCGTTGCACGGGAGAATGTGAAACGTGTTCATATGCAGTAAAAACCTGAGAAATCCGTCCGTTTCCGTCATTTGTTATCAAATCGACTTAAAGCCAGATCGCCACATTGGCAGCTCTTCTCTCTGAAACGGTTGTACTTATCATCTGCCAAGCTATGTCGCGTGTTGCGGTATGCGGAGACACTAAAAGCACCATAGTAGAACACAGATGAAGCTTCTTAAGTTGATGTAATAGCCAGTAAGAATTAGTACAACTCAAGTTTTAGTTATGGATTATTGACTTTTTACCCTTCTTTGGTGCCTTGGGCATGAGCTAGGACCTTAACATTTTGCATGAAAGGAGGACTAGCAGCCGCGTTGCATGGGAGTATGTTAAAAGTGTTCATATGTAGTAAAAACCTGAGAAATCCGCACGTTTTCGTCATTTGTTATCGCATCGACTTAAAGCCAGATCGTCACATTGCCCGCTCTTCTGTCTGAAACGGTTGTACTTATCGTCTGAAAAGCTATGTCGCGTGCTGCGGTATGCGAGACACTAAAAGCACCACAGTAGAACACAGATGAAGCTTCAATATTGATGTAATAGCCAGTAAGAAGTAGTAGAATTAAAGTTTTAGTTATGGATTATTGAGTTTTTAACCTTCTTTGGAGCCCTGGACATGAGCTAGGAACTTAAGATTTTGCATGAAAGGAGGACTAGCAGCCGTGTTGCACGGGAGAATGTGAAAACTGTTCATATGTAGTAAAAGCCTGAGAAATCCGTCCGTTTTCGTCATTTGTTATCGAATCGACTTAAAGCCAGATTGTCACATTGGCCGCTCTTCTGTCTGAAACGGTGACATTTATAGTCTACAAAGCTATTTCGCGTGCTGCGGTATGCGGAGACACTAGAAGCACCATAGTAGAACACAAATGAAGCTTCTAATTTGATGTAATGGCCAGTAAGCAGTAGTACAATTCAAGTTTTAGTTATCGATTATTGACTTTTTAGCTGGCTTTGGTGCCTTGGACATGAGCTAGGACCTTAACGTTTTTCATGAAAAGAGGACTAGCAGCCGCGTTGCACGGGAGAAAGTGAATAGTGTTCATATGTGGTAAAAACCTGAGAAATCTGCCCGTTTTCATCATTTGTTATCGAATCGACTTAAAGCCAGATCGTTACATTGGACGCTCTTCTCTCTGAAACGGTTGTACTTATCGTCTGCAAAGCTATTTCGCGTGTTGCGGTATGCGGAGACACTAAAAGCACCATAGTAGAACACAGATGAAGCTTCAAAATTGATGTAATAGCCAGTAAGATGTAGTACAATTCAAGTTTTAGGTATCGATCATTGACTTTTTACGCTTCTTTGGTGCCTTGGACATGAGCTAGGAACTTAAAATTTGGCATGAAAGGAGGACTAGCAGCCGCGTTGCACGAGAGAATGTGAAAAGTGTTCATATGTAGTAAAAACCTGAGAAATCCGTTAGTTTTCGTCATTTGTTATCGAATCGACTTAAAGCCAGATCGTCACATTGGCCGCTCTTCTCTCTGAAACGGTTGTACTTATCGTATGCAAAGCTATGTCGCGTGCTGCGGTATGCGGAGACACTAAAAGCACCATAGTAGAACACAGATTAAGCTTCAAAATTGATGTAATAGCCAGTAAGAAGTAGTACAATTCAAGTTTTAGTTACGGATTATTGACTTTTTACCCTTCTTTGGTGACTTGGACATGAGCTAGGAACTTAAGATTTTGCATGAAAGGACGACTAGCAGCGGCGTTGCACGGGAGAATGTGAAAAGTGTTCATATGTAGTAAAAACCTGAGAAATCCGTCCGTGTTCGTAATTTGTTACCGGATCGACTTAAAGCCAGATCGTCACATTGGCCGCTCTTCTCATTGAAACGGTTGTACTTATCGTCTGCAAAGCTATGTCGCGTGCTGCGGTATGCGGAGACAATAAAAGCACCATAGTAGAACAAAGATGAAGCTTCTAAGAAGGTGTAATAGCCAGTAAGAAGTAGTACAATTCAAGTTTTAGGTATCGATTATTGACTTTATACCCTTCTTTGGTGCCTTGGACATGAGCTAGGAACTTAATTTTTTGCATGAAAGGGGGACTAGCAGCCGCGTTGTACGGGAGAATGTGAAAAGTGTTCATATGTAGGAAAAACCTGAGAAATACGCCCGTTTTCGTCATTTGTTATCGCATCAACTTACAGCCAGATCGTCATATTGGCCGCTCTTCTCTCTGAAACGGTTGTACTTATCGTCTGAAAAGCTATGTCGCGTGCTGCGGTATGCGAGACACAAAAAGCACCATAGTAGAACACAGATGAAGCTTCTATATTGATGTAATAGCCAGTAAGAAGTAGTACAATTCAAGTTATAGTTATGGATTATTGAGTTTTTAACCTTCTTTGGTGCCCTGGACATGAGCTAGGAACTTAAGATTTGGCATGAATGGAGGACTAGCAGCTGCGTTGCACCGGAGAATGTGAAAAGTGTTCATATGTAGTAAAAACCTGAGAAATCCGTCCACGTTCGTCATTTGTTATCGAATCGACTTAAATCCAGATCGTCACATTAGACGCTCTTCTCTCTGAAACGGTTGTACTTATCGCCTGCAAAGCTATGTCGCGTGTTGCGGTATGCGGAGACACTAAAAGCACCATAGTAGAACACAGATGAAGCTTCTAAGTTGATGTAATAGCCAGTAAGAAGTAGTACAATTCAAGTTTTAGGTATCGATTATTGACTTTTTACCCTTCTTTGTTGCCTTCGACATGAGCTAGGAACTTAAGATTTTGCATGAAAGGAGGACCAGCAGCTGCGTTGCCCGAGAGAATATGAAAAGTGTTCATATGTAGTAAAAACCTGAGAAATCCGTCCGTTTTCGTCATTTGCTATGGAATCGACTTAAAGCCAGATCGTCACATTGGCCGCTCTTCTGTCTGAAACGGCTACATTTATCGTCTACAAAGCAATGTCGCGTGCTGCGGTATGCGGAAACACTAGAAGCACAATAGTAGAACACAGATGAAGCTTCTAAGTTGATGTAATAGCCAGTAAGAAGTAGTACAACTCAAGTTTTAGTTATAGATTATTGACTTTTTACCATTCTTTGGTGCCTTGGACATGTGTTGGGAACTTAAGATTTTGCATGAAAAGAGGACTTGCAGCCGCGTTGCCCGAGAGAATATGAAAAGTGTTCATATGTAGTAAAAACCTAAAAATCCGTCCGTTTTCGTCGTTTGCTATCGAATCGATTTAAAGCCAGATTGTCACATTGGCCTCTCTTCTCTCTGAAACGGTTGTACTTATCGTCTGCAATGCTATGTCGCGTGCTGCTTTATGCGGAGACACTAAAAGCACCATAGTAGAACACAGATGAAGCTTCTAAGTTGATATAATAGCCAGTAAGTAGTAGTACAACTCAAGTTTTAGTTATGGATTAATAACTTTTTACCCTTCTTTGGTGCCTTGGACATGAGCTAGGAACTTAAGATTTTGCATGAAAGGAGGACTAGCAGCCGCGTTGCCCGAGAGAATATGAAAAGTGTTCATATGTAGTAAAAACCTGAGAAATCCGTCCGTTATCGTCATTTGCTATGGAATCGACTTAAAGCCAGATCGTCACTTTGGCCGCTCTTCTCTCTGAAACGGTTGTACTTATCGTCTGCAAAGCTATGTCGCGTGTTGCGGTATGCGGAGACACTAAAAGCACCATAGTAGAACACAGATGAAACTTCTAAGTTGATGTAATAGCCAGTAAGAAGTAGTACAATTCAAGTTTTAGTTATCGATTATTGACTTTGTAGCTGGCTTTTGTGCCTTGGACATGAGCTAGGACCTTAACATTTTGCATGAAAAGAGGAATAGCAGCCGCGTTGCACGGCAGAATGTTAAAAGTGTTCATATGTAGTAAAAACCTGAGAAATCCGCCCGTTTTGGTCGTTTGTTATCGAATCGACTTAAAGGCAGATTGTCACATTGGGCGCTCTTCTGTCTGAAACGGTTACATTTATCCTCTGCAAAGCCATGTCGCATGTTGCGGTATGCGGAGACACTAGAAGCACCATAGTAGAACAAAGATGAAGCTTCTAAGTTGATGTAATAGCCAGTAAGAAGTAGTTCAATTCAAGTTTTAGGTATCTATTATTGAATTTTTACCCTTCTTTGTTGTCTTCGACATGAGCTAGGAACTTAAGATTTTGCATGAAAGGAGGACTAGCGGCCGCGTTGCACGGGAGAATGTGAAAACTGTTCATATGTAGTAAAAACCTGAGAAATCCGTCCGTTATCGTCATTTGCTATGGAATCGACCTAAAGCCAGATCGTCACTTTGGCCGCTCTTCTCTCTGAAACAATTGTACTTATCGTCTGCAAAGCTATGTCGCGTGTTGCGGTATGCGGAGACACTAAAAGCCCATTAGTAGAACACAGATGAAGCTTCAAATTTGATGTAATAGCCAATAAGAAGTAGTACAGTTCAAGTTTTAGTTATCGATTATTGACTTTTTAGCTGGCTTTGGTGCCTTGGACATGAGCTAGAACCTTAACATTTTGCATGAAAGGAGGAATAGCAGCCGCGTTGCACGGGAGAATGTTAAAAGTGTTCATATGTAGTAAAAACCTGAGTAATCCGCCGGTTTTCGTCATTTGTTATCGAATCGACTTAAAGCCAGATCGTCACATTGGCCGCTCTTCTCTCTGAAACGGCTGTACTTATCGTCTGCAAAGCTACGTCGCGTGCTGCGGTATGCGGAGACACTAAAAACACCATAGTAGAACACAGATGAAGCTTCTAAGTTGATGTAATAGCCAGTAAGAAGTAGTAGAGTTCAAGTTTTAGTTATCGATTATTGACTTTTTAGCTGGCTTTGGTGCCTTGGACATGAGCTAGGACCTTAACATTTTGCATGAAAGGAGGACTAGCAGCAGCGTGGCACGGGAGAATGTGAAAACTGTTCATATGTAGTAAAAACCTGAGAAATCCGTCCGTGTTCGTCATTTGTTATCGAATCGACTTAAAGCCAGATTATCACATTGGCCGCTCGTCTGTCTGAAACGGTTACATTTATCGTCTACAAAGCTATGTCGCGTGCTGCGGTATGCGGAGACACTAAAAGCACCATAGTAGAACACAGATGAAGCTTCTAAGTGAATGTAATAGCCAGTAAGAAGTAGTACAATTCAAGTTTTATTTATCGATTATTGACTTTTTAGCTGGTTTGGTGCCTTGGACATGGGCTAGGAACTTACGATTTTGCATGAAAGGAGGACTAGCTGCTGCGTTGCACGGGAGAATGTGAAAAGTGTTCATATGTAGTAAAAACCTGAGAAATCCGTCCGTGTTCTTCATTTGTTATCGAATCGACTTAAAGCCAGATCGTCACATTGGCAACTCTTCTCTCTGAAACGGCAGTACTTATCGTCTGCAAAGCTACGTCGCGTGCTGCGGTATGCGGAGACACTAAAAGCACCATAGTAGAACACAGATGAAGCTTCTAAGTTGATGTAATAGCCAGTAAGAAGTAGTACAACTCAAGTTTTAGTTATGGATTATTGACTTTTTACCATTCTTTGGTGCCTTGGACATGTGTTAGGAACTTAAGATTTTGCATGAAAAGAGGACTAGCAGCCGCGTTGCCCGAGAGAATATGAAAAGAGTTCATAAGTAGTAAAAACCTGAGAAATCCGTCCGTTTTCGTCGTTTGCTATCGAATCGACTTAAAGCCAGATTGTCACATTGGCCGGTCTTCTCTCTGAAACGGTTGTACTTATCGTCTGCAATGCTATGTCGCGTGCTGCTTTATGCGGAGACACTAAAAGCACCATAGTAGAACACAGGTGAAGCTTCTAAGTTGATATAATAGCCAGTTAGTAGTAGTACAACTCAAGGTTTAGTTATGGATTAATGACTTTTTACCCTTCTTTGGTGCCTTGGACATGAGCTAGGAACTTAAGATTTTGCATGAAAGGAGGACTAGCAGCCGCGTTGCCCGAGAGAATATGAAAAGTGTTCATATGTAGTAAAAACCTGAGAAATCCGTAAGTTTTCGTCATTTGCTATGGAATCGACTTAAAGCCAGATCGTCACTTTGGCCGCTCTTCTCTCTGAAACGGTTGTACTTATCGTCTGCAAAGCTATGTCGCGTGTTGCGGTATGCGGAGACACTAAAAGCACCATAGTAGAACACAGATGAAACTTCTAAGTTGAAGTAATAGCCAGTAAGAAGTAGTACAATTCAAGTATTAGTTATCGATTATTGACTTTTTAGCTGGCTTTGGTGCCTTGGACATGAGCTAGGACCTTAACATTTTGCATGAAAAGAGGAATAGCAGCCGCGTTGCACGGGAGAATGTTAAAAGTGTTCATATGTAGTAAAAACCTGAGAAATCCGTCCGTTTTGGTCATTTGCTATGGAATCGACTTAAAGCCAGATCGTCACTTTGGCCGCTCTTGTCTCTGAAACGGTTGTACTTATCGTCTGCAAAGCTATGTCGCGTGTTGCGGTATGCGGAGACACTAGAAGCACCATAGTAGAACAAAGATGAAGCTTCTAAGTTGATGTAATAGCCAGTAAGAAGTAGTTCAATTCAAGTTTTAGGTATCTATTATTGAATTTTTACCCTTCTTTGTTGACTACGTCAAGAGCTAGGAACTTAAGATTTTGCATGAAAGGAGGACTAGCGGCCGCGTTGCACGGGAGAATGTGAAAACTGTTCATATGTAGTAAAAACCTAATAATCCGTCCGTTTTCGTCATTCGTTATCGAATCGACTTAAAGCCAGAAAGTCACATTGGCCGCTCTTCTCTCTGAAACGGTTGTACTTATCGTCTGCAAAGCTATGTCGCGTGTTGCAGTATGCGGAGACACTAAAAGCCCCATAGTAGAACACAGATGAATCTTCTAAGTTGATGTAATAGCCAATAAGAAGTAGTACAGTTCAAGTTTTAGTTATCGATTATTGACTTTTTAGCTGGCTTTGATGCCTTGGACATGAGCTAGAACCTTAACATTTTGCATGAAAGGAGGAATAGCAGCGGCGTTGCACGGGAGAATGTTAAAAGTGTTCATATGTAGTAAAAACCTGAGAAATCCGCCGGTTTTCGTCATTTGTTATCGAATCGACTTAAAGCCAGATCGTCACATTGGCCGCTCTTCTCTCTGAAACGGCTGTACTTATCGTCTGCAAAGCTACGTCGCGTGCTGCGGTATGCGGAGACACTAAAAACACCATAGTAGAACACAGATGAAGCTTCTAAGCTGATGTAATAGCCAGTAAGAAGTAGTACAGTTCAAATTTTAGTTATCGATTATTGACTTTTTAGCTGGCTTTGGTGCCTTGGACATGAGCTAGGACCTTAACATTTTGCATGAAAGGAGGACTAGCAGCAGCGTGGCACGGGAGAATGTGAAAACTGTTCATATGTAGTAAAAACCTGAGAAATCCGTCCGTGTTCGTCATTTGTTATCGAATCGACTTAAAGCCAGATTGTCACATTGGCCGCTCGTCTGTCTGAAACGGTTACATTTTTCGTCTACAAAGCTATGTCGCGTGCTGCGGTATGCGGAGACACTAGAAGCACCATAGTAGAACACTGATGAAGCTTCTAAGTTGATGTAATAGCCAGTAAGAAGTAGTACAATTCTTGTTTTAGTTATGGATTATTGACTTTTTACCCTTCTTTGGTGCCTTGGACATGAGCTAGGAACTTAAGATTTTGCATGAAAGGAGGACTAGCTGCTGCGTTGCACGGGAGAATGTGGAAAGTGTTCATATGTAGTAAAAACCTGAGAAATCCGTCCGTGTTCGTCATTTGTTATCGAATCGACTTAAAGCTAGATCGTCACATTGGCCGCTGTTCTCTCTGAAACGGCTGTACTTATAGTCTGCAAAGCTATGTCGCGTGCTGCGGTATGCGGAGACACTAAAAGCACCATAGTAGAACACAGATGAAGCTTCTAAGTTGATGTAATAGCCAGTAAGAAATAGTACAACTTAAGTATTAGTTATGGATTATTGACTTTTACCATTTTTTGGTGCCTTGGTCATGAGTTAGGAACTTAAGATTTTGCATGAAAGGAGGACTAGCGGCCGCGTTGCACGGGAGAATGTGAAAACTGTTCATATGTAGTAAAAACCTGAGAAATCCGTCCGTGTTCGTCATTTGTTATCGAATAGACTTAAAGCCAGATCGTCACATTGGCCGCTCTTCTCTCTGAAACGGTTGTACTTATCGTCTGCAAAGCTATGTCGCGTGTTGCGGTATGCGGAGACACTAAAAGCCCCATAGTAGAACACAGATGAAGCTTCAAAGTTGATGTAATAGCCAGTAAGAAGTAGTGCAGTTCAAGTTTTAGTTATCGATTATTGTCTTTTTAGCTGGCTTTGGTGCCTTGGACATGAGCTAGGACCTTAACATTTTGCATGAAAGGAGGACTAGCAGCAGCGTGGCACGGGAGAATGTGAAAACTGTTCATATGTAGTAAAAACCTGAGAAATCCGTCCGTGTTCGTCATTTGTTATCGAATCGACTTAAAGCCAGATTATCACATTGGCCGCTCGTCTGTCTGAAACGGTTACATTTATCGTCTACAAAGCTATGTCGCGTGCTGCGGTATGCGGAGACACTAAAAGCACCATAGTAGAACACAGATGAAGCTTCTAAGTGAATGTAATAGCCAGTAAGAAGTAGTACAATTCAAGTTTTATTTATCGATTATTGACTTTTTAGCTGGTTTGGTGCCTTGGACATGGGCTAGGAACTTAAGATTTTGCATGAAAGGAGGACTAGCTGCTGCGTTGCACGGGAGAATGTGAAAAGTGTTCATATGTAGTAAAAACCTGAGAAATCCGTCCGTGTTCTTCATTTGTTATCGAATCGACTTAAAGCCAGATCGTCACATTGGCAACTCTTCTCTCTGAAACGGCAGTACTTATCGTCTGCAAAGCTACGTCGCGTGCTGCGGTATGCGGAGACACTAAAAGCACCATAGTAGAACACAGATGAAGCTTCTAAGTTGATGTAATAGCCAGTAAGAAGTAGTAACACTCAAGTTTTAGTTATGGATTATTGACTTTTTACCATTCTTTGGTGCCTTGGACATGTGTTAGGAACTTAAGATTTTGCATGAAAAGAGGACTAGCAGCCGCGTTGCCCGAGAGAATATGAAAAGAGTTCATAAGTAGTAAAAACCTGAGAAATCCGTCCGTTTTCGTCGTTTGCTATCGAATCGACTTAAAGCCAGATTGTCACATTGGCCGGTCTTCTCTCTGAAACGGTTGTACTTATCGTCTGCAATGCTATGTCGCGTGCTGCTTTATGCGGAGACACTAAAAGCACCATAGTAGAACACAGGTGAAGCTTCTAAGTTGATATAATAGCCAGTTAGTAGTAGTACAACTCAAGGTTTAGTTATGGATTAATGACTTTTTACCCTTCTTTGGTGCCTTGGACATGAGCTAGGAACTTAAGATTTTGCATGAAAGGAGGACTAGCAGCCGCGTTGCCCGAGAGAATATGAAAAGTGTTCATATGTAGTAAAAACCTGAGAAATCCGTAAGTTTTCGTCATTTGCTATGGAATCGACTTAAAGCCAGATCGTCACTTTGGCCGCTCTTCTCTCTGAAACGGTTGTACTTATCGTCTGCAAAGCTATGTCGCGTGTTGCGGTATGCGGAGACACTAAAAGCACCATAGTAGAACACAGATGAAACTTCTAAGTTGAAGTAATAGCCAGTAAGAAGTAGTACAATTCAAGTATTAGTTATCGATTATTGACTTTTTAGCTGGCTTTGGTGCCTTGGACATGAGCTAGGACCTTAACATTTTGCATGAAAAGAGGAATAGCAGCCGCGTTGCACGGGAGAATGTTAAAAGTGTTCATATGTAGTAAAAACCTGAGAAATCCGTCCGTTTTGGTCATTTGCTATGGAATCGACTTAAAGCCAGATCGTCACTTTGGCCGCTCTTGTCTCTGAAACGGTTGTACTTATCGTCTGCAAAGCTATGTCGCGTGTTGCGGTATGCGGAGACACTAGAAGCACCATAGTAGAACAAAGATGAAGCTTCTAAGTTGATGTAATAGCCAGTAAGAAGTAGTTCAATTCAAGTTTTAGGTATCTATTATTGAATTTTTACCCTTCTTTGTTGCCTACGTCATGAGCTAGGAACTTAAGATTTTGCATGAAAGGAGGACTAGCGGCCGCGTTGCACGGGAGAGTGTGAAAACTGTTCATATGTAGTAAAAACCTAATAATCCGTCCGTTTTCGTCATTCGTTATCGAATCGACTTAAAGCCAGAAAGTCACATTGGCCGCTCTTCTCTCTGAAACGGTTGTACTTATCGTCTGCAAAGCTATGTCGCGTGTTGCAGTATGCGGAGACACTAAAAGCCCCATAGTAGAACACAGATGAATCTTCTAAGTTGATGTAATAGCCAATAAGAAGTAGTACAGTTCAAGTTTTAGTTATCGATTATTGACTTTTTAGCTGGCTTTGATGCCTTGGACATGAGCTAGAACCTTAACATTTTGCATGAAAGGAGGAATAGCAGCGGCGTTGCACGGGAGAATGTTAAAAGTGTTCATATGTAGTAAAAACCTGAGAAATCCGCCGGTTTTCGTCATTTGTTATCGAATCGACTTAAAGCCAGATCGTCACATTGGCCGCTCTTCTCTCTGAAACGGCTGTACTTATCGTCTGCAAAGCTACGTCGCGTGCTGCGGTATGCGGAGACACTAAAAACACCATAGTAGAACACAGATGAAGCTTCTAAGCTGATGTAATAGCCAGTAAGAAGTAGTACAGTTCAAATTTTAGTTATCGATTATTGACTTTTTAGCTGGCTTTGGTGCCTTGGACATGAGCTAGGACCTTAACATTTTGCATGAAAGGAGGACTAGCAGCAGCGTGGCACGGGAGAATGTGAAAACTGTTCATATGTAGTAAAAACCTGAGAAATCCGTCCGTGTTCGTCATTTGTTATCGAATCGACTTAAAGCCAGATTGTCACATTGGCCGCTCGTCTGTCTGAAACGGTTACATTTTTCGTCTACAAAGCTATGTCGCGTGCTGCGGTATGCGGAGACACTAGAAGCACCATAGTAGAACACTGATGAAGCTTCTAAGTTGATGTAATAGCCAGTAAGAAGTAGTACAATTCTTGTTTTAGTTATGGATTATTGACTTTTTACCCTTCTTTGGTGCCTTGGACATGAGCTAGGAACTTAAGATTTTGCATGAAAGGAGGACTAGCTGCTGCGTTGCACGGGAGAATGTGGAAAATGTTCATATGTAGTAAAAACCTGAGAAATCCGTCCGTGTTCGTCATTTGTTATCGAATCGACTTAAAGCTAGATCGTCACATTGGCCGCTGTTCTCTCTGAAACGGCTGTACTTATAGTCTGCAAAGCTATGTCGCGTGCTGCGGTATGCGGAGACACTAAAAGCACCATAGTAGAACACAGATGAAGCTTCTAAGTTGATGTAATAGCCAGTAAGAAATAGTACAACTTAAGTATTAGTTATGGATTATTGACTTTTACCATTCTTTGGTGCCTTGGTCATGAGTTAGGAACTTAAGATTTTGCATGAAAGGAGGACTAGCGGCCGCGTTGCACGGGAGAATGTGAAAACTGTTCATATGTAGTAAAAACCTGAGAAATACGTCCGTGTTCGTCATTTGTTATCGAATAGACTTAAAGCCAGATCGTCACATTGGCCGCTCTTCTCTCTGAAACGGTTGTACTTATCGTCTGCAAAGCTATGTCGCGTGTTGCGGTATGCGGAGACACTAAAAGCCCCATAGTAGAACACAGATGAAGCTTCAAAGTTGATGTAATAGCCAGTAAGAAGTAGTGCAGTTCAAGTTTTAGTTATCGATTATTGTCTTTTTAGCTGGCTTTGGTGCCTTGGACATGAGCTAGGACCTTAACATTTTGCATGAAAGGAGGAATAGCAGCCGCGTTGCACGGGAGAACGTTAAAAGTGTTCATATGTAGTAAAAACATGAGAAATCTTCCGGTTTTCGTCATTTGTTATCGAATCGACTTAAAGCCAGATCGTCATATTGGCCGCTCTTCTCTCTGAAACGGTTGTACTTATCGTCTGCAAAGCTATGTCGCGTGCTGCGGTATGCGGAGACACTAAAAGCACTATAGTAGAATACAGATGAAGCTTCTAAGTTGATGTAATAGCCAGTAAGAAGTAGTACAATTCAAGTTTTAGGTATCGATTATTGACTTTTTACCCTTCTTTGTTGCCTTCGACATGAGCTAGGAACTTAAGATTTTGCATGAAAGGAGGACCAGCAGCTGCGTTGCCCGAGAGAATATGAAAAGTGTTCATATGTAGTAAAAACCTGAGAAATCCGTCCGTTTTCGTCATTTGCTATGGAATCGACTTAAAGCCAGATCGTCACATTGGCCGCTCTTCTGTCTGAAACGGCTACATTTATCGTCTACAAAGCAATGTCGCGTGCTGCGGTATGCGGAAACACTAGAAGCACAATAGTAGAACACAGATGAAGCTTCTAAGTTGATGTAATAGCCAGTAAGAAGTAGTACAACTCAAGTTTTAGTTATGGATTATTGACTTCTTACCATTCTTTGGTGCCTTGGACATGTGTTAGGAACTTAAGATTTTGCATGAAAAGAGGACTTGCAGCCGCGTTGCCCGAGAGAATATGAAAAGTGTTCATATGTAGTAAAAACCTAAAAATCCGTCCGTTTTCGTCGTTTGCTATCGAATCGATTTAAAGCCAGATTGTCACATTGGCCTCTCTTCTCTCTGAAACGGTTGTACTTATCGTCTGCAAAGCTATGTCGCGTGTTGCGGTATGCGGAGACACTAAAAGCACCATAGTAGAACACAGATGAAACTTCTAAGTTGATGTAATAGCCAGTAAGAAGTAGTACAATTCAAGTTTTAGTTATCGATTATTGACTTTTTAGCTGGCTTTGGTGCCTTGGACATAAGCTAGGACCTTAACATCTTGCATGAAAAGAGGAATAGCAGCCGCGTTGCACGGGAGAACGTTAAAAGTGATCATATGTAGTAAAAACCTAAGAAATCCGCCCGTTTTCGTCGTTTGTTATCGAATCGACTTAAAGGCAGATTGTCACATTGGGCGCTCTTCTGTCTGAAACGGTTACATTTATCCTCTGCAAAGCCATGTCGCATGTTGCGGTATGCGGAGACACTAGAAGCACCATAGTAGAACAAAGATGAAGCTTCTAAGTTGATGTAATAGCCAGTAAGAAGTAGTTCAATTCAAGTTTTAGGTATCTATTATTGAATTTTTACCCTTCTTTGTTGCCTTCGACATGAGCTAGGAACTTAAGATTTTGCATGAAAGGAGGACTAGCTGCCGCGTGGCACGGGAGAATGTGAAATCTGTTCATATGTAGTAAAAACCTGAGAAATCCGTCCGTGTTCGTCATTTGTTATCGAATCGACTTAAAGCCAGATCGTCACATTGGCCACTCTTCTCTCTGAAACGGTTGTACTTATCGTCTGCAAAGCTATGTCGCGTGCTGCGGTATGCGGAGACACTAAAAGCACCATAGTAGAACACAGATGAAGCTTCTAAATTGATGTAATAGCCAGTAAGAAGTAGTACAACTCAAGTTTTAGTTATGGATTATTGACTTTTTACCCTTCTTTGGTGCCTTGGACACGAGCTAGGAACTTAAGTTTTTGCATGAAAGGAGGACTAGCAGCCGCGTTGCCCGAGAGAATATGAAAAGTGTTCATATGTAGTAAAAACCTCAGAAATCCGTCCGTTTTCGTCATTTGCTATGGAATCGACTTAAAGCCAGAACGTCACATTGGCCGCTTTTCTCTCTGAAACGGTTGTACTTATCGTCTGCAAAGCTATGTCGCGTGTTGCGGTATGCGGAGACACTAAAAGCACCATAGTAGAACACAGATGAAGCTTCTAAGTTCATGTAATAGCCAGTAAGAAGTAGTACAATTCAAGTGTTAGTTATGGATTATGACTTTTACAGTTCTTTGGTGCCTTGGACATGAGCTAAGAAGTTAAGATTTGGCATGAAAGGAGGACTAGCAGCCGCGTTTTACGGGAGAATGTGAAAAGTGTTCATATGTAGAAAAAACCTGAGACATCCGTCCGTTTTCGTCATTTGTTATCGAATCGACTTAAAGGCAGATTGTCACATTGGGCGCTCTTCTGTCTGAAACGGTTACATTTATCCTCTGCAAAGCCATGTCGCATGCTGCGGTATGCGGATACACTAGAAACACATTAGTAGAACAAAGATGAAGCTTCTAAGTTGATGTAATAGCCAGTAAGAAGTAGTTCAATTCAAGTTTTAGTTATCTATTATTGAATTTTTACCCTTCTTTGTTGCCTTCGACATGAGCTAGGAACTTAAGATTTTGCATGAAAGGAGGACTAGCTGCCGCGTGGCACGGGAGAATGTGAAAACTGTTCATATGTAGTAAAAACCTGAGAAATCCGTCCGTGTTCGTCATTTGTTATCGAATCGACTTAAAGCCAGATCGTCACATTGGCCACTCTTCTCTCTGAAACGGTTGTACTTATCGTCTGCAAAGCTATGTCGCGTGCTGCGGTATGCGGAGACACTAAAAGCACCATAGTAGAACACAGATGAAGCTTCTAAATTGATGTAATAGCCAGTAAGAAGTAGTACAACTCAAGTTTTAGTTATGGATTATTGACTTTTTACCCTTCTTTGGTGCCTTGGACACGAGCTAGGAACTTAAGTTTTTGCATGAAAGGAGGACTAGCAGCCGCGTTGCCCGAGAGAATATGAAAAGTGTTCATATGTAGTAAAAACCTCAGAAATCCGTCCGTTTTCGTCATTTGCTATGGAATCGACTTAAAGCCAGAACGTCACATTGGCCGCTTTTCTCTCTGAAACGGTTGTACTTATCGTCTGCAAAGCTATGTCGCGTGTTGCGGTATGCGGAGACACTAAAAGCACCATAGTAGAACACAGATGAAGCTTCTAAGTTCATGTAATAGCCAGTAAGAAGTAGTACAATTCAAGTGTTAGTTATGGATTATGACTTTTACAGTTCTTTGGTGCCTTGGACATGAGCTAAGAAGTTAAGATTTGGCATGAAAGGAGGACTAGCAGCCGCGTTTCACGGGAGAATGTGAAAAGTGTTCATATGTAGAAAAAACCTGAGACATCCGTCCGTTTTCGTCATTTGTTATCGAATCGACTTAAAGGCAGATTGTCACATTGGGCGCTCTTCTGTCTGAAACGGTTACATTTATCCTCTGCAAAGCCATGTCGCATGCTGCGGTATGCGGATACACTAGAAACACATTAGTAGAACAAAGATGAAGCTTCTAAGTTGATGTAATAGCCAGTAAGAAGTAGTTCAATTCAAGTTTTAGGTATCTATTATTGAATTTTTACCCTCATTGTTGCCTTCGACAAAAGCTAGGAACTTAAGATTTTGCATGAAAGGAGGACTAGCAGCCGCGTTGCACGAGAGAATGTGAAAAGTGTTCATATGTAGTAAAAACCTGAGAAATCCGTCCGTGTTCGTCATTTGTTATCGAATCGACTTAGAGCCAGATCGCCACATTGGCCGCTCTTCTCTCTGAAACGGTTGTACTTATCGTCTGCAAAGGTATGTCGCGTGTTGCGGAATGCGGAGACACTAAAAGCCCCATAGTAGAACGCAGATGAAGCTTCTAAGTTGATGTAATAGCCAATAAGAAGTAGTACAGTTCAAGTTTTAGTTATCGATTATTGACTTTTTAGCTGGCTTTGGTGCCTTGGACATGAGCTAGAACCTTAACATTTTGCATGAAAGGAGGAATAGCAGCGGCGTTGCACGGGAGATTGTTAAAAGTGTTCATATGTAGTAAAAACCTGAGAAATCCGCCGGTTTTCGTCATTTGTTATCGAATCGACTTAAAGCCAGATCGTCACATTGGCCGCTCTTCTCTCTGAAACGGCTGTACTTATCGTCTGCAAAGCTACGTCGCGTGCTGCGGTATGCGGAGACACTAAAAACACCATAGTAGAACACAGATGAAGCTTCTAAGTTGATGTAATAGCCAGTAAGAAGTAGTAGAGTTCAAGTTTTAGTTATCGATTATTGACTTTTTAGCTGGCTTTGGTGCCTTGGACATGAGCTAGGACCTTAACATTTTGCATGAAAGGAGGACTAGCAGCAGCGTGGCACGGGAGAATGTGAAAACTGTTCATATGTAGTAAAAACCTGAGAAATCCGTCCGTGTTCGTCATTTGTTATCGAATCGACTTAAAGCCAGATTGTCACATTGGCCGCTCGTCTGTTTGAAACGGTTACATTTATCGTCTACAAAGCTATGTCGCGTGCTGCGGTATGCGGAGACACTAAAAGCACCATAGTAGAACACAGATGAAGCTTCTAAGTTAATGTAATAGCCAGTAAGAAGTAGTACAATTCAAGTTTTATTTATCGATTATTGACTTTTTAGCTGGTTTGGTGCCTTGGACATGGGCTAGGAACTTAAGATTTTGCATGAAAGGAGGACTACCTGCTGCGTTGCACGGGAGAATGTGAAAAGTGTTCATATGTAGTAAAAACCTGAGAAATCCGTCCGTGTTCTTCATTTGTTATCGAATCGACTTAAAGCCAGATCGTCACATTGGCCGCTCTTCTCTCTGAAACGGCAGTACTTATCGTCTGCAAAGCTACGCCGCGTGCTGCGGTATGCGGAGACACTAAAAGCACCATAGTAGAACACAGATGAAGCTTCTAAGTTGATGTAATAGCCAGTAAGAAGTAGTACAACTCAAGTTTTAGTTATGGATTATTGACTTTTTACCATTCTTTGGTGCCTTGGACATGTGTTAGGAACTTAAGATTTTGCATGAAAAGACGACTAGCAGCCGCGTTGCCCGAGAGAATATGAAAAGTGTTCATAAGTAGTAAAAACCTGAGAAATCCGTCCGTTTTCGTCGTTTGCTATCGAATCGACTTAAAGCCAGATTGTCACATTGGCCGCTCTTCTCTCTGAAACGGTTGTACTTATCGTCTGCAATGCTATGTCGCGTGCTGCTTTATGCGGAGACACTAAAAGCACCATAGTAGAACACAGGTGAAGCTTCTAAGTTGATATAATAGCCAGTTAGTAGTAGTACAACTCAAGTTTTAGTTATGGATTAATGACTTTTTACCCTTCTTTGGTGCCTTGGACATGAGCTAGGAACTTAAGATTTTGCATGAAAGGAGGACTAGCTGCTGCGTTGCACGGGAGAATGTGGAAAGTGTTCATATGTAGTAAAAACCTGAGAAATCCGTCCGTGTTCGTCATTTGTTATCGAATCGACTTAAAGCTAGGTCGTCACATTGGCCGCTGTTCTCTCTGAAACGGCTGTACTTATCGTCTGCAAAGCTATGTCGCGTGCTGTGGTATGCGGAGACACTAAAAGCACCATAGTAGAACACAGATGAAGCTTCTAAGTTGATGTAATAGCCAGTAAGAAGTAGTACAACTTAAGTATTAGTTATGGATTATTGACTTTTACCATTCTTTGGTGCCTTGGTCATGAGTTAGGAACTTAAGATTTTGCATGAAAGGACGACTAGCGGCCGCGTTGCACGGGAGAATGTGAAAACTGTTCATATGTAGTAAAAACCTGAGAAATCCGTCCGTGTTCGTCATTTGTTATCGAATAGACTTAAAGCCAGATCGTCACATTGGCCGCTCTTCTCTCTGAAACGGTTGTACTTATCGTCTGCAAAGCTATGTCGTGTGTTGCGGTATGCGGAGACACTAAAAGCCCCATAGTAGAACACAGATGAAGCTTCAAAGTTGATGTAATAGCCAGTAAGAAGTAGTGCAGTTCAAGTTTTAGTTATCGATTATTTACTTTTTAGCTGGCTTTGGTGCCTTGCACATGAGCTAGGACCTTAACATTTTGCATGAAAGGAGGAATAGCAGCCGCGTTGCCCGGGAGAATGTGAAACGTGTTCATATGTAGTAAAAACCTGAGAAATCCGTCCGTTTTCGTCATTTGTTATCGAATCGACTTAAAGCCAGATCGTCACATTGGCCACTCTTCTCTCTGAAACGGTTGAACTTATCGTCTGCAAAGCTATGTCGCGTGCTGCGGTATGCGGAGACACTAAAAGCACCATAGTAGAACACAGATGAAGCTTCTAAGTTGATGTAATAGCCAGTAAGAAGTAGTACAATTCAAGTTTTATTTATCGATTATTGACTTTTTAGCTGGTTTGGTGCCTTGTACATGGGCTAGGAACTTAAGATTTTGCATGAAAGGAGGACTAGCTGCTGCGTTGCACGGGAGAATGTGAAAAGTGTTCATATGTAGTAAAAACCTGAGAAATCCGTCCGTGTTCATCATTTGTTATCGAATCGACTTAAAGCCAGATCGTCACATTGGCCGCTCTTCTCTCTGAAACGGCAGTACTTATCGTCTGCAAAGCTATGTCGCGTGCTGCGGTATGCGGAGACACTAGAAGCACCATAGTAGAACACTGATGAAGCTTCTAAGTTGATGTAATAGCCAGTAAGAAGTAGTACAATTCTTGTTTCAGTTATGG
Organism: Schistocerca gregaria; assembly: GCF_023897955.1. Taxonomy (NCBI): domain Eukaryota; kingdom Metazoa; phylum Arthropoda; class Insecta; order Orthoptera; family Acrididae; genus Schistocerca; species Schistocerca gregaria. The sequence goes on along the minus strand of NW_026061991.1, from coordinate 240,747 downwards.
ATTATTGACTTTTTACCCTTCTTTGGTGCCTTGGACATGAGCTAGGAACTTAAGATTTTGCATGAAAGGAGGACTAGCAGCCGCGTTGCCCGAGAGAATATGAAAAGTGTTCATATGTAGTAAAAACCTAAAAATCCGTCCGTTTTCGTCATTTGTTATCGAATCGACTTAAAACCAGATCGTCACATTGGCCGCTCTTCTCTCTGAAACGGTTGTACTTATCGTCTGCAAAGCTATGTCGCGTACTTCGGTATGTGGAGACACTAAAAGCACCATAGTAGAACACAGATGAAACTTCTAAGTTGATATAATAGCCAGTAAGAAGTAGTACAACTCAAGTTTTAGTTATGGATTATTGACATTTTACCCTTCTTTGGTGCCTTGGACATGAGCTAGGAACTTAAGATTTTGCATGAAAGGAGGACTAGCTGCTGCGTTGCACGGGAGAATGTGGAAAGTGTTCATATGTAGTAAAAACCTGAGAAATCCGTCCGTGTTCGTCATTTGTTATCGAGTCGACTTAAAGCTAGATCGTCATATTGGCCGCTCTTCTCTCTGAAACGGCTGTACTTATCGTCTGCAAAGCTATGTCGCGTGCTGCTTTATGCGGAGACACTAAAAGCACCATAGTAGAACACAGATGAAGGTTCTAAGTTGATATAATAGCCAATAAGTAGTAGTACAACTCAAGTTTTAGTTATGGATTAATGACTTTTTACCCTTCTTTGGTGCCTTGGACATGAGCTAGGAACTTAAGATTTTGCATGAAATGAGGACTAGCAGCCGCGTTGGCCGAGAGAATATGAAAAGTGTTCATATGTAGTAATAACCTGAGAAATCCGTCCGTTTTCGTCATTTGCTATGGAATCGACTTAAAGCCAGATCGTCACTTTGGCCGCTCTTCTCTCTGAAACGGTTGTACTTATCGTCTGCAAAGCTATGTCGCGTGTTGCGGTATGCGGAGACACTAAAAGCACCATAGTAGAACACAGATGAAGCTTCTAAGTTCATGTAATAGCCAGTAAGAAGTAGTACAATTCAAGTGTTAGTTATGGATTATGACTTTTACAGTTCTTTGGTGCCTTGGACATGAGCTAAGAAGTTATGATTTGGAATGAAAGGAGGACTAGCAGCCGCGTTTTACGGGAGAATGTGAAAAGTGTTCATATGTAGAAAAAACCTGAGACATCCGTCCGTTTTCGTCATTTGTTATCGAATCGACTTAAAGGTAGATTGTCACATTGGGCGCTCTTCTGTCTGAAACGGTTACATTTATCCTCTGCAAAGCCATGTCGCATGCTGCGGTATGCGGATACACTAGAAACACCTTAGTAGAACAAAGATGAAGCTTCTAAGTTGATGTAATAGCCAGTAAGAAGTAGTTCAATTCAAGTTTTAGGTATCTATTATTGAATTTTTACCCTCATTGTTGCCTTCGACAAAAGCTAGGAACTTAAGATTTTGCATGAAAGGAGGACTAGCAGCCGCGTTACACGAGAGAATGTGAAAAGTGTTCATATGTAGTAAAAACCTGAGAAATCCGTCCGTGTTCGTCATTTGTTATCGAATCGACTTAGAGCCAGATCGCCACATTGGCCGCTCTTCTCTCTGAAACGGTTGTACTTATCGTCTGAAAAGGTATGTCGCGTGTTGCGGTATGCGGAGACACTAAAAGCCCTATAGTAGAACATAGATGATACTTCTAAGTTAATGTAATAGCCAGTAAGAAGTAGTACAATTCAAGTTTTAGTTATCGATTATTGACTTTTTAGCTGGCTTTGGTGCCTTGGACATGAGCTAGGACCTTAACATTTTGCATGAAAGGAGGAATAGCAGCCGCGTTGCACGGGAGAATGTTAAACGTGTTCATATGTAGTAAAAACATGAGAAATCCGCCGGTTTTCTTCATTGGTTATCGGACCGACTTAAAGCCAGATCGTCACATTGGCCGCTCTTCTCTGTGAAACGGTTGTACTTATCGTCTGCAATGCTATGTCGCGTTCTGCGGTATGCGGAGACACTAGAAGCACCATAGTAGAACACAGATGAAGCTTCTAAGTTGATGTAATAGCCAGTAAGAAGTAGTACAATTCAAGTTTTAGATATCGATTATTGACTTTTTAGCTGGTTTGGTGCGTTGGACATGAGCTAGGACCTTAACGTTCTGCATGAAAGGAGGACCAGCAGCGGAGTTGCACGGGAGAATGTGAAAAGAGTTCATATATAGTAAAAACCTGAGAAATCCGTCCGCTTTCGTCATTTGTTACCGAATCGACGTAAAGCCAGATCGTCACATTGGCCGCTCTTCTCTCTGAAACTGATGTACTTAGTGTCTGCAAAGCTATGTCGCATGCTGCTTTATGCGGAGACACTAAAAACACCATAGTAGAACACAGATGAAGCTTCTAAATTGATGTAGTAGCCAGTAAGTAGTAGTACAATTCAAGTTTTAGTTATGGATTATTGACTTTTCAACCTTCTTTGGTGCTTGGACATGAGCTAGGAACTTAAGATTTTGCATGAAAGGAGGACTAGCTGCCGCGTGGCACGGGAGAATGTGAAAAATGTTCATATGTAGTAAAAACCTGAGAAATCCGTCCGTTTTCGTCATTTGTTATCGAATCGACTTAAAGACAGATTGTCACATTGGCCGCTCTTCTGTCTGAAACGGTTACATTTATCGTCTGCAAAGCTATGTCGCGTGCTGCGGTATGCGGAGACACTAGAAGCACCAGAGTAGAACACAGATGAAGCTTCTAAGTTGATGTAATAGCCAGTAAGAAGTAGTACAATTCAAGTTTTAGATATCGATTATTGACTTTCTAGCTGGTTTGGTGCGTTGGACATGAACTAGAACCTTAAAGTTTTCCATGAAAGGAGGACTAGCAGCCGCGTTGCATGGGAGGATGTTAAAAGTGTTTATATGTAGTAAAAACCTGAGTAATCTGTCCGTTTTCGTCATTTGTTATCGAATCGACTTAAAGCCAGATCGTCACATTGGCCGCTCTTCTGTCTGAAACGGTTGTACTTATCGTCTGCAAAGCTATGTCGCGTGTTGCGATATGCGGAGACACTAAAAACACCATAGTAGAACACAGATGAAGTTTCTAAATAGATGTAATAGCCAGTAAGTAGTTGTACAATTCAAGCTTTAGTTATGGATTATTTACTTTTTACCCTTCTTTGGTGCTTGGACATGAGGTAGGTACTTAAGATTTTGCATGAAAAGAGGACTAGCAGCTGCGTTGCCCGAGAGAATATGAAGAGTGTTCATATGTAGTAAAAACCTGAGAAATCCGTCCGTTTTCGTCGTTTGCTATCGAATCGACTTAAAGCCAGATCGTCATATTGGCCGCTCTTCACTCTGAAACGGTTGTACATATCGTCTGCAAAGCTATGTCGCGTGCTGCGGTATGTGGAGACACTAAAAGCACCATAGTAGAACACAGATGAAGGTTCTAAGTTGATATAATAGCCAGTAAGAAGTAGTACAACTCAAGTTTTAGTTATGGATTATTGACTTTTTACCCTTCTTTGGTGCCTTGGACATGAGCTAGGAACTTAAGAATTTGCATGAAAGAAGGACTAGCAGCGCCGTTGCCCGAGAGAATATGAAAAGTGTTCATATGTAGTAAAAACCTGAGAAATCCGTCCGTTTTCGTCATTTGCTATGGAATCGACTTAAAGCCAGATCGTCACATTGGCCGCTCTTCTCTCTGAAACGGTTGTACTTATCGTCTGCAAAGTTATGTCGCGTGTTGCGGTATGCGGAGACACTAAAAGCACCATAGTAGAACAAAGATGAAGCTTCTAAGTTGATGTAATAGCCAGTAAGAAGTAGTTCAATTCAAGTTTTAGGTATCTATTTTTGAATTTTTACCCTTCTTTGTTGCCTTCGACATGAGCTAGGATTGGTTGGTTGGGTGTGGGACTGAAGGGACCAGACTGCTAAGGTCATCGGTCCCTTGTTCCACGATAAAATCACACGAAATAAAAACTGTCAGTCGTTAAAAACGGAGAACTGAGACAAGGGACGACACAATACAAGAAAGGCAGACAAAGACCAGACAAACGGAACTAAAATCGCACCGAGTGTGAAGGTGGTTGGCCGACCATGAAAATAAGGAAAAGCCAACCACCAAATGACATTAAAACCCACAGTTAAAACCACAGGCCAAAGGCCCAAGTCAATACAGGAAATAAAAGGACAAACACTCAAATCATACGATAAAAACCCCCTGCCCGAATAAAACTCAACACGAGGTCCTCCATAGCAACGTCATCACATAAAAGGGCAGGGAGGGTATCAGGCCATGAGCAAGGAACTTAAGATTTTGCATGAAAGGAGGACTAGCGGCCGCGTTGCCCGGGAGAATGTGAAAAGTGTTCATATGTAGTAAAAACCTGAGAAATCCGTCCGTGTTCGTCATTTGTTATCGAATCGCCTTAAAGGCAGATCGTCACATTGGCCGCTCTTGTCTCTGAAACGGTTGTACTTATCGTCTGCAAAGCTATGTCGCGTGTTGCGGTATGCGGAGACACTAAAATCCCCATAGTAGAACACAGATGAAGCTTCTAAATTGATGTAATAGCCAGTAAGAAGTAGTACAATTCAAGTTTTAGTTATGGATTATTGACTTTTTACAGTTCTTTGGTGCCTTGGACATGAGCTAAGAACTTAAGATTTTGCATGAAAGGAAGACTAGCAGCCGCGTTGCCCGGGAGAATGTGAAAAGTGTTCATATGTAGTAAAAACCTGAGAAATCCGCCGGTTTTCGTCATTTGTTATCGAATCGACTTAAAGCCAGATCGTCACATTGGCCGCTCTTCTCTCTGAAACGGCTGTACTTATCGTCTGCAAAGCTATGTCGCGTGTTGCGGTATGCGGAGACACTAAAAGCACCATAGTAGAACACAGATGAAGCTTCTAAGTTGATTTAATAGCCATTAAGTAGTAGTACAATTCAAGTTTTAGTTATCGATTATTGACTTTTTAACTGGTTTTGGTGCCTTGGACATGAGCTAGGTCCTTAACATTTTGCTTGATAGGAGGAACAGCAGCCGCGTTTGCACGGGAGAATGTTAAAAGTGTTCATATGTAGTAAAAACCTGAGAAATCCGCCCGTTTTCGTCATTTGTTATCGAATCGAATTAAAGCCAGATCGTCACATTTACCGCTCTTTTCTCTGAAACGGCTGTACTTATCGTATGCAAAGCTATGTCGCGTGCTGCGGTATGCGGAGACACTAAAAGCACCATAGTAGAACACAGATGAAGGTTCTAAGTTGATATAATAGCCAGTAAGAAGTAGTACAACTCAAGTTTTAGTTATGGATTATTGACTTTTTACCCTTCTTTGGTGCCTTGGACATGAGCTAGGAACTTAAGAATTTGCATGAAAGAAGGACTAGCAGCCGCGTTGCCCGAGAGAATATGAAAAGTGTTCATATGTAGTAAAAACCTGAGAAATCCGTCCGTTTTCGTCATTTGCTATGGAATCGACTTAAAGCCAGATCGTCACATTGGCCGCTCTTCTCTCTGAAACGGTTGTACTTATCGTCTGCAAAGCTATGTCACGTGTTGCGGTATGCGGAGACACTAAAAGCACCATAGTAGAACACAGATGAAGCTTCTAAGTTGATGTAATAGCCAGTAAGAAGTAGTACAATTCAAGTTTTAGTTATGGATTATTGACTTTTTACAGTTCTTTGGTGCCTTGGACATGAGCTAAGAACTTAAGATTTTGCATGAAAGGAGGACTAGCAGCCGCGTTGCCCGGGAGAATGTGAAAAGTGTTCATATGTAGTAAAAACCTGAGAAATCCGTCCGTTTTCGTCATTTGTTATCGAATCGACTTAAAGCCAGATTGTGACATTGGCCGCTCTTCTGTCTGATACGGCTACATTTATCGTCTATAAAGCTATGTCGCGTGCTGCGGTATGCGGAGACACTAGAAGCACCATAGTAGAACACAGATGAAGCTTTTAAGTTGATGTAATAGCCAGTAAGAAGTAGTACAATTCAAGTTTTAGTTATCGATTATTGACTTTTTACCCTTCTTTGTTGCCTTGGACATGAGCTAGGAACTTAAGATTTTGCATGAAAGGAGGACTATCTGCTGCGTTGCCCGGGAGAATGTGAAAAGTGTTCATATGTAGTAAATACCAGAAAAATCCGTCCGTTTTCGTCATTTGTTAATGAATCGACTTAAAGCCAGATTGTCACATTTGCCGCTCTTCTGTCAGAAACGGTTAACTTTATCGTCTGCAAATCTATGTCGCGTGCTGCGGTATGCGGAGACACTGGAAGCACCATAGTAGAACACAGATGAAGCTTCTAAGTTGACGTAATAGCCAGTAAGAAGTAGTGGAATTCAAGTTTTAGATATCGATTATTGTCTTTTTAGCTGGCTTTGGTGCCTTGGACACGAGCTAATACCTTAACATTTTGCATGAAAAGAGGAATAGCAGCCGCGTTGCACGGGCGAATGTTAAAAGTGTTCATATGTAGTAAAACCCTGAGAAATCCGCCCGTTTTCGTCATTTGTTATCGAATCGACTTAAAGGCAGATAGTCACATTGGGCGCTCTTCTGTCTAAAACGGTTACATTTATCGTCTGCAAAGCCATGTCGCATGCTGCGGCATGCGGAGACACTAGAAGCACCATAGTAGAACAAAGAGAAGCTTCTAAGTTGATGTTATAGCCAGTAAGAAGTAGTTCAATTCAAGTTTTAGGTATCTATTATTGACTTTTTACCCTTCTTTGTTGCCTTCGACATGAGCTAGGAACTTAAGATTTTGCATGAAAAGAGGACTAGCGGCCGCGTTGCATAGGAGAATGTGAAAAGTGTTTATATGCAGTAGACACCTGAGAAATCCGTCCGTTTTCGTCATTTGTTATCGAATCGACTTAAAGCCAGATTGTCACATTGGCCGCTCTTCTGTCTGAAACGGTTTCATTTATCGTCTACAAAGCTATGTCGCGTGCTGCGGTATGCGGAGACACTAGAAGCACCATAGTAGAACACAGATGAAGCTTCTAAGTTGATGTAATAGCCAGTAAGAAGTAGTGGAATTCAAGTTTTAGATATCGATTATTGTCTTTTTAGCTGGCTTTGGTGCCTTGGACATGAGCTAATACCTTAACATTTTGCATGAAAAGAGGAATAGCAGCCGCGTTGCACGGGCGAATGTTAAAAGTGTTCATATGTAGTAAAACCCTGAGAAATCCGCCCGTTTTCGTCATTTGTTATCGAATCGACTTAAAGGCAGATTGTCACATTGGGCGCTCTTCTGTCTAAAACGGTTACATTTATCGTCTGCAAAGACATGTCGCATGCTGCGGCATGCGGAGACACTAGAAGCACCATAGTAGAACAAAGATGAAGTTTCTAAGTTGATGTTATAGCCAGTAAGAAGTAGTTCAATTCAAGTTTTAGGTATCTATTATTGAATTTTTACCCTTCTTTGTTGCCTTCGACATGAGCTAGGAACTTAAGATTTTGCATGAAAAGAGGACTAGCGGCCGCGTTGCACGGGAGAATGTGAAAAGTGTTTATATGCAGTAGAAACCTGAGAAATCCGTCCGTTTTCGTCATTTGTTATCGAATCGACTTAAAACCAGATTGTCACATTGGCCCTTTTCTGTCTGAAACGGTTTCATTTATCGGCTACAAAGCTATGTCGCGTGCTACGGTATGCGGAGACACTAGAAGCACCATAGTAGAACACAGATGAAGCTTCTAAGTTGATGTAATAGCCAGTAAGAAGTAGTTCAATTCAAGTTTTTATGTATCGATTGTTGTTTTTTTACCCTTCTTTGTTGCCTTCGACATGAGCTAGGAACTTAAGATTTTGCATGAAATGAGGACTAACGGCCGCGTTGAACGGGAGAATGTGAAAAGTGTTCATATGTAGTAAAATCCTGAGACATCCGTCCATGTTAGTCATTCGTTATCGAATCGACTTAAAGCCAGATCGTCACATTGGCCGCTCTTCTCTCTGAAACGGTTGTACTTACCGTCTGCAAAGCTATGTCGCGTGTTGCGGTATGCGGAGACACTAAAAGCACCATAGTAGAACACAGATGAAGCTTCTAAGTTGATGTAATAGCCAGTAAGAAGTAGTACAATTCAAGTTTTAGTTATCGATTATTGACTTTTTAGCTGGCTTTGGTGCCTTGGAATTGAGCTAGGAACTTAACATTTCGCATGAAAGGAGGACTAGCAGCCGCGTTGCACGGGAGAATGTTAAAAATGTTCATATGTAGTAAAAACCTGAGAAATCCGTCCGTGTTCGTCATTCGTTATCGAATCGACTTAAAGCCAGATCGTCACATTGGCCGCTCTTCTCTCTGAAACGGTTGTACTTATCGTCTGCAAAGCTATGTCGCGTGCTGCGGTATGCGGAGACACTAGAAGAACCATTGTAGAACACAGATGAAGCTTCTATGTTGATGTAATAGCCAGTAAGAAGTAGTTCAATTCAAGTTTTAGGTATCTATTATTGACTTTTTACCCTTCTTTGTTGCCTTCGACATGAGCTAGGAACTTAAGATTTTGCATGAAAGGAGGACTAGTGGCCGCGTTGCACGGGAGAATGTGAAAAGTGTTCATATGTAGTAAAAACCTGAGCTATCCGTCCATGTTCGTCTTTTGTTATCGAATCGACTTAAAGCCACATCGTCACATTGGCCGCTCTTCTCTCTGAAACGGTTGTACTTATCGTCTGCAAAGCTATGTCGCGTGCTGCGGTCTGCAGAGACACTAAAAGCACCACAGCAGAACACAGTTGAAGCTCCTAAGTCGATGTAATAGACAGTAAGAAGTAGTACAATTTTAAGTTTTAGGTATCGATTGTTGTTTTTTTACCCTTCTTTGGTGCCTTGGACATGAGCTATTAACTTAAGGTTATGCATGATAGGAGGACTACCAGCCGCGTTGCACGGGAGAATGTCAAAAGTGTTCACATGTAGTAAAAACCTGAGAATTCCGTCCGTTTTCGTCATTTGTTATCGAATCGACTAGAAGCCAGATCGTCACATTAGCCGCTCTTCTCTCTGAAACGGTTGTACTTATCGTCTGCAAAGCTATGTCTCGTGCTGCGGTATGCGGAGACACTAAAAGCACCATAGTAGAACACAGATGAAGCTTCTAAGTTGATGTAATAGCCAGTAAGAAGTAGTACAATTCTAGTTTTAGGTATCGATTATTGACTTTTTACACTTCTTTGTTGCCTTGGACATGAGCTATGAACTTAAGACTTTGCATGAAAGGAGGACTAGCAATAACGTTGCCCGAGAGAATATGAAAAGTGTTCATATGTAGTAAAAACCTGAGAAATCCATCCGTGTTCGTCATTTGCTATCGAATCGACTTAAAGCCAGATCGTCACATTGGCCACTCTTCTCTCTGAAACGGTTGTACTTATCGTCTGCAAAGCTATGTCGCGTGCTGCGGTAAGCGAAGACACTAAAAGCACCATAGTTGAACACAGATGAAGCTTCTAAGTTGATGTAATAGCCAGTAAGAAGTAGTACAATTCAAGTTTTAGGTATCGATTATTGACTATTTACCCTTCTTTGGTGCCTTGGACATGAGCTAGGAACTTAAGATTATGCATGATAGGAGGACTAGCAGCCGCGTTGCACGGGAGAATGTGAAAAGTGTTTATATGTTGTAAAAACCTAAGAATTCCGACCGTTTTCGTCATTTGTTATCGAATCGACTTAAAGCCAGATCGTCACATTGGCCACTCTTCTCTCTGAAACGGTTGTACTTATCGTCTGCAAAGCAATGTCGCGTGTTGCGGTATGCGGAGACACTAAAAGCACCGTAGTAGAACACAGATGAAGCTTCTAAGTTGAAGTAATAGCCAGTAAGAAGTAGTACAATTCAAGTTTTAGTTATCGATTATTGACTTTTTAGCTGGCTTTGGTGCCTTGGAGATGAGCTAGGAACTTAACATTTTGCATGAAAGGAGGACTAGCAGCCGCGTTGCACGGGAGAATGTTAAAAGTGTTCATATGTAGTAAAAACCTGAGAAATCCGTCCGTTTTCGTCATTTGTTATCGAATCGACTTAAAGCCACATCGTCACATTGGCCACTCTTCTCTCTGAAACGGTTGTACTTATCGTCTGCAAAGCTATGTCGCGTGCTGCGGTATGCTGAGACACTAAAAGCACCATAGTAGAACACAGATGAAGCTTCTAAGTTGATGAAATAGCCAGTAAGAAGTAGTACAATTCAAGTCTTATTTATCGATTATTGACTTTTTGGCTGGCTTTGATGCCTTGGACATTAGCTAGGACCTTAACGTTTTGCATGAAAGGAGGACTAGCAGCCGAGTTGCACGGGAGAATGTGAAAAGTGATCATATGTAGTAAAAACCTGAGAAATCCGTCCGTGTTCGTCATTTGTTATCGAAGCGACTGAAAGCCAGATCTTCACATTCTCCGCTCGTCACTCTGAAACGGTTGTACTTATCGTCTGCAAAGCTATGTCGCGTGCTGCGGTATGCGGAGTCACTAAAAGCACCATAGTAGAACACAGATGAAGGTTCTAAGTTGATGTAATAGCCAAAAAGAAGTAGTTCAATTCAAGTTTTAGGTATCTATTATTGACTTTTTACCCTTCTTTGTTGCCTTTGACATGAGCTAGGAACTTAAGATTTTGCATGAAAGAAGGACTAGTGGCCGCGTTGCACGGGAGAATGTGAAAAGTGTTCATATGTAGTAAAAACCTGAGCTATCCGTCCATGTTTGTCTTTTGTTATCGAATCGACTTAAAGCCACATCGTCACATTGGCCGCTCTTCTCTCTGAAACGGTTGTACTTATCGTCTGCAAAGCTATGTCGCGTGCTGCGGTCTGCGGAGACACTAAAAGCACCATGGCAGAACACAGTTGAAGCTCCTAAGTCGATGTAATAGCCAGTAAGAAGTAGTACAATTTTAAGTTTTAGGTATCGATTGTTGTTTTTTTCCCTTCTTTGGTGCCTTGGACATGAGCTAGGAACTTAAGGTTATGCATGATAGGAGGACTACCAGCCGCGTTGCACGGGAGAATGTCAAAAGTGTTCACATGTAGTAAAAACCTGAGAATTCCGTGCGTTTTCGTCATTTGTTATCGAATCGACTAGAAGCCAGATCGTCACATTCGCTGCTCTTCTCTCTGAAACGGTTGTACTTATCGTCTGCAAAGCTATGTCTCGTGCTGCGGTATGCGGAGACACTAAAAGAACCATAGTAGAACACAGATGAAGCTTCTAAGTTGATGTAATAGCCAGTAAGAAGTAGTACAATTCAAGTTTTAGGTATCGATTATTGACTTTTTACCCTTCTTTGTTGCCTTGGACATGAGCTATGAACTTAAGACTTTGCATGAAAGGAGGACTAGCAATAACGTTGCCCGAGAGAATATGAAAAGTGTTCATATGTAGTAAAAACCTGAGAAATCCATCCGTGTTCGTCATTTGCTATCGAATCGACTTAAAGCCAGATCGTCACATTGGCCACTCTTCTCTCTGAAACGGTTGTACTTATCGTCTGCAAAGCTATGTCGCGTGCTGCGGTAAGCGAAGACACAAAAGCACCATAGTAGAACACAGATGAAGCTTCTAAGTTGATGTAATAGCCAGTAAGAAGTGGTACAATTCAAGTTTTAGTTATCGATTATTGACTTTTTAGCTGGCTTTGGTGCCTTGGAAATGAGCTAGGAACTTAACATTTTGCATTAAAGGGGGACTAGCAGCCGCGTTGCACGGGAGAATGTTAAAAGTGTTCATATGTAGTAAAAACCTGAGAAATCCGTCCGTTTTCGTCATTTGTTATCGAATCGACTTAAAGCCACATCGTCACATTGGCCACTCTTCTCTCTGAAACGGTTGTACTTATCGTCTGCAAAGCTATGTCGCGTGCTGCGGTATGCTGAGACACTAAAAGCACCATAGTAGAACACAGATGAAGCTTCTAAGTTGATGAAATAGCCAGTAAGAAGTAGTACAATTCAAGTCTTATTTATCGATTATTGACTTTTTGGCTGGCTTTGATGCCTTGGACATTAGCTAGGACCTTAACGTTTTGCATGAAAGGAGGACTAGTTGCCGAGTTGCACGGGAGAATGTGAAAAGTGATCATATGTAGTAAAAACCTGAGAAATCCGTCCGTGTTCGTCATTTGTTATCGAAGCGACTGAAAGCCAGATCTTCACATTCTCCGCTCGTCACTCTGAAACGGTTGTACTTATCGTCTGCAAAGCTATGTCGCGTGCTGCGGTATGCGGAGTCACTAAAAGCACCATAGTAGAACACAGATGAAGTTTCTAAGTTGATTTAATGGCCAGTAAGAAGTAGTACAATTCAAGTTTTACTTATAGATTATTGACTTTTTAGCCGGCTTTGATGCCTTGGACATGAGTTAGGACCTTAACGTTTTGCATGAAAGGATGACTAGCAGCCGAGTTGCACGGGAGAATGTGAAAACTGTTCATATGTAGTAAAAACCTGAGAAATCCATCCGTTATCAACATTTGTTATCGAATCGACTAGAAGCCAGATCGTCACATTGGCCGTTCTCCTCTCCGAAACGGTTGTACTTACCGTCTGGAAAGCTATGTCGCGTGCTGCGGTATGCGGAGTTACTAAAAGCACCATAGTAGAACACAGATGAAGGTTCTAAGTTGATGTAATAGCCAAAAAGAAGTAGTTCAATTCAAGTTTTAGGTATCTATTATTGACTTTTTACCCTTCTTTGTTGCCTTTGACATGAGCTAGGAACTTAAGATTTTGCATGAAAGTAGGACTAGTGGCCGCGTTGCACGGGAGAATGTGAAAAGTGTTCATATGTAGTAAAAACCTGAGCTATCCGTCCATGTTTGTCTTTTGTTATCGAATCGACTTAAAGCCACATCGTCACATTGGCCGCTCTTCTCTCTGAAACGGTTGTACTTATCGTCTGCAAAGCTATGTCGCGTGCTGCGGTCTGCTGAGACACTAAAAGCACCATAGTAGAACACAGATGAAGCTTCTAAGTTGATGAAATAGCCAGTAAGAAGTAGTACAATTCAAGTTTTAGTTATCGATTATTGACTTTTTAGCTGGCTTTGGTGCCTTGGAAATGAGCTAGGAACTTAAGATTTTGCATGAAATGAGGACTAGAAGCCGCGTTGCACGGGAGAATGTGAAAAGTGTTCAAATGTAGTAAAAACCTGAGATATCCGTCAATGTTCGGCTTTTGTTATCGAATCGACTTAAAGCCAGATCGTCACATGTGCCGCTCTTCTCTCTGAAACGGTTGAACTTATCGTCTGCAAAGCTATGTCGCGTGCTGCGGTATGCGGAGACACTAAAAGCACCATAGTAGAACACAGATGAAGCTGCAAAATTGATGTAATAGCCAGTAAGAAGTTGTACAATTCATGTCTTAGTTATGGATTATTGACTTTTTACACTTCTTGGTGAATTGGATATTATCTACGAACTTAACATTTTGCATGAAAGGAGGAGTAGAAGCCGCGTTGCACCGGAGTATGTGAAAAGTGTTGATATGTAGTTAAAACCTGAGATATCCGTCCATGTTCGTCTTTTGTTATCGAATCGACTTAAAGCCAGATCGTCACATTGGCCGCTATTCTCTCTGAAACGATTCTACTTATCGTCTGCAAAGCTATGTCGCGTGCTGCGGTATGCGGAGACACTAGAACCACCATAGCGGAACACAGATGAAGCTCCTAAGTCGATGTAATAGCCAGTAAGAAGTAGTACAATTCAAGTTTTAGGTATCGATTGTTGACTTTTTACCCTTCTTTGGTGCCTTGGACATGAGCTAGGAACTTAAGATTATGCATGATAGGAGGACTAGAAGCCGCGTTGCACGGGAGAATGTGAAAAGTGTTCATATGTAGTAAAAACCTGAGATATCCGTCCATGTTCGTCTTTTGTTATAGAATCGACTTAAAGCCAGATCGTCACATTGGCCGCTCTTCTCTCTGAAACGGTTGTACTTATCGTCTGCAAAGCTATGTCTCGTGCTGCGGTATGCTGAGACACTAAAAGCACCATAGTAGGACACAGATGAAGCTACTAAGAAGATGTAATAGCCATTAAGAAGTAGTACAATTCAAGTTTAAGATATCGATTATTGACTATTTAGCTGGCTTTGGTTCTTTGGAAATGAGCTAGGACCTTAACATTTTGCATGAAAGGAGGACTAGCAGCCGCGTTGCACGGGAGAATGTTAAAAGTGTTCATATGTAGTAAAAACCCGAGATATCCGCCCGTTTTCGTCATTTATTATCGAATCGACTTCATGCCAGATCGTCACATTGTCCGCTCTTCTCACTGAAACGGTTGTACTTATCGTCTGCAAAGCTATGTCGCGTGCTGCGGTATGCGGAGACACTAAAAGCACCATAGTAGAACACAGATGAAGCTTCTAAGTTGATGAAATAGCCAGTAAGAAGTAGTACAATTCAAGTATTAGGTATCGATTATTGACTATTTAGCTGGCTTTGGTTCTTTGGAAATGAGCTAGGACCTTAACATTTTGCATGAAAGGAGGACTAGCAGCCGCGTTGCACGGGAGAATGTTAAAAGTGTTCATATGTAGTAAAAACCCGAGATATCCGCCCGTTTTCGTCATTTATTATCGAATCGACTTAAAGCCAGATCGTCACATTGGCCGCTCTTCTCTCTGAAACGGTTGTACTTATCGTCTGCAAAGCAATGTCGCGTGCTGCGGTATGCGGAGACACTAGAAGCACCATAGTAGAACACAGATGAAGCTTCTATGTTGATGTAATAGCCAGTAAGAAGTAGTTCAATTCAAGTTTTAGGTATCTATTATTGACTTTTTACCCTTCTTTGTTGCCTTTGACATGAGCTAGGAACTTAAGATTTTGCATGAAAGTAGGACTAGTGGCCGCGTTGCACGGAAGAATGTGAAAAGTGTTCATATGTAGTAAAAACCTGAGCTATCCGTCCATGTTTGTCTTTTGTTATCGAATCGACTTAAAGCCACACCGTCACATTGGCCGCTCTTCTCTCTGAAACGGTTGTACTTATCGTCTGCAAAGCTATGTCGCGTGCTGCGGTCTGCGGAGACACTAAAAGCACCATGGCAGAACACAGTTGAAGCTCCTAAGTCGATGTAATAGCCAGTAAGAAGTAGTACAATTTTAAGTTTTAGGTATCGATTGTTGTTTTTTTACCCTTCTTTGGTGCCTTGGACATGAGCTAGGAACTTAAGGTTATGCATGATAGGAGGACTACCAGCCGCTTTGCACGGGAGAATGTCAAAAGTGTTCACATGTAGTAAAAACCTGAGAATTCCGTGCGTTTTCGTCATTTGTTATCGAATCGACTAGAAGCCAGATCGTCACATTCGCTGCTCTTCTCTCTGAATCGGTTGTACTTATCGTCTGCAAAGCTATGTCTCGTGCTGCGGTATGCGGAGACACTAAAAGCACCATAGTAGAACACAGATGAAGCTTCTAAGTTGATGTAATAGCCAGTAAGAAGTAGTACAATTCAAGTTTTAGGTATCGATTATTGACTTTTTACCTTCTTTGTTGCCTTGGACATGAGCTATGAACTTAAGATTTTGCATGAAAGGAGGACTAGCAGCCGCGTTGCACGGGAGAATGTGAAAAGTGTTTATATGTAGTAAAAACCTGAGAAATCCGTCCGTTTTCGTCATTTGTTATCGAATCGACTTAAAGCCACATCGTCACATTGGCCACTCTTCTCTCTGAAACAGTTGTACTTATCGTCTGCAAAGCTATGTCGCGTGCTGCGGTATGCTGAGACACTAAAAGCACCATAGTAGAACACAGATGAAGCTTCTAAGTTGATGAAATAGCCCGTAAGAAGTAGTACAATTCAAGTCTTATTTATCGATTATTGAGTTTTTAGCTGGCTTTGATGCCTTGGACATTAGCTAGGACCTTAACGTTTTGCATGAAAGGAGGACTAGCAGCCGAGTTGCACTTGAGAATGTGAAAAGTGTTCATATGTAGTAAAGACCTGAGAAATCCGTCCGTGTTCGTCATTTGTTATCGAATCGGCTTAAAGCCAGATCTTCACATTGGCCGCTCGTCACTCTGAAACGGTTGTACTTATCGTCTGCAAAGCGATGTCGCGTGCTGCTTTATGCGGAGTCACTAAAAGCACCATAGTAGACCACAGATGAAGTCTCTAAGTTGATGTAATGGCCAGTAAGAAGTAGTACAATTCAGGTTTTAGTTATTGATTATTGACTTTTTACCCTTCTTTGGTGCCTTGGACATGAGCTAGGCACTTAAGATTTTGCATGAAAATAGGACTAGCAGCCGAGTTACACGGGAGAATGTGAAAAGTGTTTATATGTAGTAAAAACCTGAGAAATCCGTCCGTTTTCGTCATTTGTTATCGAATCGACTTAAAGCCACATCGTCACATTGGCCACTCTTCTCTCTGAAACAGTTGTACTTATCGTCTGCAAAGCTATGTCGCGTGCTGCGGTATGCTGAGACACTAAAAGCACCATAGTAGAACACAGATAAAGCTTCTAAGTTGATGAAATAGCCAGTATGAAGTAGTACAATTCAAGTTTTATTTAGCGATTATTGACTTTTTAGCTGTCTTTGGTGCCTTGGATATGATCTAGGAACTTAAGATTTTGCATGAAAGGAGGACTAGAAGCCGCGTTGCACGGGAGAATGTGAAAAGTGTTCAAATGTAGTAAAAACCTGAGATATCCGTCAATGTCCGGCTTTTGTTGTCGAATCGACTTAAAGCCAGATCGTCACATTGGCCGCTCTTCTCTCTGAAACGGTTGAACTTATCGTCTGCAAAGCTATGTCGCGTGCTGCGGTATGCGGAGACACTAAAAGCACACAGTAGAACACAGATGAAGCTTCTAAGTAGATGTAATAGCCAGTAAGAAGTAGTACAATTCAAGTTTAAGTTATCGATTATTGACTTTTTTGCTTGCTTTGGTGCCTTGGAAATGAGCTAGGACCTTAACATTTTGCATGAAAGGAGGACTAGCAGCCGCGTTGCACGGGAGAATGTTAAAAGTGTTCATATGTAGTAAAAACCTGAGAAATCCATCCGTGTTCGTCATTTGCTATCGAATCGACTTAAAGCCAGATCGTCACATTGGCCACTCTTCTCTCTGAACCGGTTGTACTTATCGTCTGCAAAGCTATGTCGCGTGTTGCGGTATGCGGAGACACTAAAAGCACCATAGTAGAACTCTGATGAAGCTTATAAGTTGATGTAATAGCCAGTAAGAAGTAGTACAATTCAAGTTTTAGGTATCGATTATTGACTATTTACCCTTCTTTGGTGCCTTGGAAATGAGCTAGGACCTTAACATTTTGCATGAAAGGAGGACTAGCAGCCGCGTTGCACGGGAGAATGTTAAAAGTGTTCATATGTAGTACAAACCTGAGAAATCCACCCGTTTTCGTCATTTGTTATCGAATCGACTTAAGCCAGTTCGTCACATTGGCCGCTCTTCTCTCTGAAACGGTTGTACTTATCGTCTGCAAAGCTATGTCGCGTGCTGCGGTATGCGGAGACACTAAAAGCACCATAGTAGAACACTGATGAAGCTGCAAAATTGATGTAATAGCCAGTAAGAAGTTGTACAATTCATGTCTTAGTTATGAATTATTGACTTTTTACACTTCTTGGTGAATTGGATATTATCTACGAACTTAAGATTTTGCATGAAAGGAGGACTAGAAGCCGCGTTGCACCGGAGAATGTGAAAAGTGTTGATATGTAGTAAAAACCTGATATATCCGCCCATGTTCGTCTTTTGTTATCGAATCGACTTAAAGCCAGATCGTCACATTGGCCGCTATTCTCTCTGAAAGGATTCTACTTATCGTCTGCAAAGCTATGTCGCGTGCTGCGGTATGCGGAGACACTAAAAGCACACAGTAGAACACAGATGAAGCTTCTAAGTAGATGTAATAGCCAGTAAGAAGTAGTACAATTCAAGTTTAAGTTATCGATTATTGACTTTTTTGCTTGCTTTTGTGCCTTGGAAATGAGCTAGGACCTTAACATTTTGCATGAAAGGAGGACTAGCAGCCGCGTTGCACGAGAGAATGTTAAAAGTGTTCATATGTAGTAAAAACCTGAGAAATCCATCCGCGTTCGTCATTTGCTATCGAATAGACTTAAAGCCAGATCGTCACATTGGCCACTCTTCTCTCTGAACCGGTTGTACTTATCGTCTGCAAAGCTATGTCGCGTGTTGCGGTATGCGGAGACACTAAAAGCACCATAGTAGAACTCTGATGAAGCTTATAAGTTGATGTAATAGCCAGTAAGAAGTAGTACAATTCAAGTTTTAGGTATCGATTATTGACTATTTACCCTTCTTTGGTGCCTTGGAAATGAGCTACGACCTTAACATTTTGCATGAAAGGAGGACTAGCAGCCGCGTTGCACGGGAGAATGTTGAAAGTGTTCATATGTAGTACAAACCTGAGAAATCCACCCGTTTTCGTCATTTGTTATCGAATCGACTTCAAGCCAGATCGTCACATTGGCCGCTCTTCTCTCTGAAACGGTTGTACTTATCGTCTGCAAAGCTATGTCGCGTGCTGCGGTATGCGGAGACACTAAAAGCACCATAGTAGAACACAGATGAAGCTGCAAAATTGATGAAATAGCCAGTAAGAAGTTGTACAATTCATGTCTTAGTTATGGATTATTGACTTTTTACACTTCTTGGTGAATTGGATATTATCTACGAACTTAAGATTTTGCATGAAAGGAGGACTAGAAGCCGCGTTGCACCGGAGAATGTGAAAAGTGTTGATATGTAGTAAAAACCTGATATATCCGTCCATGTTCGTCTTTTGTTATCGAATCGACTTAAAGCCAGATCGTCACATTGGCCGCTATTCTCTCTGAAACGATTCTACTTATCGTCTGCAAAGCTATGTCGCGTGCTGCGGTATGCGGAGACACTAAAAGCACCATAGCAGAACACAGATGAAGCTCCTAAGTCGATGTAATAGCCAGTAAGAAGTAGTACAATTCAAGTCTTATTTATCGGTTATTGACTTTTTAGCTGGCTTTGATGCCTTGGACATTAGCTAGGACCTTAACGTTTTGCATGAAAGGAGGACTAGCAGCCGCGTTGCACGGGAGAATGTTAAAAGTGTTCATATGTCGTAAAAACCCGAGATATCCGCCCGTTTTCGTCATTTATTATCGAATCGACTTCACGCCAGATCGTCACATTGGCCGCTCTTCTCACTGAAACGGTTGTACTTATCGTCTGCAAAGCTATGTCGCGTGCTGCGGTATGCGGAGACACTAAAAGCACCATAGTAGAACACAGATGAAGCTTCAAAATTGATGTAATAGCCAGTAAGAAGTTGTACAATTCAAGTTTTAGTTATGGATTATTGACTTTTTACCCTTCTTTGGTGCCTTGGACATGAGCTAGGAAATTAAGATTTTGTATGAAAGGAGGACTAGAAGCCGCGTTGCACAGGAGAATGTGAAAAGTGTTCATATGTAGTAAAAACCTGAGAAATCCGTCCGTTTTCGTTATTTGTTATCGAATCGACTTAATAGCAGATTGTCACATTGGGCGCTCTTCTCTCTGAATCGGATGTACTTATCGTCTGCAAAGTTATGTCGCGTGTTGCGGTATGCGGAGACACTAAAAGCACCATAGTAGAACACAGATAAAGCTTCTAAGTTGATGTAATAGCCAGTGAGAAGTAGTACAATTCAAGTTTTAGTTCTCGATTATTGACTTTTTAGCTGGCTTTGGTGCCTTGGACATGAGTTAGGACCTTAACATTTTGCATGAAAGGAGGAATAGCAGCCGCGTTGCACGGGAGAATGTTAAAAGTGTTCATATGTAGTAAAAACCTTAGAAATCCGTCCGTTTTCGTCATTTGTTATCGAATCGACTTCAAGCCAGATCGTCACATTGGCGGCTCTTCTCTCCGAAACGGTTGTCCTTATCGTATGCAAAGCTATGTCGCTTGCTGCGGTATGCGGGGACACTAAAAGCATAATAGTAGAACACAGATGAAGCTTCTAAGTTGATGTAATAGCCAGTAAGAAGTAGTACAATTCAAGTTTTAGGTATCGATTATTGACTATTTACCCTTCTTTGGTGCCTTGGACATGAGCTAGGAACTTAAGATTTTGCATGAAAGGAGGACTAGCAGCCCCGTTGCACGGGAGAATGTGAAAAGCGTTTATATGTAGTAGAAACCCTAAAAATAGGTCCGTTATCGTCATTTGTTATCGAATCGACTTCAAGCCAGATCGTCACATAGGCCGCTCTTCTCTCTGGAACGGTTGTACTTATCATCTGCAAAGCTATGTCGCGTGCTGCGGTATGCGGAGACACTACAAGCACCATAGCAGAACACAGTTGAAGCTCCTAAGTCGATGTAATAGCCAGTAAGAAGTAGTACAATTTAAGTTTTATGTATCGATTGTTGCTTTTTTACCCTTCTTTGGTGCCTTGGACATGAGCTAGGAACTTAAGATTATGCATGATAGGAGGACTAGCAGCCGCGTGCACGGGAAAATGTGAAAAGTGTTCATATGTAGTAAAAACCTGAGAAATCCGTCCGTTTTCGTCATTGTTATCGAATCGACTTAAAGCCAGATCGTCACATTGGCCGCTCTTCTTTCTGAAACGGTTACATTTATCGTCTGCAAAGCTATGTCGCATGCTGCGGTATGCGGAGACACTAGAAGCACCATAGTAGAACACAGATGAAGCTTCTAAGTTGATGTAATAGCCAGTAAGAAGTAGTTCAATTCAAGTTTTAGGTATCTATTATTGTCTTTTTACCATTCTTTGTTGCCTTCGACATGAGCTAGGAACATAAGATTTTGCATGAAAGGAGGACTAGCGGCCGCGTTGCACGGGAGAATGTGAAAAGTGTTCATATGTAGTAAAAACGTGAGAAATCCGTCCGTGTTCGTCATTTGTTATCGAATCGACTTAAAGCCAGATCGTCACATTGTCCGCTCTTCTCTCTGAAACGGTTAGATTTATCGTCTGCAAAGCTATGTCGCGTGCTGCGGTATGCGGAGACACTAGAAGCACCATAGTAGAACACAGATGAAGCTTCTAAGTTGATGTAATAGCCAGTAAGAAGTAGTTCAATTCAAGTTTTAGGTATCTATTATTGACTTTTTACACTTCTCTGTTGCCTTCGACATGGGCTAGGAACTTTAGATTTTGCATGAAAGGAGGACTAGCGGCCGCGTTGCACGGGAGAATGTTAAAAGTATTCATATGTAGTAAAAACCTGTGAAATCCGTCCGTTTTCGTCATTTGTTATCGAATCGACCTAAAGCCAGGTCGTCACATTGGCCGCTCTTCTCTCTGAAACGGTTGTACTTATCGTCTGCAAAGCTATGTCGCGTGTTGCGGTATGCGGAGACACTAAAAGCACCATAGTAGAACACAGATGAAGCTTCTAAGTTGATGTAATAGCCAGTAAGATGTGGTACAATTCAAGTTTTATTTATCGATTATTGACTTTTTAGCTGGCTTTGGTGCCTTGGAAATGAGCTAGGTCCTTAACATTTTGCATGAAAGGAGGACTAGCAGCCGCGTTGCACGGGAAAAAGTTAAAAGTGTTCATATGTAGTAAAAACCTGAGAAATCCGCCCGTTTTCGTCATTTGTTATCGAATCGACTGAAAGCCAGATCGTCACATTGGCCGCTCTTCTCTCTGAAACAGTTGTACTTATCGTCTGCAAAGCTATGTCGCGTGCTGCGGTATGCGGAGACACTAGAAGCACCATAGTAGAACACAGATGAAGCTTCTAAGTTGATGTAATAGCCAGTAAGAAGTAGTACAATTCAAGTTTTAGGTATCGATTAGTGACTTTTTACACTTCTTTGTTGCCTTGGACATGAGCTAAGAACTTAATATTTTGCATGAAAGGAGGACTAGCAGCCGCGTTGCACGTGAGAATGTGAAAAGGGTTCATATGTAGTAAAAACCTAAGAAATCCGTCCGTGTTCGTCATTTCTTATCGAATCGACTTCAAGCCAGATCGTCACATTGGCCGCTCTTCTCTCTGAAACGGTTACATTTATCGTCTGCAAAGCTATGTCGCATGCTGCGGTATGCAGAGACACTAGAAGCACCATAGTAGAACACAGATGAAGCTTCTAAGTTGATGTAATAGCCAGTAAGAAGTAGTACAATTCAAGTTTTAGTTATCGATTATTGAATTTTTAGCTGGCTTTGGTGCCTTGGAAATGAGCTAGGTCCTTAACATTTTGCATGAAAGGAGGACTAGCAGCCGCGAGCACGGGAGAATGTGAAAAGTGTTCATATGTAGTAAAAACCTAAGAAATCCGTCCGTGTTCGTCATTTGTTATCGAATCGACTTAAAGCCAGATCGTCACATTGGCCGCTCTTCTCTCTGAAACGGTTGTACTTATCGTCTGCAAAGCTATGTCGCGTGCTGCGGTATGCGGAGACACTAGAAGCACCATAGTAGAACACAGATGAAGCTTCTAAGTTGATGTAATAGCCAGTAAGAAGTAGTACAATTAAAGTTTTAGGTATCTATTATTGACTTTTTACCCTTCTTTGTTGCCTTGGACATGAGCTAGGAACTTAATATTTTGCATGAAAGGAGGACTAGCAGCTGCGTAGCACGTGAGAATGTGAAAAGTGTTCATATGTAGTAAAAACTTGAGAAATCCGTCCGTTTTCGTCATTTGTTATCGAATCGACTTAAAGGCAGATTGTCACATTGGGCGCTCTTCTTTCTGAAACGGTTACATTTATCGTCTGCAAAGCTATGTCGCATGCTGCGGTATGCGGAGACACTAGAAGCACCATAGTAGAACACAGATGAAGCTTCTAAGTTGATGTAATAGCCAGTAAGAAGTAGTACAATTCAAGTTTTAGTTATCGATTATTGAATTTTTAGCTGGCTTTGGTGCCTTGGAAATGAGGTAGGTCCTTAACATTTTGCATGAAAGGAGGACTAGCAGCCGCGTTGCACGGGAGAATGTGAAAAGTGTTCATATGTAGTAAAAACCTGAGAAATCCGCCCGTATACGTCATTTGTTATCGAATCGACTTCAAGCCAGATCGTCACATTGGGCGCTCTTCTCTCTGAAACGGTTGTACTTATCGTCTGCAAAGCTATGTCGCGTGCTGCGGTATGCGGAGACACTAAAAGCACCATAGTAGAACACAGGTGAAGCTTCTAAGTTGATGTAATAGCCGGTAAGAAGTAGTACAATTCAAGTCTTATTTATCGATTATTGACTATTTAGCTGGCTCTGATGCCTTGGACATTAGCTAGGACCTTAACGTTTTGCATGAAAGGAGGACTAGCAGCCGCGTTACACGGGAGAATGTGAAAAGTGTTCATATGTAGTAAAAACCTGAGAAATCCGTCCGTTTTCGTCATTTGTTATCGAATCGACTTAAAGGCAGATTGTCACATTGGGCGTTCTTCTGTCTGAAACGGTTACATTTATCGTCTGCAAAGCTATGTCGCTTGCTGCGGTATGTGGAGACACTAAAAGCACCATAGTGGAACACAGATGAAACTTCTAAGTTGATGTAATAGCCAGTAAGAAGTAGTTCAATTCAAGTTTTAGGTATCTATTATTGACTTTTTACCCTACTTTGTTGCCTTCGACATGAGCTAGGAACTTAAGATTTTGCATGAAAGGAGGACTAGCGGCCGCGTTGCACGGGAGAATGTTAAAAGTGTTCATATGTAGTAAAAACCTGAGAAATCCGTCTGTGTTCGTCATTTGTTATCGAATCGACTTAAAGACAGATCGTCACATTGGCCGTTCTTCTCTCTGAAACAGTTGTACTTATCGTCTGCAGAGCTATGTCGCGTGCTGCGGTATGCGGAGACACTAAAAGCACTATAGTAGAATACAGATGAAGCTTCTAAGTTGATGTAATAGCCAGTAAGAAGTAGTACAATTCAAGTTTTAGTTATCGATTATTGACTTTTTAGCCGGCTTTGATGCCTTGGACATGATTTAGGACCTTAACGTTTTGCATGAAAGGATGACTAGCAGCCGAGTTGCACGGGAGAATGTGAAAAGTGTTTATATGTAGTAAAAGCCTGAGAAATCCGTCCGTTTTCCTCATTTGTTATCGAATCGACTTAAGCCTGATCGCCACATTGGCCGCTCTTCTCACTGAAACGGTTGTACTTATCGTCTGCAAAGCTATGTCGCGTGCTGCGGTATGCGGAGACACTAAAAGCACCACAGTAGAACACAGATGAAGCTTCAAAATTGATGTAATAGCCAGTAAGAAGTTGTACAATTCAAGTTTTAGTTATGGATTATTGACTTTTTACCCTTCTTTGGTGCCTTGGACATGAGCTAGGAAATTAAGATTTTGTATGAAAGGAGGACTAGAAGCCGCGTTGCACAGGAGAATGTGAAAAGTGTTCATATGTAGTAAAAACCTGAGAAATCCGTCCGTTTTCGTTATTTGTTATCGAATCGACTTAATAGCAGATTGTCACATTGGGCGCTCTTCTCTCTGAATCGGATGTACTTATCGTCTGCAAAGTTATGTCGCGTGTTGCGGTATGCGGAGACACTAAAAGCACCATAGTAGAACACAGATAAAGCTTCTAAGTTGATGTAATAGCCAGTAAGAAGTAGTACAATTCAAGTTTTAGTTCTCGATTATTGACTTTTTAGCTGGCTTTGGTGCCTTGGACATGAGTTAGGACCTTAACATTTTGCATGAAAGGAGGAATAGCAGCCGCGTTGCACGGGAGAATGTTAAAAGTGTTCATATGTAGTAAAAACCTTAGAAATCCGTCCGTTTTCGTCATTTGTTATCGAATCGACTTCAAGCCAGATCGTCACATTGGCGGCTCTTCTCTCCGAAACGGTTGTCCTTATCGTATGCAAAGCTATGTCGCTTGCTCCGGTATGCGGGGACACTAAAAGCATAATAGTAGAACACAGATGAAGCTTCTAAGTTGATGTAATAGCCAGTAAGAAGTAGTACAATTCAAGTTTTAGTTCTCGATTATTGACTATTTACCCTTCTTTGGTGCCTTGGACATGAGCTAGGAACTTAAGATTTTGCATGAAAGGAGGACTAGCAGCCGCGTTGCACGGGAGAATGTGAAAAGCGTTTATATGTAGTAGAAACCCTAAAAATAGGTCCGTTTTCGTCATTTATTATCGAATCGACTTCAAGCCAGATCGTCACATAGGCCGCTCTTCTCTCTGGAACGGTTGTACTTATCATCTGCAAAGCTATGTCGCGTGCTGCGGTATGCGGAGACACTACAAGCACCATAGCAGAACACAGTTGAAGCTCCTAAGTCGATGTAATAGCCAGTAAGAAGTAGTACAATTTAAGTTTTATGTATCGATTGTTGCTTTTTTACCCTTCTTTGGTGCCTTGGACATGAGCTAGGAACTTAAGATTATGCATGATAGGAGGACTAGCAGCTGCGTGCACGGGAAAATGTGAAAAGTGTTCATATGTAGTAAAAACCTGAGAAATCCGTCCGTTTTCGTCATTGTTATCGAATCGACTTAAAGCCAGATCGTCACATTGGCCGCTCTTCTTTCTGAAACGGTTACATTTATCGTCTGCAAAGCTATGTCGCGTGCTGCGGTATGCGGAGACACTAGAAGCACCATAGTAGAACACAGATGAAGCTTCTAAGTTGATGTAATAGCCAGTAAGAAGTAGTTCAATTCAAGTTTTAGGTATCTATTATTGACTTTTTACACTTCTCTGTTGCCTTCGACATGGGCTAGGAACTTTAGATTTTGCATGAAAGGAGGACTAGCGGCCGCGTTGCACGGGAGAATGTTAAAAGTATTCATATGTAGTAAAAACCTGTGAAATCCGTCCGTTTTCGTCATTTGTTATCGAATCGACCTAAAGCCAGATCGTCACATTGGCCGCTCTTCTCTCTGAAACGGTTGTACTTATCGTCTGCAAAGCTATGTCGCGTGTTGCGGTATGCGGAGACACTAAAAGCACCATAGTAGAACACAGATGAAGCTTCTAAGTTGATGTAATAGCCAGTAAGATGTGGTACAATTCAAGTTTTATTTATCGATTATTGACTCTTTAGTTGGCTTTGGTGCCTTGGAAATGAGCTAGGTCCTTAACATTTTGCATGAAAGGAGGACTAGCAGCAGCGTTGCACGGGAGAAAGTTAAAAGTGTTCATATGTAGTAAAAACCTGAGAAATCCGCCCGTTTTCGTCATTTGTTATCGAATCGACTTAAAGCCAGATCGTCACATTGGCCGCTCTTCTCTCTGAAACAGTTGTACTTATCGTCTGCAAAGCTATGTCGCGTGCTGCGGTATGCGGAGACACTAGAAGCACCATAGTAGAACACAGATGAAGCTTCTAAGTTGATGTAATAGCCAGTAAGAAGTAGTACAATTCAAGTTTTAGGTATCGATTAGTGACTTTTTACACTTCTTTGTTGCCTTGGACATGAGCTAAGAACTTAATATTTTGCATGAAAGGAGGACTAGCAGCCGCGTTGCACGTGAGAATGTGAAAAGGGTTCATATGTAGTAAAAACCTAAGAAATCCGTCCGTGTTCGTCATTTCTTATCGAATCGACATAAAGCCAGATCGTCACATTGGCCGCTCTTCTCTCTGAAACGGTTACATTTATCGTCTGCAAAGCTATGTCGCATGCTGCGGTATGCAGAGACACTAGAAGCACCATAGTAGAACACAGATGAAGCTTCTAAGTTGATGTAATAGCCAGTAAGAAGTAGTACAATTCAAGTTTTAGTTATCGATTATTGAATTTTTAGCTGGCTTTGGTGCCTTGGAAATGAGCTAGGTCCTTAACATTTTGCATGAAAGGAGGACTAGCAGCCGCGTTGCACGGGAGAATGTGAAAAGTGTTCATATGTAGTAAAAACCTAAGAAATCCGTCCGTGTTCGTCATTTGTTATCGAATCGACTTAAAGCCAGATCGTCACATTGGCCGCTCTTCTCTCTGAAACGGTTGTACTTATCGTCTGCAAAGCTATGTCGCGTGCTGCGGTATGCGGAGACACTAGAAGCACCATAGTAGAACACAGATGAAGCTTCTAAGTTGATGTAATAGCCAGTAAGAAGTAGTACAATTAAAGTTTTAGGTATCTATTATTGACTTTTTACCCTTCTTTGTTGCCTTGGACATGAGCTAGGAACTTAATATTTTGCATGAAAGGAGGACTAGCAGCTGCGTAGCACGCGAGAATGTGAAAAGTGTTCATATGTAGTAAAAACTTGAGAAATCCGTCCGTTTTCGTCATTTGTTATCAAATCGACTTAAAGGCAGATTGTCACATTGGGCGCTCTTCTTTCTGAAACGGTTACATTTATCGTCTGCAAAGCTATGTCGCATGCTGCGGTATGCGGAGACACTAGAAGCACCATAGTAGAACACAGATGAAGCTTCTAAGTAGATGTAATAGCCAGTAAGAAGTAGTACAATTCAAGTTTTAGTTATCGATTATTGAATTTTTAGCTGGCTTTGGTGCCTTGGAAATGAGGTAGGTCCTTAACATTTTGCATGAAAGGAGGACTAGCAGCCGCGTTGCACGGGAGAATGTGAAAAGTGTTCATATGTAGTAAAAACCTGAGAAATCCGCCCGTATACGTCATTTGTTATCGAATCGACTTCAAGCCAGATCGTCACATTGGCCGCTCTTCTCTCTGAAACGGTTGTACTTATCGTCTGCAAAGCTATGTCGCGTGCTGCGGTATGCGGAGACACTAAAAGCACCATAGTAGAACACAGGTGAAGCTTCTAAGTTGATGTAATAGCCGGTAAGAAGTAGTACAATTCAAGTCTTATTTATCGATTATTGACTATTTAGCTGGCTCTGATGCCTTGGACATTAGCTAGGACCTTAACGTTTTGCATGAAAGGAGGACTAGCAGCCGCGTTACACGGGAGAATGTGAAAAGTGTTCATATGTAGTAAAAACCTGAGAAATCCGTCCGTTTTCGTCATTTGTTATCGAATCGACTTAAAGGCAGATTGTCACATTGGGCGTTCTTCTGTCTGAAACGGTTACATTTATCGTCTGCAAAGCTATGTCGCTTGCTGCGGTATGTGGAGACACTAAAAGCACCATAGTGGAACACAGATGAAACTTCTAAGTTGATGTAATAGCCAGTAAGAAGTAGTTCAATTCAAGTTTTAGGTATCTATTATTGACTTTTTACCCTACTTTGTTGCCTTCGACATGAGCTAGGAACTTAAGATTTTGCATGAAAGGAGGACTAGCGGCCGCGTTGCACGGGAGAATGTGAAAAGTGTTCATATGTAGTAAAAACCTGAGAAATCCGTCTGTGTTCGTCATTTGTTATCGAATCGACTTAAAGCCAGATCGTCACATTGGCCGTTCTTCTCTCTGAAACAGTTGTACTTATCGTCTGCAGAGCTATGTCGCGTGCTGCGGTATGCGGAGACACTAAAAGCACTATAGTAGAATACAGATGAAGCTTCTAAGTTGATGTAATAGCCAGTAAGAAGTAGTACAATTCAAGTTTTAGTTATCGATTATTGACTTTTTAGCCGGCTTTGATGCCTTGGACATGATTTAGGACCTTAACGTTTTGCATGAAAGGATGACTAGCAGCCGAGTTGCACGGGAGAATGTGAAAAGTGTTTATATGTAGTAAAAACCTGAGAAATCCGTCCGTTTTCCTCATTTGTTATCGAATCGACTTAAGCCTGATCGTCACATTGGCCACTCTTCTCTCTGAAACGGTTGTACTTATCGTCTGCAAAGCTATGTCGATTGCTGAGGTATGCGGAGACACTACAAGCACCATAGTAGAACACAGATGAAGCTTCTAAGTTGATGTAATAGCCAGTAAGAAGGAGTACAATTCAAGTTTTATTTATCGACTATTGACTTTTTAGCCGTCGTTGGTGCAATGGACATGAGCTAGGACCTTAACATTTTGCATGAAAGGAGGACTAGCAGCCGAGTTGCACGGGAGAATGTGAAAAGTGTTCATATAGAGTAAAAACTTGAGAAATTCGCCCGTTTGCGTCATTTGTTATCGAATCGACTTAGAGCCAGATCGTCACATTGGCCGCTCTTCCCTCTGAAATGGCTGTACTTATCGTCTGCAGAGCTATGTCGCGTGCTGCGGTATGTGGAGACACTAAAAGCACCATACTAGAACACAGATGAAGCTTCTAAGTTGATGTAATAGCCAGTAAGAAGTAGTACAACTCAAGTTTTAGTTATGGATTATTGACTTTTTACCCTTATTTGGTGCCTTGGACATGAGCTAGGAACTTAAGATTTAGCATGAAAGGAGGACTAGCAGCCGCGTTGCCCGGGAGAATGTGAAAAGTGTTCATATGTAGTAAAAACCTGAGAAATCCGACCGTGTTCGTCATTTGTTATCGAATCGACTTAAAGCCAGATCGTCACATTGGCCGCTCTTCTCTCTGAAACGGCTGTACTTATCGTCTGCAAAGCTATGTCGCGTGCTGCGGTATGCGGAGACGCTAAAAGCACCATAGTAGAACACAGATGAAGGTTCTAAGTTGATGTAATAGCCAGTAAGAAGTAGTACAATTCAAGTTTTAGTTCTCGATTATTGACTTTTTAGCTGGCTTTGGTGCCTTGGACATGAGTTAGGACCTTAACATTTTGCATGAAAGGAGGAATAGCAGCCGCGTTGCACGGGAGAATGTTAAAAGTGTTCATATGTAGTAAAAACCTTAGAAATCCGTCCGTTTTCGTCATTTGTTATCGAATCGACTTCAAGCCAGATCGTCACATTGGCGGCTCTTCTCTCCGAAACGGTTGTCCTTATCGTATGCAAAGCTATGTCGCTTGCTGCGGTATGCGGGGACACTAAAAGCATAATAGTAGAACACAGATGAAGCTTCTAAGTTGATGTAATAGCCAGTAAGAAGTAGTACAATTCAAGTTTTAGGTATCGATTATTGACTATTTACCCTTCTTTGGTGCTTTGGACATGAGATAGGAACTTAAGATTTTGCATGAAAGGAGGACTAGCAGCCGCGTTGCACGGGAGAATGTGAAAAGCGTTTATATGTAGTAGAAACCCTAAAAATAGGTCCGTTTTCGTCATTTGTTATCGAATCGACTTCAAGCCAGATCGTCACATAGGCCGCTCTTCTCTCTGGAACGGTTGTACTTATCATCTGCAAAGCTATGTCGCGTGCTGCGGTATGCGGAGACACTACAAGCACCATAGCAGAACACAGTTGAAGCTCCTAAGTCGATGTAATAGCCAGTAAGAAGTAGTACAATTTAAGTTTTATGTATCGATTGTTGCTTTTTTACCCTTCTTTGGTGCCTTGGACATGAGCTAGGAACTTAAGATTATGCATGATAGGAGGACTAGCAGCCGCGTGCACGGGAAAATGTGAAAAGTGTTCATATGTAGTAAAAACCTGAGAAATCCGTCCGTTTTCGTCATTTTTATCGAATCGACTTAAAGGCAGATTGTCACTTTGGACGCTCTTCTTTCTGAAACGGTTACATTTATCGTCTGCAAAGCTATGTCGCATGCTGCGGTATGCGGAGACACTAGAAGCACCATAGTAGAACACAGATGAAGCTTCTAAGTTGATGTAATAGCCAGTAAGAAGTAGTTCAATTCAAGTTTTAGGTATCTATTATTGTCTTTTTACCATTCTTTGTTGCCTTCGACATGAGCTAGGAACTTAAGATTTTGCATGAAAGGAGGACTAGCGGCCGCGTTGCACGGGAGAATGTGAAAAGTGTTCATATGTAGTAAAAACGTGAGAAATCCGTCCGTGTTCGTCATTTGTTATCGAATCGACTTAAAGCCAGATCGTCACATTGGCCGCTCTTCTCTCTGAAACGGTTACATTTATCGTCTGCAAAGCTATGTCGCGTGCTGCGGTATGCGGAGACACTAGAAGCACCATAGTAGAACACAGATGAAGCTTCTAAGTTGATGTAATAGCCAGTAAGAAGTAGTTCAATTCAAGTTTTAGGTATCTATTATTGACTTTTTACACTTCTCTGTTGCCTTCGACATGGGCTAGGAACTTTAGATTTTGCATGAAAGGAGGACTAGCGGCCGCGTTGCACGGGAGAATGTTAAAAGTATTCATATGTAGTAAAAACCTGTGAAATCCGTCCGTTTTCGTCATTTGTTATCGAATCGACCTAAAGCCAGATCGTCACATTGGCCGCTCTTCTCTCTGAAACGGTTGTACTTATCGTCTGCAAAGCTATGTCGCGTGTTGCGGTATGCGGAGACACTAAAAGCACCATAGTAGAACACAGATGAAGCTTCTAAGTTGATGTAATAGCCAGTAAGATGTGGTACAATTCAAGTTTTATTTATCGATTATTGACTTTTTAGCTGGCTTTGGTGCCTTGGAAATGAGCTAGGTCCTTAACATTTTGCATGAAAGGAGGACTAGCAGCCGCGTTGCACGGGAGAAAGTTAAAAGTGTTCATATGTAGTAAAAACCTGAGAAATCCGCCCGTTTTCGTCATTTGTTATCGAATCGACTTAAAGCCAGATCGTCACATTGGCCGCTCTTCTCTCTGAAACATTTGTACTTATCGTCTGCAAAGCTATGTCGCGTGCTGCGGTATGCGGAGACACTAGAAGCACCATAGTAGAACACAGATGAAGCTTCTAAGTTGATGTAATAGCCAGTAAGAAGTAGTACAATTCAAGTTTTAGGTATCGATTAGTGACTTTTTACACTTCTTTGTTGCCTTGGACATGAGCTAGGAACTTAATATTTTGCATGAAAGGAGGACTAGCAGCCGCGTTGCACGTGAGAATGTGAAAAGGGTTCATATGTAGTAAAAACCTAAGAAATAAGTCCGTGTTCGTCATTTCTTATCGAATCGACATAAAGCCAGATCGTCACATTGGCCGCTCTTCTCTCTGAAACGGTTACATTTATCGTCTGCAAAGCTATGTCGCATGCTGCGGTATGCAGAGACACTAGAAGCACCATAGTAGAACACAGATGAAGCTTCTAAGTTGATGTAATAGCCAGTAAGAAGTAGTACAATTCAAGTTTTAGTTATCGATTATTGAATTTTTAGCTGGCTTTGGTGCCTTGGAAATGAGCTAGGTCCTTAACATTTTGCATGAAAGGAGGACTAGCAGCCGCGTTGCACGGGAGAATGTGAAAAGTGTTCATATGTAGTAAAAACCTACGAAATCCGTCCGTGTTCTTCATTTGTTATCGAATCGACTTAAAGCCAGATTGTCACATTGGCCGCTCTTCTCTCTGAAACGGTTGTACTTATCGTCTGCAAAGCTATGTCGCGTGCTGCGGTATGCGGAGACACTAGAAGCACCATAGTAGAACACAGATGAAGCTTCTAAGTTGATGTAATAGCCAGTAAGAAGTAGTACAATTAAAGTTTTAGGTATCTATTATTGACTTTTTACCCTTCTTTGTTGCCTTGGACATGAGCTAGGAACTTAATATTTTGCATGAAAGGAGGACTAGCAGCTGCGTAGCACGTGAGAATGTGAAAAGTGTTCATATGTAGTAAAAACTTGAGAAATCCGTCCGTTTTCGTCATTTGTTATCGAATCGAATTAAAGGCAGATTGTCACATTGGGCGCTCTTCTTTCTGAAACGGTTACATTTATCGTCTGCAAAGCTATGTCGCATGCTGCGGTATGCGGAGACACTAGAAGCACCATAGTAGAACACAGATGAAGCTTCTAAGTTGATGTAATAGCCAGTAAGAAGTAGTACAATTCAAGTTTTAGTTATCGATTATTGAATTTTTAGCTGGCTTTGGTGCCTTGGAAATGAGGTAGGTCCTTAACATTTTGCATGAAAGGAGGACTAGCAGCCGCGTTGCACGAGAGAATGTGAAAAGTGTTCATATGTAGTAAAAACCTGAGAAATCCGCCCGTATACGTCATTTGTTATCGAATCGACTTCAAGCCAGATCGTCACATTGGCCGCTCTTCTCTCTGAAACGGTTGTACTTATCGTCTGCAAAGCTATGTCGCGTGCTGCGGTATGCGGAGACACTAAAAGCACCATAGTAGAACACAGGTGAAGCTTCTAAGTTGATGTAATAGCCGGTAAGAAGTAGTACAATTAAAGTCTTATTTATCGATTATTGACTATTTAGCTGGCTCTGATGCCTTGGACATTAGCTAGGACCTTAACGTTTTGCATGAAAGGAGGACTAGCAGCCGCGTTACCCGGGAGAATGTGAAAAGTGTTCATATGTAGTAAAAACCTGAGAAATCCGACCGTGTTCGTCATTTGTTATCGAATCGACTTAAAGCCAGATCGTCACATTGGCCGCTCTTCTCTCTGAAACGGCTGTACTTATCGTCTGCAAAGCTATGTCGCGTGCTGCGGTATGCGGAGACGCTAAAAGCACCATAGTAGAACCCAGATGAAGGTTCTAAGTTGATGTAATAGGCAGTAAGAAGTAGTACAACTCAAGTTTTAGTTATGGGTAATTGACTTTTTACCCTTCTTTGGTGCCTTGGACCCGAGCTAGAAACTTAAGATATTGCATGAAAGGAGGACTAGCAGCCGCGTTGCACGGGAGAATGTGAAAAGTGTTCATATGTAGTAAAAACCTGAGAAATCCGTCCGTTTTCGTCATTTGTTTTCGAATCTACTTAAAGCCAGATCGTCACATTGGATGCTCTTCTGTCTGAAACGCTTGTTCTTTTCGTCTGCAAAGCTATATCGCGTGCTGCGGTATGCGGAGACAGTAAAAGCACCATAATAGAACACAGATGAAGCTTCTAAGTTGATGTAATAGCCAGTAAGGAGTAGTACAATTCAAGTTTTAGGTATGGATTATTGACTATTTACTCTTCTTTTGTGCCTTGGACATGACCTAGGAACTTAAGATTTTGCATGAAAGGAGGACTAGCAGCCGCGTTGCTCGGGAGAATGTGTAAAGTGTTCATATGTAGTTAAAACCTGAGAAATCCGTCCGTTTTCGTCACTTGTTATTGAATCGACTTAAAGCCACATCGTCACATTGGCCGCTCTTCTCTCTGAAACGGTTGTACTTATCGTCTGCAAAGTTATGTCGCGTGATGCTGTATGCGGAGACACTAAAAGCACCATAGTAGAACACAGATGAAGCTTATAGGTTGATGTAATAGCCAGTAAGAAGTAGTACAATTCAAGTTTTAGTTATCGATTATTGACTTTTTACCCTTCTTTGGTGCCATGGACATGAGCTAGGACCTTAACGTTGTCCATGAAAGGAGGACTAGCAGCCGAGTTGCACGGGAGAATTTGAAATGTGTTCATATGTAGTAAAAACCTGAGAAATCCGTCCGTTTTCATCATTTGTTATCATATCGACTTAAAGCCAGATCGTCATATTGGCCGCTCTTCTCTCGAAACGGTTGTGCTTATCGTCTGCAAAGCTATGTCGCGTGCTTGCGGTATGCGGAGACACTAAAAGCACCATAGTAGAACACAGATGTAGCTTCTAAGTTGATGTAATAGCCAGTAAGAAGTAGTCCAATTCAAGTTTTAGTTACCGATTATTGACCTTTTAGCTGGCTTTGGTGCCTTGGACATGATCTAGGACCTTAACAATTTGCATGAAAGGAGGACTAGCAGCCGAGTTGCACAGGAGAATGTGAAAAGTGTTCACATGTAGTAAAAACCTGAGAAATCCGTCCGTTTAACGTCATTTGTTATCGATACGACTTATAGCCAGATAGTCACATTTGCCGCTCTTCTGTCTGAAACGGTTACATTTACCGTCTCCAAAGCTATGTCGCGTGCTACGGTATGTGGAGACACTAGAAGCACCATAGTAGAACACAGATGAAGCTTCTAAGTTGATGTAATAGCTAGTAAGAAGTAGTACTATTCAT
Source organism: Schistocerca gregaria (assembly GCF_023897955.1). Lineage (NCBI taxonomy): Eukaryota > Metazoa > Arthropoda > Insecta > Orthoptera > Acrididae > Schistocerca > Schistocerca gregaria. The sequence continues at coordinate 205,873 of NW_026061991.1, read as the reverse complement.
GTTTTAGGTACCGATTATTGACTTTTTAGCTTTCTTTGGTGCTTTGGACATGAGCTAGGAACTTAAGATTTTGCATGAAAGGAGGACTAGCAGCCGCGTTGCACGGGAGAATGTGAAAAGTGTTCATATGTAGTAAAAACCTGAGAAATCCCTCCGTGTTCGTCATTTGTTAACGAATCTACTTAAAGCCAGATCGTCACATTGGATGCTCATCTGTCTGAAACGGTTATTCTTTTCGTCTGCAAACCTATGTCGCGTGCTGCATTATACGGAGACACTAAAAGCACCATAATAGAACACAGATGAAGCTTCTAAGTTGATGTAATAGCCAGTAAGAAGTAGTACAACTCAAGTTTTAGTTATGGATAATTGACTTTTTACCTTTCTTTGGTGCCTTGGACATGAGCTAGGAACTTAATATTTTGCATGAAAGGAGGACTAGCAGCCGAGTTGCACGGGAGAATGTGAAGAGTGTTCATAAGTAGTACAAACCTGAGAAATCCGTCCGTTTTCGTCATCTGTTATCGAATCGACTTAAAGCTAGATCGTCATATTGGCCGCTCTTCTCTCTGAAACGGTTGTACTTATCGTCTGCAAAGCTATGTCGCGTGCTGCGGTATGCGGAGACACTAAAAGCACCATAGTAGAACACAGATGAAGCTTCTAAGTTGATGTAATAGCCAGTAAGAAGTAGTACAATTCAAGTTTTATTTATCGAGTATTGACTTTTTAGCTGTCTTTGGTGCAATGGACATGAGCTAGGACCTTAATATTTTGCATGAAAGGAGGACTAGCAGCCGAGTTGCACGGGAGAATGTGAAAATTGTTCATATGTAGTACAAACCTGAGAAATCCGTCCGTTTTCGTCATTTGTTATCGAATCGACTTCAAGCCAGATCGTCACATTGTCCGCTCTTCTCTCTGAAACGGTTGTACTTATCGTCTGCAAAGCTATGTCGCGTGCTGCGGTATGCGGAGACGCTAAAAGCACCATTGTAGAACACAGATGAAGGTTCTTAGTTGATGTAATAGCCAGTAAGAAGTAGTACAATTCAAGTGTTAGTTATGGGTTATGACTTTTTACAGTTTTTTGGTGCCTTGGACATGAGCTCAGATTTTAACATTTTGCATGAAACGAGGACTAGCAGCCGCGTTGCCCTGGAGAATGTGAAAAGTGTTCATATGTAGTAAAAACCTGAGAAATCCGTCCGTTTTCGTCATTTGTTATCGAATCAACTTAAAGACAGTTTGTCACATTGGCCGCTCTTCTGTCTGAAACGGTTACATTTATCGTCTGCAAAGCTATGTCGCGTGCTGCGGTATGCGGAGACACTAGAAGCACCAGAGTAGAACACAGATGAAGCTTCTAAGTTGATGTAATAGCCAGTAAGATGTAGTACTATTCAAGTTTTAGATATCGATTATTGACTTTTTAGCTGGTTTATTGCGTTGGACATGAACTAGGACCTTAACGTTCTGCATGAAAGGAGGACCAGCAGCGGAGTTGCACGGGAGAGTGTGAAAAGTGTTCATATATGGTAAAAACCTGAGAAATCCGTCCGCTTTCGTCATTTGTTATCGAATCGACTTAAAGGAAGATCGTCACATTGGCCGCTCTTCTCTCTGAAACTGTTGTACTTAGTGTCTGCAAAACTATGTCGCGTGCTGCTTTATGCGGAGACACTAAAAGCACCATAGTAGAACACAGATGAAGCTTCTAAGTAGATGTAATAGCCAGTAAGAAGTAGTAAAATTCAAGTTTTAGCTATCGATTATTGACTTTTTAGCTGGGTTTGGTGCCTTGGAAATGATCTAGGACCTTAAAGTTTTGCATGAAAGGAGGACTAGCAGCCGCGTTGCATGGGAGGATGTTAAAAGTGTTTATATGTAGTAAAAACCTGAGAAATCTGTCCGTTTTCGTCATTTGTTATCGAATCGACTTAAAGCCAGATCGTCACATTTACCGCTCTTCTCCCTGAAACGGCTGTACTTATCGTATGCAAAGCTATGTCGCGTGCTGCGGTATGCGGAGACACTAAAAACACCATAGTAGAACACAGATGAAGTTTCTAAATAGATGTAATAGCCAGTAAGTGGTAGTACAATTCAAGATTTAGTTATGGATTATTTACTTTTTACCCTTATTTGGTGTTTGGACATGAGTTAGGAACTTAAGATTTTGCATGAAAAGAGGACTAGCAGCCGCGTTGCCCGAGAGAATATGAAGAGTGTTCATATGTAGTAAAAACCTGAGAAATCCGTCCGTTTTCGTCGTTTGCTATCGAATTGACTTAAAGCCAGATCGTCATATTGGCCGCTCTTCTCTCTGAAACGGTTGTACTTATCGTCTGCAAAGCTATGTCGCGTGCTGCGGTATGTGGAGACACTAAAAGCACCATAGTAGAACACAGATGAAGGTTCTAAGTTGATATAATAGCCAGTAAGAAGTAGTACAACTCAAGTTTTAGTTATCGATTATTGACTTTTTAGCTGACTTTGGTGCCTTGGACATGAGCTAGGACCTTAACATTTTGTATGAAAAGAGGAACAGCAGCCGCGTTGCACGGGAGAATGTTAAAAGTGTTCATATGTAGTAAAAACCTGAGAAATCCGCCCGTTTTCGTCATTTGTTATCGAATCGACTTAAAGGCAGATTTTCAAATTGGGCGCTCTTCTGTGTGAAACGGTTACATTTATTCTCTGCAAAGCCATGTCGCATGCTGCGGTATGCGGAGACACTAGAAGCACCATAATAGAACAAAGATGAAGCTTCTAAGTTGATGTAATAGCCAGTAAGAAGTAGTTCAATTCAAGTTTTAGGTATCTATTATTGAATTTTTACCCTTCTTTGTTGCCTTCGACATGAGCTAGGATTGGTTAGTTGGGTGTGGGATTGAAGGGACCAGACTGCTAAGGTCATCGGTCCCTTGTTCCACGATAAAATCACACGAAATAAAAACTGTCAGTCGTTAAAAACGGAGAACTGAGACAAGGGACGACACAATACAAGAAAGGCACACAAAGACCAGACAAACGGAACTAAAATCGCACCGAGTGTGAAGGTGGTTGGCCGACCATGAAAATAAGGAAAAGCCAACCACCAAATGACATTAAAACCCACAGTTAAAACCACAGGCCAAAGGCCCAAGTCAATACAGGAAATAAAAGGACAAACACTCAAATCATACGATAAAAACCCCCTGCCCGAATAAAACTCAACACGAGGTCCGCCATAGCAACGTCATCACATAAAAGGGCAGGGAGGGTATCAGGCCATGAGCAAGGAACTTAAGATTTTGCATGAAAGGAGGACTAGCGGCCGCGTTGCACGGGAGAATGTGAAAAGTGTTCATATGTAGTAAAAACCTGAGAAATCCGTCCGTGTTCGTCATTTGTTATCGAATCGCCTTAAAGCCAGATCGTCACATTGGCCGCTCTTCTCTCTGAAACGGTTGTACTTATCGTCTGCAAAGCTATGTCGCGTGTTGCGGTATGCGGAGACACTAAAAGCCCCATAGTAGAACACAGATGAAGCTTCTAAGTTGATGTAATAGCCAGTAAGAAGTAGTACAATTCAAGTTTTAGTTATCGATTATTGACTTTTTAGCTGCCCCATAGTAGACCACAGATGAAGCTTCTAAGTTGATGTAATAGCCAGTAAGAAGTAGTACAATTCAAGTTTTAGTTATCGATTATTGACTTTTTAGCTGGCTTTGGTGCCTTGGACACGAGCTAGGACCTTAACATTTTGCATGAAAGGAGGAATAGCAGCCACGTTGCACGGGAGAATGTTAAAAGTGTTCATATGTAGTAAAAACCTGAGAAATCCGCCGGTTTTCGTCATTTGTTATCGAATCGACTTAAAGCCAGATCGTCACATTGGCCGCTCTTCTCTCTGAAACGGCTGTACTTATCGTCTGCAAAGCTATGTCGCGTGCTGCGGTATGCGGAGACACTAAAAACGCCATAGTAGAACACAGATGAAGCTTCTAAATTGATGTAGTAGCCAGTAAGTAGTAGTACAATTCAAGTTTTAGTTATGGATTATTGACTTTTCAACCTTCTTTGGTGCTTGGACATGAGCTAGGAACTTAAGATTTTGCATGAAAGGAGGACTAGCAGCCGCGTTGCACGTGAGAATGTGAAAACTGTTCATATGTAGTAAAAACCTGAGAAATCCGTCCGTGTTCGTCATTTGTTATCGAATCGACTTAAAGCCAGATCGTCACATTCGCCGCTCTTCTCTCTGAATCGGTTGTACTTATCGTCTGCAAAGCTATGTCGCGTATTGCGATATGCGGAGACACTAAAAGCACCATAGTAGAACACAGATTAAGCTTCTAAGTTGATTTAATAGCCAGTAAGTAGTAGTACAATTCAAGTTTTAGTTATCGATTATTGACTTTTTATCTGGCTTTGGTGCCTTGGACATGAGCTAGGTCCTTAACATTTTGCATGGTAGGAGGAATAGCAGCCGCGTTGCACGGGAGAATGTTTAAAGTGTGCATATGTAGTAAAAACCTGAGAAATCCGCCCGTTTTCGTCATTTGTTATCGAATCGAATTAAAGCCAGATCGTCACATTTACCGCTCTTCTCTCTGAAACGGCTGTACTTATCGTATGCAAAGCTATGTCGCGTGCTGCGGTATACGGAGACACTAGAAGCACCATAGTAGAACACAGATGAAGCTTCTAAGTTGATGTAATAGCCAGTAAGGAGTAGTACAATTCAAGTTTTAGGTATGGATTATTGACTATTGACTCTTCTTTTGTGCCTTGGACATGACCTAGGAACTTAAGATTTTGCATGAAAGGAGGACTAGCAGCAGCGTTGATCGGGAGAATGTGAAAAGTGTTCACATGTAGTAAAAACCTGAGAAATCCGTCCGTTTTCGTCATTTGTTATCGATCCGAATTATAGCCAGATAGTCACATTTGCCGCTCTTCTGTCTGAAACGGTTACATTTACCGTCTCCAAAGCTATGTCGCGTGCTGCGGTATGTGGAGACACTAAAAGCACCATAGTAGAACACAGATGAAGCTTCTAAGTTGATGTAATAGCCAGTAAGAAGTAGTACAATTCATGATTTAGGTACCGATTATTGACTTTTTAGCTTTCTTTGGTGCTTTGGACATGAGCTAGGAACTTAATATTTTACATGAAAGGAGGACTAGCAGCCGCGTTGCACGGGATAATGTGAAAAGTGTTCATAAGTAGTAAAAACCTGAGAAATCCCTCCGTGTTCGTCATTTGTCAACGAATCTACTTAAAGCCAGATCGTCACATTGGATGCTCTTCTGTCTGAAACGGTTGTTCTTTTCGTCTGCAAACCTATGTCGCGTGCTGCATTATACGGAGACACTAAAAGCACCATAATAGAACACAGATGAAGCTTCTAAGTTGATGTAATAGCCAGTAAGAAGTAGTACAACTTAAGTTTTAGTTATGGATAATTGACTTTTTACCTTTCTTTGGTGCCTTGGACATGAGCTAGGAACTTAATATTTTGCATGAAAGGAGGACTAGCACCCGAGTTGCACGGGAGAATGTGAAGAGTGTTCATATGTAGTACAAACCTGAGAAATCCTTCCGTTTTCGTCATTTGTTATCGAATCGACTTAAAGCTAGATCGTCATATTGGCCGCTCTTCTCTCTGAAACGGTTGTACTTATCGTCTGCAAAGCTATGTCGCGTGCTGCGGTATGCGGAGACACTAAAAGCACCATAGTAGAACACAGATGCAGCTTCTAAGTTGATGTAATAGCAAGTAAGAAGTACTACAATTCAAGTTTTATTTATCGATTATTGACTTTTTAGCTGTCTTTGGTGCAATGGACATGAGCTAGGACCTTAATACTTTGCATGAAAGGAGGACTAGCAGCCGAGTTGCACGGGAGAATGTGAAGAGTGTTCATATGTAGTACAAACCTGAGAAATCCTTCCGTTTTCGTCATTTGTTATCGAATCGACTTAAAGCTAGATCGTCATATTGGCCGCTCTTCTCTCTGAAACGGTTGTACTTATCGTCTGCAAAGCTATGTCGCGTGCTGCGGTATGCGGAGACACTAAAAACACCATAGTAGAACACAGATGAAGTTTCTAAATAGATGTAATAGCCAGTAATAAGTAGTACAATTCAAGTGTTAGTTATGGATTATGACTTTTTACAGTTCTTTGGTGCCTTGGACATGAGCTAAGATTATAAGATTTTGCATGAAACGAGGACTAGCAGCCGCGTTGCCCGGGAGAATGTGAAAAGTGTTCATATGTAGTAAAAACCTGAGAAATCCGTCCGTTTTCGTCATTTGTTATCGAATCGACTTAAAGACAGATTGTCACATTGGCCGCTCTTCTGTCTGAAACGGTTACATTTACCGTGTGCAAAGCTATGTCGCGTGCTGCGGTATGCGGAGACACTAGAAGCACCAGAGTAGAACACAGATGAAGCTTCTAAGTTGATGTAATAGCCAGTAAGAAGTAGTACAATTCAAGTTTTAGATATCGATTATTGACTTTTTAGCTAGTTTGGTGCGTTGTACATGAACTAGGACCTTAACGTTCTGCATGAAAGGAGGACCAGCAGCGGAGTTGCACGGGAGAGTGTGAAAAGTGTTCATTTATGGTAAAAACCTGAGAAATCCGTCCGCTTTCGTCATTTGTTATCGAATCGACTTAAAGAAAGATCGTCACATTGGCCGCTCTTCTCTCTGAAACTGTTGTACTTAGTGTCTGCAAAGCTATGTCGCGTGCTGCTTTATGCGGAGACACTAAAAGCACCATAGTAGAACACAGATGAAGCTTCTAAGTAGATGTAATAGCCAGTAAGAAGTAGTAAAATTTAAGTTTTAGCTATCGATTATTGACTTTTCAGCTGGGTTTGGTGCCTTGGAAATGATCTAGGACCTTAAAGTTTTGCATGAAAGGAGGACTAGCAGCCGCGTTGCATGGGAGGATGTTAAAAGTGTTTATATGTAGTAAAAACCTGAGAAATCTGTCCGTTTTCGTCATTTGTTATCGAATCGACTTAAAGCCAGATCGTCACATTTACCGCTCTTCTCCCTGAAACGGCTGTACTTATCGTATGCAAAGCTATGTCGCGTGCTGCGGTATGCGGAGACACTAAAAACACCATAGTAGAACACAGATGAAGTTTCTAAATAGATGTAATAGCCAGTAAGTAGTAGTACAATTCAAGTTATAGTTATGGATTATTTACTTTTTACCCTTATTTGGTGCTTGGACATGAGTTAGGAACTTAAGATTTTGCATGAAAAGAGGACTAGCAGCCGCGTTGCCCGAGAGAATATGAAGAGTGTTCATATGTAGTAAAATCCTGAGAAATCCGTCCGTTTTCGTCGTTTGCTATCGAATCGACTTAAAGCCAGATCGTCATATTGGCCGCTCTTCTCTCTGAAACGGTTGTACTTATCGTCTGCAAAGCTATGTCGCGTGCTGCAGTATGTGGAGACACTAAGAGCACCATAGTAGAACACAGATGAAGGTTCTAAGTTGATATAATAGCCAGTAAGAAGTAGTACAATTCAAGTTTTAGTTATCGATTATTGACTTTTTAGCTGCCCCATAGTAGACCACAGATGAAGCTTCTAAGTTGATGTAATAGCCAGTAAGAAGTAGTACAATTCAAGTTTTAGTTATCGATTATTGACTTTTTAGCTGGCTTTGGTGCCTTGGACATGAGCTAGGACCTTAACATTTTGCATGAAAGGAGGAATAGCAGCCGCGTTGCACTTGAGAATGTTAAAAGTGTTCATATGTAGTAAAAACCTGAGAAATCCGCCGGTTTTCGTCATTTGTTATCGAATCGACTTAAAGCCAGATCGTCACATTGGCCGCTCTTCTCTCTGAAACGGCTGTACTTATCGTCTGCAAAGCTATGTCGCGTGCTGCGGTATGCGGAGACACTAAAAACGCCATAGTAGAACACAGATGAAGCTTCTAAATTGATGTAGTAGCCAGTAAGTAGTAGCACAATTCAAGTTTTAGTTATGGATTATTGACTTTTCAACCTTCTTTGGTGCTTGGACATGAGCTAGGAACTTAAGATTTTGCATGAAAGGAGGACTAGCAGCCGCGTTGCACGTGAGAATGTGAAAACTGTTCATATGTAGTAAAAACCTGAGAAATCAGTCCGTGTTCGTCATTTGTTATCGAATCGACTTAAAGCCAGATCGTCACATTGGCCGCTCTTCTCTCTGAATCGGTTGTACTTATCGTCTGCAAAGCTATGTCGCGTATTGCGATATGCGGAGACACTAAAAGCACCATAGTAGAACACAGATTAAGCTTCTAAGTTGATTTAATAGCCAGTAAGTAGTAGTACAATTCAAGTTTTAGTTATCGATTATTGACCTTTTAGCTGGCTTTGGTGCCTTGGACATGATCTAGGACCTTAACAATTTGCATGAAAAGAGGACTAGCAGCCGAGTTGCACGGGAGAATGTGAAAAGTGATCACATGTAGTAAAAACCTGAGAAATCCGTCCGTTTTCGTCATTTGTTATCGATCCGACTTATAGCCAGATAGTCACATTTGCCGCTCTTCTGTCTGAAACGGTTACATTTACCGTCTCCAAAGCTATGTCGCGTGCTGCGGTATGTGGAGACACTAAAACCACCATAGTAGAGCACAGATGAAGCTTCTAAGTTGATGTAATAGCCAGTAAGAAGTAGTACAATTCATGTTTTAGGTACCGATTATTGACTTTTTAGCTTTCTTTGGTGCTTTGGACATGAGCTAGGAACTTAATATTTTACATGAAAGGAGGACTAGCAGCCGCGTTGCACGGGAGAATGTGAAAAGTGTTCATATGTAGTAAAAACCTGAGAAATCCCTCCGTGTTCGTCATTTGTTAACGAATCTACTTAAAGCCAGATCGTCACATTGGATGCTCTTCTGTCTGAAACGGTTGTTCTTTTCGTCTGCAAACCTATGTCGCGTGCTGCATTATACGGAGACACTAAAAGCACCATAATAGAACACAGATGAAGCTTCTAAGTTGATGTAATAGCCAGTAAGAAGTAGTACAACTCAAGTTTTAGTTATGGATAATTGACTTTTTACCTTTCTTTGGTGCCTTGGACATGAGCTAGGAACTTAATATTTTGCATGAAAGGAGAACTAGCAGCCGAGTTGCACGGGAGAATGTGAAGAGTGTTCATATGTAGTACAAACCTGAGAAATCCTTCCGTTTTCGTCATTTGTTATCGAATCGACTTAAAGCTAGATCGTCATATTGGCCGCTCTTCTCTCTGAAACGGTTGTACTTATCGTCTGCAAAGCTATGTCGCGTGCTGCGGTATGCGGAGACACTAAAAGCACCATAGTAGAACACAGATGAAGCTTCTAAGTTGATGTAATAGCAAGTAAGAAGTACTACAATTCAAGTTTTATTTATCGATTATTGACTTTTTAGCTGTCTTTGGTGCAATGGACATGAGCTAGGACCTTAATACTTTGCATGAAAGGAGGACTAGCAGCCGAGTTGCACGGGAGAATGTGAAAAGTGTTCATATGTAGTACAAACCTGAGAAATCCGTCCGTTTTCGTCATTTGTTATCGAATCGACTTAAAGCCAGATCGTCACATTGCCCGCTCTTGTCTCTGAAACGGTTGTACTTATCGTCTGCAAAGCTATGTCGCGTGCTGCGGTATGCGGAGACGCTAAAAGCACCATTGTAGAACACAGATGAAGGTTCTTAGTTGATGTAATAGCCAGTAATAAGTAGTACAATTCAAGTGTTAGTTATGGATTATGACTTTTTACAGTTCTTTGGTGCCTTGGACATGAGCTAAGATTATAAGATTTTGCATGAAACGAGGACTAGCAGCCGCGTTGCCCGGGAGAATGTGAAAAGTGTTCATATGTAGTAAAAACCTGAGAAATCCGTCCGTTTTCGTCATTTGTTATCGAATCGACTTAAAGACAGATTGTCACATTGGCCGCTCTTCTGTCTGAAACGGTTACATTTATCGTGTGCAAAGCTATGTCGCGTGCTGCGGTATGCGGAGACACTAGAAGCACCAGAGTAGAACACAGATGAAGCTTCTAAGTTGATGTAATAGCCAGTAAGAAGTAGTACAATTCAAGTTTTAGATATCGATTATTGACTTTTTAGCTAGTTTGGTGCGTTGGACATGAACTAGGACCTTAACGTTCTGCATGAAAGGAGGACCAGCAGCGGAGTTGCACGGGAGAGTGTGAAAAGTGTTCATATATGGTAAAAACCTGAGAAATCCGTCCGCTTTCGTCATTTGTTATCGAATCGACTTAAAGAAAGATCGTCACATTGGCCGCTCTTCTCTCTGAAACTGTTGTACTTAGTGTCTGCAAAGCTATGTCGCGTGCTGCTTTATGCGGAGACACTAAAAGCACCATAGTAGAACACAGATGAAGCTTCTAAGTAGATGTAATAGCCAGTAAGAAGTAGTAAAATTCAAGTTTTAGCTATCGATTATTGACTTTTTAGCTGGGTTTGGTGCCTTGGAAATGATCTAGGACCTTAAAGTTTTGCATGAAAGGAGGACTAGCAACCGCGTTGCATGGGAGGATGTTAAAAGTGTTTATATGTAGTAAAAACCTGAGAAATCTGTCCGTTTTCGACATTTGTTATCGAATCGACTTAAAGCCAGATCGTCACATTTACCGCTCTTCTCCCTGAAACGGCTGTACTTATCGTATGCAAAGCTATGTCGCGTGCTGCGGTATGCGGAGACACTAAAAACACCATAGTAGAACACAGATGAAGTTTCTAAATAGATGTAATAGCCAGTAAGTAGTAGTACAATTCAAGTTTTAGTTATGGATTATTTACTTTTTACCCTTATTTGGTGCTTGGACATGAGTTAGGAACTTAAGATTTTGCATGAAAAGAGGACTAGCAGCCGCGTTGCCCGAGAGAATATGAAGAGTGTTCATATGTAGTAAAAACCTGAGAAATCCGTCCGTTTTCGTCGTTTGCTATCGAATCGACTTAAAGCCAGATCGTCATATTGGCCGCTCTTCTCTCTGAAACGGTTGTACTTATCGTCTGCAAAGCTATGTCGCGTGCTGCGGTATGTGGAGACACTAAAAGCACCATGGTAGAACACAGATGAAGGTTCTAAGTTGATATAATAGCCAGTAAGAAGTAGTACAACTCAAGTTTTAGTTACGGATTATTGACTTTTTACCCTTCTTTGGTGCCTTGGACATGAGCTAGGAACTTAAGAATTTGCATGAAAGAAGGACTAGCAGCCGCGTTGCCCGAGAGAATATGAAAAGTGTTCATATGTAGTAAAAACCTGAGAAATCCGTCCGTTTTCGTCATTTGCTATGGAATCGACTTAAAGCCAGATCGTCACATTGGCCGCTCTTCTCTCTGAAACGGTTGTACTTATCGTCTGCAAAGCTATGTCGCGTGTTGCGGTATGCGGAGACACTAAAAGCACCACAGTAGAACACAGATGAAGCTTCTAAGTTGATGTAATAGCCAGTAAGAAGTAGTACAATTCAAGTTTTAGTTATCGATTATTGACTTTTTAGCTGACTTTGGTGCCTTGGACATGAGCTAGGACCTTAACATTTTGTATGAAAAGAGGAACAGCAGCCGCGTTGCACGGGAGAATGTTAAAAGTGTTCATATGTAGTAAAAACCTGAGAAATCCGCCCGTTTTCGTCATTTGTTATCGAATCGACTTAAAGGCAGATTGTCAAATTGGGCCCTCTTCTGTGTGAAACGGTTACATTTATTCTCTGCAAAGCCTTGTCGCATGCTGCGGTATGCGGAGACACTAGAAGCACCATAGTAGAACAAAGATGAAGCTTCTAAGTTGATGTAATAGCCAGTAAGAAGTAGTTCAATTCAAGTTTTAGGTATCTATTATTGAATTTTTACCCTTCTTTGTTGCCTTCGACATGAGCTAGGATTGGTTGGTTCGGTGTGGGATTGAAGGGACCAGACTGCTAAGGTCATCGGTCCCTTGTTCCACGATAAAATCACACGAAATAAAAACTGTCAGTCGTTAAAAACGGAGAACTGAGACAAGGGACGACACAATACAAGAAAGGCAGACAAAGACCAGACAAACGGAACTAAAATCGCACCGAGTGTGAAGGTGGTTGGCCGACCATGAAAATAAGGAAAAGCCAACCACCAAATGACATTAAAACCCAGAGTTAAAACCACAGGCCAAAGGCCCAAGTCAATACAGGAAATAAAAGGACAAACACTCAAATCATACGATAAAAAAACCCTGCCCGAATAAAACTCAACACGAGGTCCGCCATAGCAACGTCATCACATAAAAGGGCAGGGAGGGTATCAGGCCATGAGCAAGGAACTTAAGATTTTGCATGAAAGGAGGACTAGCGGCCGCGTTGCACGGGAGAATGTGAAAAGTGTTCATATGTAGTAAAAACCTGAGAAATCCGTCCGTGTTCGTCATTTGTTATCGAATCGCCTTAAAGCCAGATCGTCACATTGGCCGCTCTTCTCTCTGAAACGGTTGTACTTATCGTCTGCAAAGCTATGTCGCGTGTTGCGATATGCGGAGACACTAAAAGCCCCATAGTAGAACACAGATGAAGCTTCTAAGTTGATGTAATAGCCAGTAAGAAGTAGTACAATTCAAGTTTTAGTTATCGATTATTGACTTTTTAGCTGCCCCATAGTAGACCACAGATGAAGCTTCTAAGTTGATGTAATAGCCAGTAAGAAGTAGTACAATTCAAGTTTTAGTTATCGATTATTGACTTTTTAGCTGGCTTTGGTGCCTTGGACATGAGCTAGGACCTTAACATTTTGCATGAAAGGAGGAATAGCAGCCGCGTTGCACGGGAGAATGTTAAAAGTGTTCATATGTAGTAAAAACCTGAGAAAACCGCCGGTTTTCGTCATTTGTTATCGAATCGACTTAAAGCCAGATCGTCACATTGGCCGCTCTTCTCTCTGAAACGGCTGTACTTATCGTCTGCAAAGCTATGTCGCGTGCTGCGGTATGCGGAAACACTAAAAACGCCATAGTAGAACACAGATGAAGCTTCTAAATTGATGTAGTAGCCAGTAAGTAGTAGTACAATTCAAGTTTTAGTTATGGATTATTGACTTTTCAACCTTCTTTGGTGCTTGGACATGAGCTAGGAACTTAAGATTTTGCATGAAAGGAGGACTAGCAGCCGCGTTGCACGTGAGAATGTGAAAACTGTTCATATGTAGTAAAAACCTGAGAAATCCGTCCGTGTTCGTCATTTGTTATCGAATCGACTTAAAGCCAGATCGTCACATTGGCCGCTCTTCTCTCTGAAACGGTTGTACTTATCGTCTGCAAAGCTATGTCGCGTGTTGCGGTATGCGGAGACACTAAAAGCACCATAGTAGAACACAGATGAAGATTCTAAGTTGATGTAATAGCCAGTAAGAAGTAGTACAATTCAAGTTTTAGTTATCGATTATTGACTTTTTAGCCGGCTTTGATGCCTTGGACATGATTTAGGACCTTAACGTTTTGCATGAAAGGATGACTAGCAGCCGAGTTGCACGGGAGAATGTGAAAAGTGTTTATATGTAGTAAAAGCCTGAGAAATCCGTCCGTTTTCCTCATTTGTTATCGAATCGACTTAAAGGCAGATTGTCAAATTGGGCCCTCTTCTGTGTGAAACGGTTACATTTATTCTCTGCAAAGCCATGTCGCATGCTGCGGTATGCGGAGACACTAGAAGCACCATAGTAGAACAAAGATGAAGCTTCTAAGTTGATGTAATAGCCAGTAAGAAGTAGTTCAGTTCAAGTTTTAGGTATCTAATATTGAATTTTTACCCTTCTTTGTTGCCTTCGACATGAGCTAGGATTGGTTGGTTGGGTGTAGGATTGAAGGGACCAGACTGCTAAGGTCATCGGTCCCTTGTTCCACGATAAAATCACACGAAATAAAAACTGTCAGTCGTTAAAAACGGAGAACTGAGACAAGGGACGACACAATACAAGAAAGGCACACAAAGACCAGACAAACGGAACTAAAATCGCACCGAGTGTGAAGGTGGTTGGCCGACCATGAAAATAAGGAAAAGCCAACCACCAAATGACATTAAAACCCACAGTTAAAACCACAGGCCAAAGGCCCAAGTCAATACAGGAAATAAAAGGACAAACACTCAAATCATACGATAAAAACCCCCTGCCCGAATAAAACTCAACACGAGGTCCGCCATAGCAACGTCATCACATAAAAGGGCAGGGAGGGTATCAGGCCATGAGCAAGGAACTTAAGATTTTGCATGAAAGGAGGACTAGCGGCCGCGTTGCACGGGAGAATGTGAAAAGTGTTCATATGTAGTAAAAACCTGAGAAATCCGTCCGTGTTCGTCATTTGTTATCGAATCGCCTTAAAGCCAGATCGTCACATTGGCCGCTCTTCTCTCTGAAACGGTTGTACTTATCGTCTGCAAAGCTATGTCGCATGTTGCGGTATGCGGAGACACTAAAAGCCCCATAGTAGAACACAGATGAAGCTTCTAAGTTGATGTAATAGCCAGTAAGAAGTAGTACAATTCAAGTTTTAGTTATCGATTATTGACTTTTTAGCTGCCCCATAGTAGACCACAGATGAAGCTTCTAAGTTGATGTAATAGCCAGTAAGAAGTAGTACAATTCAAGTTTTAGTTATCGATTATTGACTTTTTAGCTGGCTTTGGTGCCATGGACATGAGCTAGGACCTTAACATTTTGCATGAAAGGAGGAATAGCAGCCGCGTTGCACGGGAGAATGTTAAAAGTGTTCATATGTAGCAAAAACCTGAGAAATCCGCCGGTTTTCGTCATTTGTTATCGAATCGACTTAAAGCCAGATCGTCACATTGGCCGCTCTTCTCTCTGAAACGGCTGTACTTATCGCCTGCAAAGCTATGTCGCGTGCTGCGGTATGCGGAAACACTAAAAACGCCATAGTAGAACACAGATGAAGCTTCTAAATTGATGTAGTAGCCAGTAAGTAGTAGTACAATTCAAGTTTTAGTTATGGATTATTGACTTTTCAACCTTCTTTGGTGCTTGGACATGAGCTAGGAACTTAAGATTTTGCATGAAAGGAGGACTAGCAGCCGCGTTGCACGTGAGAATGTGAAAACTGTTCATATGTAGTAAAAACCTGAGAAATCCGTCCGTGTTCGTCATTTGTTATCGAATCGACTTAAAGCCAGATCGTCACATTGGCCGCTCTTCTCTCTGAATCGGTTGTACTTATCGTCTGCAAAGCTATGTCGCGTATTGCGATATGCGGAGACACTAAAAGCGCCATAGTAGAACACAGATGAAGCTTCTAAGTTGATTTAATAGCCAGTAAGTAGTAGTACAATTCAAGTTTTAGTTATCGATTATTGACTTTTTATCTGGCTTTGGTGCCTTGGACATGAGCTAGGTCCTTAACATTTTGCATGATAGGAGGAATAGCAGTCGCGTTGCACGGGAGAATGTTTAAAGTGTGCATATGTAGTAAAAACCTGAGAAATCCGCCCGTTTTCGTCATTTGTTATCGAATCGAATTAAAGCCAGATCGTCACATTTACCGCTCTTCTCTCTGAAACGGCTGTACTTATCGTATGCAAAGCTATGTCGCGTGCTGCGGTATGCGGAGACACTAAAAACACCATAGTAGAACACAGATGAAGTTTCTAAATAGATGTAATAGCCAGTAAGTTGTAGTACAATTCAAGTTTTAGTTATGGATTATTTACTTTTTACCCTTCTTTGGTGCTTGGACATGAGTTAGGAACTTAAGATTTTGCATGAAAAGAGAACTAGCAGCCGCGTTGCCCGAGAGAATATGAAGAGTGTTCATGTGTAGTAAAAACCTGAGAAATCCGTCCGTTTTCGTCGTTTGCTATCGAATCGACTTAAAGCCAGATCGTCACATTGGCCGCTCTTCTCTCTGAAACAGTTGTACTTATCGTCTGCAAAGCTATGTCGCGTGCTGCGGTATGCGGAGACACTAAAAGCACCATACTAGAACACAGATGAAGGTTCTAAGTTGATATAATAGCCAGTAAGAAGTAGTACAACTCAAGTTTTAGTTATGGATTATTGACTTTTTACCCTTCTTTGGTGCCTTGGACATGAGTTAGGAACTTAAGAATTTGCATGAAAGAAGGACTAGCAGCCGCGTTGCCCGGGAGAATGTGAAAAGTGTTCATATGTAGTAAAAACCTGAGAAATCCGTCCGTTTTCGTCATTTGTTATCGAATCGACTTAAAGCCAGATTGTCACACTGGCCGCTCTTCTGTCTGAAACGGCTACATTTATCGTCTACAAAGCTATGTCGCGTGCTGCGGTATGCGGAGACACTAAAAGCACCATAGTAGAACACAGATGAAGCTTCTAAGTTGATGTAATAGCCAGTAAGAAGTAGTACAATTCAAGTTTTAGTTATCGATTATTGACTTTTTAGCTGACTTTGGTGCCTTGGACATGAGCTAGGACCTTAACATTTTGCATGAAAAGAGGAACAGCAGCCGCGTTGCACGTGAGAATGTGAAAACTGTTCATATGTAGTAAAAACCTGAGAAATCCGTCCGTGTTCGTCATTTGTTATCGAATCGACTTAAAGCCAGATCGTCACATTGGCCACTCTTCTCTCTGAATCGGTTGTACTTATCGTCTGCAAAGCTATGTCGCGTGTTGCGATATGCGGAGACACTAAAAGCACCATAGTAGAACACAGATGAAGTTTCTAAATAGATGTAATAGCCAGTAAGTAGTAGTACAATTCAAGTTTTAGTTATGGATTATTTACTTTTTACCCTTCTTTGGTGCTTGGACATGAGTTAGGAACTTAAGATTTTGCATGAAAAGAGGACTAGCAGCCGCGTTGCCCGAGAGAATATGAGGAGTGTTCATATGTAGTAAAAACCTGAGAAATCCGTCCGTTTTCGTCGTTTGCTATCGAATCGACTTAAAGCCAGATCGTCACAGTGGCCGCTCTTCTCTCTGAAACAGTTGTACTTATCGTCTGCAAAGCTATGTCGCGTGTTGCGGTATGCGGAGACACTAAAAGCCCCATAGTAGAACACAGATGAAGCTTCTAAGTTGATGTAATAGCCAGTAAGAAGTAGTACAATTCAAGTTTTAGTTATCGATTATTGACTTTTTAGCTGCCCCATAGTAGACCACAGATGAAGCTTCTAAGTTGATGTAATAGCCAGTAAGAAGTAGTACAATTCAGGTTTTAGTTATCGATTATTGACTTTTTAGCTGGCTTTGGTGCCTTGGACATGAGCTAGGACCTTAACCTTTTTGCATGAAAGGAGGAATAGCAGCCGCGTTGCACGGGAGAATGTTAAAAGTGTTCATATGAAGTAAAAACCTGAGAAATCCGCCGGTTTTCGTCATTTGTTATCGAATCGACTTAAAGCCAGATCTTCACATTGGCCGCACTTCTCTCTGAAACGGCTGTACTTATCGTCTGCAAAGCTATGTCGCGTGCTGCGGTATGCGGAGACACTAAAAACGCCATAGTACAACACAGATGAAGCTTCTAAATTGATGTAGTAGCCAGTAAGTAGTAGTAGTACAATTCAAGTTTTAGTAATGGATTATTGACTTTTCAACCTTCTTTGGTGCTTGGACATGAGCTAGAAACTTAAGATTTTGCATGAAAGGAGGACTAGCAGCCGCGTTGCACGTGAGAATGTGAAAACTGCTCATATGTAGTAAAAACCTGAGAAATCCGTCCGTGTTCGTCATTTGTTATCGAATCGACTTAAAGCCAGATCGTCACATTGGCCACTCTTCTCTCTGAATCGGTTGTACTTATCGACTGCAAAGCTATGTCGCGTGTTGCGATATGCGGAGACACTAAAAGCACCATAGTAGAACACAGATGAAGCTTCTAAGTTGATTTAATAGCCAGTAAGTAGTAGTACAATTCAAGTTTTAGTTATCGATTATTGACTTTTTAACTGGCTTTGGTGCCTTGGACATGAGCTAGGTCCTTAACATTTTGCATGATAGGAGGAATAGCAGCCGCGTTGCACGGGAGAATGTTAAAAGTGTGCATATGTAGTAAAAACCTGAGAAATCCGTCCGTTTTCGTCGTTTGCTATCGAATCGACTTAAAGCCAGATCGTCACATTGGCCGCTCTTCTCTCTGAAACAGTTGTACTTATCGTCTGCAAAGCTATGTCGCGTGCTGTGGTATGCGGAGACACTAAAAGCACCATAGTAGAACACAGATGAAGGTTCTAAGTTAATATAATAGCCAGTATGAAGTAGTACAACTCAAGTTTTAGTTATGGATTATTGACTTTTTACCCTTCTTTGGTGCCTTGGACATGAGCTAGGAACTTAAGAATTTGCATGAAAGAAGGACTAGCAGCCGCGTTGCCAGAGAGAATATGAAAAGTGTTCATATGTAGTAAAAACCTGAGAAATCCGTCCGTTTTCGTCATTTGCTATGGAATCGACTTAAAGCCAGATCGTCACATTGGCCGCTCTTCTGTCTGAAACGGCTACATTTATCGTCTACAAAGCAATGTCGCGTGCTGCGGTATGCGGAGACACTAGAAGCACCATAGTAGAACACAGATGAAGCTTTTAAGTTGATGTAATAGCCAGTAAGATGTAGTACAATTCAAGTTTTAGGTATCGATTATTGACTTTTAACCCTTCCTTGTTGCATTGGACATGAGCTAGGAACTTAATATTTTGCATGAAAGGAGGACTATCTTCTGCGTTGCCCGGGAGAATGTGAAAAGTGTTCATATGTAGTAAAAACCAGAAAAATCCGTCCGTTTTCGTCATTTGTTAATGAATCGACTTAAAGCCAGATTGTCACATTGGCCGCTCTTCTCTCAGAAACGGTTAACTTTATCGTCTGCAAAGCTATGTCGCGTGCTGCGGTATGCGGAGACACTGGAAGCACCATAGTAGAACACAGATGAAGCTTCTAAGTTGATGTAATAGCCAGTAAGAAGTAGTACAATTCAAGTATTAGTTATCGATTATTGACATTTTAGCTGGCTTTGGTGCCTTGGACATGAGCTAGGACCTTAACGTTCTGGATGAAAGGAGCACCAGGAGCGGAGTTGCACGGGAGAATGTGAAAAGTGTTCATATATAGTAAAAACCTGAGAAATCCGTCCGTTTTCGTCATTTGTTATCGAATCGACTTAAAGCCAGATCGTCACATTGGGCGCTCTTCTGTCTGAAACGGTTACATTTATCGTCTGCAAAGCTATGTCGCATGCTGCGGTATGCGGAGACACTAGAAGCACCATAGTAGAACAAAGATGAAGCTTCTAAGTTGATGTAATAGCCAGTAAGAAGTAGTACAATTAAAGTTTTAGTTATGGATTATTGAGTTTTTAACCTTCTTTGGTGCCCTGGACATGAGCTAGGAACTTAAGATATTGCATGAAAGGAGGACTAGCGGCCGCGTTGCACGGGAGAATGTGAAAAGTGTTCATATGTAGTAAAAACCTGAGAAATCCGTCCGTTTTCGTCATTTGTTATCGAATCTACTTCAAGCTAGATCGACACATTGGCCGCTCTTCTCCCTGAAATGGTTGTACTTATCGTCTGCAAAGCTATGTCGCGTGCTGCGGTATGCGGAGACACTAGAAGCACCATAGTAGAACACAGATGAAGCTTCTATGTTGATGTAATAGCCAGTAAGAAGTAGTTCAATTCAAGTTTTAGTTATGGATTATTGACTTTTTACCCTTCTTTGGTGCCTTGGACATGAGCTAGGAACTTAAGATTTTGCATGAAAGGAGGACTAGCAGCCGCGTTGCCCGAGAGAATATGAAACGTGTTCATATGTAGTAAAAACCTGAGAAATCCGTCCGTTTTCGTCATTTCCTATGGAATCGACTTAAAGCCAGATCGTCACATTGGCCGCTCTTCTCTCTGAAACGGTTGTACTTATCGTCTGCAAAGCTATGTCGCGTGCTGCGGTATGCGGAGACACTAGAAGCACCATAGTAGAACACAGATGAAGCTTCTAAGAAGATGTAATAGCCTGTAAGAAGTAGTACAATTCAAGTTTTAGTTATCGATTATTGACATTTTAGCTGGCTTTGGTGCCTTGGACATGAGCTAGGACCTTAACATTTTGCATGAATAGAGGAATAGCAGCCGCGTTGCACGGGCGAATGTTAAAAGTGTTCATATGTAGTAAAACCCTGAGAAATCCGCCCGTTTTCGTCATTTGTTATCGAATCGACTTAAAGGCAGATTGTCACATTGGGCGCTCTTCTGTCTAAAACGGTTACATTTGTCGTCTGCAAAGCCATGTCGCATGCTGCGGCATGCGGAGACACTAGAAGCACCATAGTAGAACAAAGATGAAGCTTCTAAGTTGATGTTATAGCCAGTAAGAAGTAGTTCAATTCAAGTTTTAGGTATCTATTATTGACTTTTTACCCTTCTTTGTTGCCTTCGACATGAGCTAGGAACTTAAGATTTTGCATGAAAAGAGGACTAGGGCCGCGTTGCACGGGAGAATGTGAAAAGTGTTCATATGTAGTAAAAACCTGAGAAATCCGCCGGTTTTCGTCATTTGCTATCGAATCGACTTAAAACCAGATCGTCACTTTGGCCGCTCTTCTCTCTGAAACGGTTGTACTTATCGTCTGCAAAGCTATGTCGCGTGCTGCGGTATGCGGAGACACTAAAAGCACCATAGTAGAACACAGATGAAGCTTCTAAGTTGCTGTAATAGCCAGTAAGAAGTAGTACAATTGAAGTTTTAGGTATCGATTATTGACTATTTACCCTTCTTTGGTGCCTTGGATATGAGCTAGGAACTTAAGATTTTACATGAAATGAGGACTAGCAGCCGCGTTGCACGGGAGAATGTGAAAAGTGTTTATATGTAGTAGAAACCTGAGAAATCCGTCCGTTTTCGTCATTTGTTATCGAATCGACTTAAAGCCAGATTGTCACATTGGCCGCTCTTCTGTCTGAAACGGTTTCATTTATCGTCTACAAAGCTATGTAGCGTGCTGCGGTATGCGGAGACACTAAAAGCACCATAGTAGAACACAGATGAAGCTTCTAAGTTGATGTAATAGCCAGTAAGAAGTAGTACAATTCAAGTTTTAGTTATGGATTATTGACTTTTTACCCTTCTTTGGTGCCTTGGACATGAGCTAGGAACTTAAGAATTTGCATGAAAGAAGGACTAGCAGCCGCGTTGCCCGAGAGAATATGAAAAGTGTTCATATGTAGTAAAAACCTGAGAAATCCGTCCGTTTTCGTCATTTGCTATGGAATCGACTTAAAGCCAGATCGTCACATTGGCCGCTCTTCTGTCTGAAACGGCTACATTTATCGTCTACAAAGCAATGTCGCGTGCTGCGGTATGCGGAGACACTAAAAGCACCATAGTAGAACACAGATGAAGCTTCTAAGTTGATTTAATAGCCAGTAAGTAGTAGTACAATTCAAGTTTTAGTTATCGATTATTGACTTTTTAACTGGCTTTGGTGCCTTGGACATGAGCTAGTTCCTTAACATTTTGCATGATAGGAGGAATAGCAGCCGCGTTGCACTGGAGAATGTTAAAAGTGTGCATATGTAGTAAAAACCTGAGAAATCCGCCCGTTTTTGTCATTTGTTATCGAATCGAATTAAAGCCAGATCGTCACATTTACCGCTCTTCTCTCTGAAACGGCTGTACTTATCGTATGCAAAGCTATGTCGTGTGCTGCGGTATGCGGAGACACTAAAAACACCATAGTAGAACACAGATGAAGTTTCTAAATAGATGTAATAGCCAGTAAGTAGTAGTACAATTCAAGTTTTAGTTATGGATTATTTACTTTTTACCCCTCTTTGGTGCTTGGACATGAGTTAGGAACTTAAGATTTTGCATGAAAAGAGGACTAGCAGCCGCGTTGCCCGAGAGAATATGAAGAGTGTTCATATGTAGTAAAAACCTGAAAAATCCGTCCGTTTTCGTCGTTTGCTATCGAATCGACTTAAAGCCAGATCGTCACAGTGGCCGCTCTTCTCTCTGAAACAGTTGTACTTATCGTCTGCAAAGCTATGTCGCGTGTTGCGGTATGCGGAGACACTAAAAGCCCCATAGTAGAACACAGATGAAGCTTCTAAGTTGATGTAATAGCCAGTAAGAAGTAGTACAATTCAAGTTTTAGTTATCGATTATTGACTTTTTAGCTGCCCCATAGTAGACCACAGATGAAGCTTCTAAGTTGATGTAATAGCCAGTATGAAGTAGTACAATTAAAGTTTTAGTTATGGATTATTGACTTTTTACCCTTCTTTGGTGCCTTGGACATGAGCTAGGAACTTAAGAATTTGCATGAAAGAAGGACTAGCAGCCGCGTTGCCCGAGAGAATATGAAAAGTGTTCATATGTAGTAAAAACCTGAGAAATCCGTCCGTTTTCGTCATTTGCTATGGAATCGACTTAAAGCCAGATCGTCACATTGGCCGCTCTTCTGTCTGAAACGGCTACATTTATCGTCTACAAAGCAATGTCGCGTGCTGCGGTATGCGGAGACACTAGAAGCACCATAGTAGAACACAGATGAAGCTTCTAAGTTGATGTAATAGCCAATAAGAAGTAGTACAATTCAAGTATTAGTTATCGATTATTGACATTTTAGCTGGCTTTGGTGCCTTGGACATGAGCTAGGACCTTAACGTTCTGGATGAAAGGAGCACCAGGAGCGGAGTTGCACGGGAGAATGTGAAAAGTGTTCATATATAGTAAAAACCTGAGAAATCCGTCCGTTTTCGTCATTTGTTATCGAATCGACTTGAAGCCAGATCGTCACATTGGGCGCTCTTCTGTCTGAAACGGTTACATTTATCGTCTGCAAAGCTATGTCGCATGCTGCGGTATGCGGAGACACTAGAAGCACCATAGTAGAACAAAGATGAAGCTTCTAAGTTGATGTAATAGCCAGTAAGAAGTAGTACAATTAAAGTTTTAGTTATGGATTATTGAGTTTTTAACCTTCTTTGGTGCCCTGGACATGAGCTAGGAACTTAAGATTTTGCATGAAAGGAGGACTAGCAGCCGCGTTGCACGGGAGAATGTGAAAAGTGTACATATGTAGTAAAAACCTGAGAAATCCGTCCGTTTTCGTCATTTGCTATGGAATCAACTTAAAGCCAGATCTTCACATTGGCCGCTCTTCTCTCTGAAACGGTTGCATTTATCGTCTGCAAAGCTATGTCGCGTGTTGCGGTATGCGGAGACACTAAAAGCACCATAGTTGAACACAGATGAAGCTTCTAAGAAGATGTAATAGCCTGTAAGAAGTAGTACAATTCAAGTTTTAGTTATCGATTATTGACATTTTAGCTGGCATTGGTGCCTTGGACTTGAGCTAGGAACTTAACATTTTGCATGAAAGGAGGACTAGCAGCCGCGTTGCACAGGAGAATGTTAAAAGTGTTCATATGTAGTACAAACCTGAGAAATCCGCCCGTTTTCGTCATTTGTTATCGAATCTACTTCAAGCTAGATCGTCACATTGGCCGCTCTTCTCCCTGAAATGGTTGTACTTATCGTCTGCAAAGCTATGTCGCTTGCTGCGGTATGCGGAGACACTAGAAGCACCATAGTAGAACACAGATGAAGCTTCTATGTTGATGTAATAGCCAGTAAGAAGTAGTTCAATTCAAGTTTTAGTTATGGATTATTGACTTTTTACCCTTCTTTGGTGCCTTGGATATGAGCTAGGAACTTAAGATTTTGCATGAAAGGAGGACTAGCAGCCGCGTTGCCCGAGAGAATATGAAACGTGTTCATATGTAGTAAAAACCTGAGAAATCCGTCCGTTTTCGTCATTTCCTATGGAATCGACTTAAAGCCAGATCGTCACATTGGCCGCTCTTCTCTCTGAAACGGTTGTACTTATCGTCTGCAAAGCTATGTCGCGTGCTGCGGTATGCGGAGACACTAGAAGCACCATAGTAGAACACAGATGAAGCTTCTAAGAAGATGTAATAGCCTGTAAGAAGTAGTACAATTCAAGTTTTAGTTATCGATTATTGACATTTTAGCTGGCTTTGGTGCCTTGGACATGATCTAGGACCTTAACATTTTGCATGAAAAGAGGAATAGCAGCCGCGTTGCACGGGCGAATGTTAAAAGTGTTCATATGTAGTAAAACCCTGAGAAATCCGCCCGTTTTCGTCATTTGTTATCGAATCGACTTAAAGGCAGATTGTCACATTGGGCGCTCTTCTGTCTAAAACGGTTACATTTATCGTCTGCAAAGCCATGTCGCATGCTGCGGCATGCGGAGACACTAGAAGCACCATAGTAGAACAAATATGAAGCTTCTAAGTTGATGTTATAGCCAGTAAGAAGTAGTTCAATTCAAGTTTTAGGTATCTATTATTGACTTTTTACCCTTCTTTGTTGCCTTCGACATGAGCTAGGAACTTAAGATTTTGCATGAAAAGAGGACTAGCGGCCGCGTTGCACGGGAGAATGTGAAAAGTGTTCATATGTAGTAAAAACCTGAGAAATCCGCCGGTTTTCGTCATTTGCTATCGAATCGACTTAAAACCAGATCGTCACATTGGCCGCTCTTCTCTCTGAAACGGTTGTACTTATCGTCTGCAAAGCTATGTCGCGTGCTGCGGTATGCGGAGACACTAAAAGCACCATAGTAGAACACAGATGAAGCTTCTAAGTTGCTGTAATAGCCAGTAAGAAGTAGTACAATTGAAGTTTTAGGTATCGATTATTGACTATTTACCCTTCTTTGGTGCCTTGGATATGAGCTAGGAACTTAAGATTTTACATGAAATGAGGACTAGCAGCCGCGTTGCACGGGAGAATGTGAAAAGTGTTTATATGTAGTAGAAACCTGAGAAATCCGTCCGTTTTCGTCATTTGTTATCGAATCGACTTAAAGCCAGATTGTCACATTGGCCGCTCTTCTGTCTGAAACGGTTTCATTTATCGTCTACAAAGCTATGTCGCGTGCTGCGGTATGCGGAGACACTAGAAGCACCATAGTAGAACACAGATGAAGCTTCTAAGTTGATGTAATAGCCAGTAAGGAGTAGTACAATTCTAGTCTTATTTATCGATTATTGACTTTTTAGCTGGCTTCGATGCCTTGGACATTAGCTGGGACCTTAACGTTTTGCATGAAAGGAGGACTAGCAGCCGAGTTGCACGGGAGAATGTGAAAAGTGTTCATATGTAGTAAAAACCTGAGAAAACCGTCCCTTTTCGTCATTTGTTATCGAATCGACTTAAAGCCAGATCTTCAAATTAGCCGCTCGTCACTTTGAAACGGTTGTACTTATCGTCTGCAAAGCTATGTCGCGTGCTGCGGTATGCGGAGACACTAAAAACACCATAGTAGAACACAGATGAAGCTTCTAAGTTGATAAAATAGCCAGTATGAAGTAGTACAATTCAAGTTTTATTTAGCGATTATTGACTTTTTAGCTGTCTTTGGTGCCTTGGGTATGATCTAGGAACTTAAGATTTTGCATGAATGGAGGAATAGAGGCCGCGTTGCACGGGAGAATGTGAAAAGTGTTCATATGTAGTAAAAACCTGAGATATCCGTCCATGTACGTCTTTTGTTATCGAATCGACTTAAAGCCAGATCGTCACATTGGCCGCTCTTCTCTCTGAAACGGTTGTACTTATCGTCTGCAAAGCTATGTCGCGTGTTGCGGTATGCGGAGACACTAAAAGCACCGTAGGGTAACACAGATGAAGCTTCTATGTTGATGTAATAGCCAGTAAGAAGTAGTACAATTCAAGTTTTAGTTATCGATTATTGACTTTTTAGCTGGCTTTGGTGTCTTGGAAATGAGCTAGGAACTTAACATTTTGCATGAAAGGAGGACTAGCAGCCGCGTTGCACGGGAGAATGTTAAAAATGTTCATATGTAGTAAAAACCTAAGAAATCCGTCCGTGTTCGTCATTCGTTATCGAATCGACTTAAAGCCAGATCGTCACATTGGCCGCTCTTCTCTCTGAAACGGTTGTACTTATCGTCTGCAAAGCTATGTCGCGTGCTGCGGTATGCGGAGACACTAAAAGCACCATAGTAGAACACAGATGAAGCTTCAAAATTGATGTAATAGCCAGTAAGAAGTTGTACAATTCAAGTTTTAGTTATAGATTATTGACTTTTTACCCTTCTTTGGTGCCTTGGACATGAGCTAGGAACTTAAGATTTTGCATGAAAGGACGACTAGAAGCCGCGTTGCACGGGAGAATGTGAAAAGTGTTCATATGTAGTAAAAACCTGAGATATCCGTCCATGTTCGTCTTTTGTTATCTAATCGACTTAAAGCCAGATCGTCACATTGGCCGCTCATCTCTCTGAAACGGTTGTACTTATCGTCTGCAAAGCTATGTCGCGTGCTGCGGTATGCGGAGACACTAAAAGCACCATAGCAGAACACAGATGAAGCTCCTAAGTCGATGTAATAGCCAGTAAGAAGTAGTACAATTCAAGTTTTAGGTATCGATTGTTGACTTTTTACATTTCTTTGGTGCCTTCGACTTGAGCTAGGAACTTAACATTTTGCATGAAAGGAGGACTAGCAGCCGCGTTGCACGGGAGAATGTTAAAAGTGTTCATATGTAGTAAAAACCTGAGAAATCCGCCCGTTATCGTCATTTGTTATCGAATCGACTTCAAGCCAGATCGTCACATTGGCCGCTCTTCTCTCTGAAACGGTTGTACTTATCGTCTGCAAAGCTATGTCGCGTGCTGCGGTATGCGGAGACACTAGAAGCACCATAGTAGAACACAGATGAAGCTTCTAAGTTGATAAAATAGCCAGTATGAAGTAGTACAATTCAAGTTTTATTTAGCGATTATTGACTTTTTAGCTGTCTTTGGTGCCTTGGGTATGATCTAGGAACTTAAGATTTTGCATGAATGGAGGAATAGAGGCCGCGTTGCACGGGAGAATGTGAAAAGTGTTCATATGTAGTAAAAACCTGAGATATCCGTCCATGTTCGTCTTTTGTTATCGAATCGACTTAAAGCCAGATCGTCACATTGGCCGCTCTTCTCTCTGAAACGGTTGAACTTATCGTCTGCAAAGCTATGTCGCGTGCTGCGGTATGCGGAGACACTAAAAGCACACAGTAGAACACAGATGAAGCTTCTAAGTAGATGTAATAGCCAGTAAGTAGTAGTACAATTCAAGTTTTAGTTATCGATTATTGACTTTTTACCCTTCTTTGGTGCGTTGAACATGAGCTAGGAAATTAAGATTTTGCATGAAGGGAGGACTAGCAGCCGAGTTGCACGGGAGAGTGTTGAAAGTGTTCATTTGTAGTACAAAACTGAGAAATCCGCCCGTTTTCGTCATTTGTTATCGAATCGACTTCAAGCCAGATCGTCACATTGGCCGCTCTTCTCTCTGAAACGATTGTACTTATCGTCTGCAAAGCTATGTCGCGTGCAGCGGTAAGCGAAGACACTAAAAGCACCGTAGTAGAACACAGATGAAGCTTTTAAGTTGATGTAATAGCCAGTAAGAAGTAGTACAATTCAAGTTTTAGTTATCGATTATTGACTTTTTAGCTGGCTTTGGTGCCTTGGAAATGAGCTAGGAACTTAACATTTTGCATGAAAGGAGGACTAGCAGCCGCGTTGCACGGGAGAATGTTAAAAGTGTTCATATGTAGTAAAAACCTGAGAAATCCGCCCGTTTTCGTCATTTGTTATCTAATCGACTTAAAGCCAGATCGTCACATTGGCCGCTCTTCTCTCTGAAACGGGTGTAGTTATCGTCTGCAAAGCTATGTCGCGTGCTGCGGTATGCGGAGACACAAAAAGCACCATAGTAGAACACAGATGAAGCTTCTAAGTTGATGTAATAGCCAGTAAGTAGTAGTACAATTCAAGTTTTAGGTATCGATTATTGACTTTTTACCCTTCTTTGTTGCCTTGGACATGAGCTATGAACTTAAGATATCGCATGAAAGGAGGACTAGCAGCCGCGTTGCACGGGAGAATGTGAAAAGTGTTTATATGTAGTAAAAACCTGAGAAATCCGACCGTTTTCGTCATTTGTTATCGAATCGACTTAAAGCCACATCGTCACATTTGCCACTCTTCTCTCTGAAACGGTTGTACTTATCGTCTGCAAAGCTATGTCGCGTGCTGCGGTATGCTGAGACACTAAAAGCACCATAGTAAAACACAGATGAAGCTTCTAAGTTGATGAAATAGCCAGTAAGAAGTAGTACAATTCAAGTTTTAGGTATCGATTATTGACTTTTTACCCTTCTTTGTTGCCTTGGACATGAGCTATGAACTTAAGATATCGCATGAAAGGAGGACTAGCAGCCGCGTTGCACGGGAGAATGTGAAAAGTGTTTATATGTAGTAAAAACCTGAGAAATCCGACCGTTTTCGTCATTTGTTATCGAATCGACTTAAAGCCACATCGTCACATTTGCCACTCTTCTCTCTGAAACGGTTGTACTTATCGTCTGCAAAGCTATGTCGCGTGCTGCGGTATGCTGAGACACTAAAAGCACCATAGTAAAACACAGATGAAGCTTCTAAGTTGATGAAATAGCCAGTAAGAAGTAGTACAATTCAAGTCTTATTTATCGATTATTGACTTTTTAGCTAGCTTTGATGCCTTGGACATTAGCTAGGCCCTTAACGTTTTGCATGAAAGGAGGACTGGCAGCCGAGTTGCACTTGAGAATGTGAAAAGTGTTCATATGTAGTAAAGACCTGAGAAACCCGTCCGTGTTCGTCATTTGTTATCGAATCGACTGAAAGCCAGATCTTCACATTGGCCGCTCGTCACTCTGAAACGGTTGTACTTATCGTCTGCAAAGCGATGTCGCGTGCTGCGGTATGCGGAGACACTAAAAGCACCATAGTAGAACACAGATGAAGCTTCTAAGTTGATGTAATAGCCAGTAAGAAGTAGTACAATTCAAGTTTTAGTTATCGATTATTGACTTTTTAGCTGACTTTGGTGCCTTGGACATGAGCTAGGACCTTAACATTTTGCATGAAAAGAGGAACAGCAGCCGCGTTGCACGTGAGAATGTGAAAACTGTTCATATGTAGTAAAAACCTGAGAAATCCGTCCGTGTTCGTCATTTGTTATCGAATCGACTTAAAGCCAGATCGTCACATTGGCCACTCTTCTCTCTGAATCGGATGTACTTATCGTCTGCAAAGCTATGTCGCGTGTTGCGATATGCGGAGACACTAAAAGCACCATAGTAGAACACAGATGAAGCTTCTAAGTTGATTTAATAGCCAGTAAGTAGTAGTACAATTCAAGTTTTAGTTATCGATTATTGACTTTTTAACTGGCTTTGGTGCCTTGGACATGAGCTAGTTCCTTAACATTTTGCATGATAGGAGGAATAGCAGCCGCGTTGCACTGGAGAATGTTAAAAGTGTGCATATGTAGTAAAAACCTGAGAAATCCGCCCGTTTTTGTCATTTGTTATCGAATCGAATTAAAGCCAGATCGTCACATTTACCGCTCTTCTCTCTGAAACGGCTGTACTTATCGTATGCAAAGCTATGTCGTGTGCTGCGGTATGCGGAGACACTAAAAACACCATAGTAGAACACAGATGAAGTTTCTAAATAGATGTAATAGCCAGTAAGTAGTAGTACAATTCAAGTTTTAGTTATGGATTATTTACTTTTTACCCCTCTTTGGTGCTTGGACATGAGTTAGGAACTTAAGATTTTGCATGAAAAGAGGACTAGCAGCCGCGTTGCCCGAGAGAATATGAAGAGTGTTCATATGTAGTAAAAACCTGAAAAATCCGTCCGTTTTCGTCGTTTGCTATCGAATCGACTTAAAGCCAGATCGTCACAGTGGCCGCTCTTCTCTCTGAAACAGTTGTACTTATCGTCTGCAAAGCTATGTCGCGTGTTGCGGTATGCGGAGACACTAAAAGCCCCATAGTAGAACACAGATGAAGCTTCTAAGTTGATGTAATAGCCAGTAAGAAGTAGTACAATTCAAGTTTTAGTTATCGATTATTGACTTTTTAGCTGCCCCATAGTAGACCACAGATGAAGCTTCTAAGTTGATGTAATAGCCAGTATGAAGTAGTACAATTAAAGTTTTAGTTATGGATTATTGACTTTTTACCCTTCTTTGGTGCCTTGGACATGAGCTAGGAACTTAAGAATTTGCATGAAAGAAGGACTAGCAGCCGCGTTGCCCGAGAGAATATGAAAAGTGTTCATATGTAGTAAAAACCTGAGAAATCCGTCCGTTTTCGTCATTTGCTATGGA
Source organism: Schistocerca gregaria (assembly GCF_023897955.1). Taxonomy (NCBI): domain Eukaryota; kingdom Metazoa; phylum Arthropoda; class Insecta; order Orthoptera; family Acrididae; genus Schistocerca; species Schistocerca gregaria. The sequence continues at coordinate 175,614 of NW_026061991.1, read as the reverse complement.
ATCGACTTAAAGCCAGATCGTCACATTGGCCGCTCTTCTGTCTGAAACGGCTACATTTATCGTCTACAAAGCAATGTCGCGTGCTGCGGTATGCGGAGACACTAGAAGCACCATAGTAGAACACAGATGAAGCTTCTAAGTTGATGTAATAGCCAATAAGAAGTAGTACAATTCAAGTATTAGTTATCGATTATTGACATTTTAGCTGGCTTTGGTGCCTTGGACATGAGCTAGGACCTTAACGTTCTGGATGAAAGGAGCACCAGGAGCGGAGTTGCACGGGAGAATGTGAAAAGTGTTCATATATAGTAAAAACCTGAGAAATCCGTCCGTTTTCGTCATTTGTTATCGAATCGACTTAAAGCCAGATCGTCACATTGGGCGCTCTTCTGTCTGAAACGGTTACATTTATCGTCTGCAAAGCTATGTCGCATGCTGCGGTATGCGGAGACACTAGAAGCACCATAGTAGAACAAAGATGAAGCTTCTAAGTTGATGTAATAGCCAGTAAGAAGTAGTACAATTAAAGTTTTAGTTATGGATTATTGAGTTTTTAACCTTCTTTGGTGCCCTGGACATGAGCTAGGAACTTAAGATTTTGCATGAAAGGAGGACTAGCAGCCGCGTTGCACGGGAGAATGTGAAAAGTGTACATATGTAGTAAAAACCTGAGAAATCCGTCCGTTTTCGTCATTTCCTATGGAATCGACTTAAAGCCAGATCGTCACATTGGCCGCTCTTCTCTCTGAAACGGTTGTACTTATCGTCTGCAAAGCTATGTCGCGTGCTGCGGTATGCGGAGACACTAGAAGCACCATAGTAGAACACAGATGAAGCTTCTAAGAAGATGTAATAGCCTGTAAGAAGTAGTACAATTCAAGTTTTAGTTATCGATTATTGACATTTTAGCTGGCTTTGGTGCCTTGGACATGATCTAGGACCTTAACATTTTGCATGAAAAGAGGAATAGCAGCCGCGTTGCACGGGCGAATGTTAAAAGTGTTCATATGTAGTAAAACCCTGAGAAATCCGCCCGTTTTCGTCATTTGTTATCGAATCGACTTAAAGGCAGATTGTCACATTGGGCGCTCTTCTGTCTAAAACGGTTACATTTATCGTCTGCAAAGCCATGTCGCATGCTGCGGCATGCGGAGACACTAGAAGCACCATAGTAGAACAAATATGAAGCTTCTAAGTTGATGTTATAGCCAGTAAGAAGTAGTTCAATTCAAGTTTTAGGTATCTATTATTGACTTTTTACCCTTCTTTGTTGCCTTCGACATGAGCTAGGAACTTAAGATTTTGCATGAAAAGAGGACTAGCGGCCGCGTTGCACGGGAGAATGTGAAAAGTGTTCATATGTAGTAAAAACCTGAGAAATCCGCCGGTTTTCGTCATTTGCTATCGAATCGACTTAAAACCAGATCGTCACATTGGCCGCTCCTCTCTCTGAAACGGTTGTACTTATCGTCTGCAAAGCTATGTCGCGTGCTGCGGTATGCGGAGACACTAAAAGCACCATAGTAGAACACAGATGAAGCTTCTAAGTTGCTGTAATAGCCAGTAAGAAGTAGTACAATTGAAGTTTTAGGTATCGATTATTGACTATTTACCCTTCTTTGGTGCCTTGGATATGAGCTAGGAACTTAAGATTTTACATGAAATGAGGACTAGCAGCCGCGTTGCACGGGAGAATGTGAAAAGTGTTTATATGTAGTAGAAACCTGAGAAATCCGTCCGTTTTCGTCATTTGTTATCGAATCGACTTAAAGCCAGATTGTCACATTGGCCGCTCTTCTGTCTGAAACGGTTTCATTTATCGTCTACAAAGCTATGTCGCGTGCTGCGGTATGCGGAGACACTAGAAGCACCATAGTAGAACACAGATGAAGCTTCTAAGTTGATGTAATAGCCAGTAAGGAGTAGTACAATTCTAGTCTTATTTATCGATTATTGACTTTTTAGCTGGCTTCGATGCCTTGGACATTAGCTGGGACCTTAACGTTTTGCATGAAAGGAGGACTAGCAGCCGAGTTGCACGGGAGAATGTGAAAAGTGTTCATATGTAGTAAAAACCTGAGAAAACCGTCCCTTTTCGTCATTTGTTATCGAATCGACTTAAAGCCAGATCTTCAAATTAGCCGCTCGTCACTTTGAAACGGTTGTACTTATCGTCTGCAAAGCTATGTCGCGTGCTGCGGTATGCGGAGACACTAAAAACACCATAGTAGAACACAGATGAAGCTTCTAAATTGATGTAGTAGCCAGTAAGTAGTAGTACTATTCAAGTTTTAGTTATGTATTATTGACTTTTTACCCTTCTTTGGTGCCTTGGACATGAGCTAGGAACTTAAGAATTTGCAAGAAAGGAAACTAGAAGCCGCGTTGCACGGGAGAATGTGAAAAGTGTTCATATGTAGTAGAAACCTGAGATATCCGTCCATGTACGTCTTTTGTTATCGAATCGACTTAAAGCCAGATCGTCACATTGGCCGCTCTTCTCTCTGAAACGGTTGTACTTATCGTCTGCAAAGCTATGTCGCGTGTTGCGGTATGCGGAGACACTAAAAGCACCGTAGGGTAACACAGATGAAGCTTCTATGTTGATGTAATAGCCAGTAAGAAGTAGTACAATTCAAGTTTTAGTTATCGATTATTGACTTTTTAGCTGGCTTTGGTGTCTTGGAAATGAGCTAGGAACTTAACATTTTGCATGAAAGGAGGACTAGCAGCCGCGTTGCACGGGAGAATGTTAAAAATGTTCATATGTAGTAAAAACCTAAGAAATCCGTCCGTGTTCGTCATTCGTTATCGAATCGACTTAAAGCCAGATCGTCACATTGGCCGCTCTTCTCTCTGAAACGGTTGTACTTATCGTCTGCAAAGCTATGTCGCGTGCTGCGGTATGCGGAGACACTAAAAGCACCATAGTAGAACACAGATGAAGCTTCAAAATTGATGTAATAGCCAGTAAGAAGTTGTACAATTCAAGTTTTAGTTATAGATTATTGACTTTTTACCCTTCTTTGGTGCCTTGGACATGAGCTAGGAACTTAAGATTTTGCATGAAAGGACGACTAGAAGCCGCGTTGCACGGGAGAATGTGAAAAGTGTTCATATGTAGTAAAAACCTGAGATATCCGTCCATGTTCGTCTTTTGTTATCTAATCGACTTAAAGCCAGATCGTCACATTGGCCGCTCATCTCTCTGAAACGGTTGTACTTATCGTCTGCAAAGCTATGTCGCGTGCTGCGGTATGCGGAGACACTAAAAGCACCATAGCAGAACACAGATGAAGCTCCTAAGTCGATGTAATAGCCAGTAAGAAGTAGTACAATTCAAGTTTTAGGTATCGATTGTTGACTTTTTACATTTCTTTGGTGCCTTCGACTTGAGCTAGGAACTTAACATTTTGCATGAAAGGAGGACTAGCAGCCGCGTTGCACGGGAGAATGTTAAAAGTGTTCATATGTAGTAAAAACCTGAGAAATCCGCCCGTTATCGTCATTTGTTATCGAATCGACTTCAAGCCAGATCGTCACATTGGCCGCTCTTCTCTCTGAAACGGTTGTACTTCTCGTCTGCAAAGCTATGTCGCGTGCTGCGGTATGCGGAGACACTAGAAGCACCATAGTAGAACACAGATGAAGCTTCTAAGTTGATAAAATAGCCAGTATGTAGTAGTACAATTCAAGTTTTATTTAGCGATTATTGACTTTTTAGCTGTCTTTGGTGCCTTGGGTATGATCTAGGAACTTAAGATTTTGCATGAATGGAGGAATAGAGGCCGCGTTGCACGGGAGAATGTGAAAAGTGTTCATATGTAGTAAAAACCTGAGATATCCGTCCATGTTCGTCTTTTGTTATCGAATCGACTTAAAGCCAGATCGTCACATTGGCCGCTCTTCTCTCTGAAACGGTTGAACTTATCGTCTGCAAAGCTATGTCGCGTGCTGCGGTATGCGGAGACACTAAAAGCACACAGTAGAACACAGATGAAGCTTCTAAGTAGATGTAATAGCCAGTAAGTAGTAGTACAATTCAAGTTTTAGTTATCGATTATTGACTTTTTCCCTTCTTTGGTGCGTTGAACATGAGCTAGGAAATTAAGATTTTGCATGAAGGGAGGACTAGCAGCCGAGTTGCACGGGAGAGTGTTGAAAGTGTTCATTTGTAGTACAAAACTGAGAAATCCGCCCGTTTTCGTCATTTGTTATCGAATCGACTTCAAGCCAGATCGTCACATTGGCCGCTCTTCTCTCTGAAACGATTGTACTTATCGTCTGCAAAGCTATGTCGCGTGCAGCGGTAAGCGAAGACACTAAAAGCACCGTAGTAGAACACAGATGAAGCTTTTAAGTTGATGTAATAGCCAGTAAGAAGTAGTACAATTCAAGTTTTAGTTATCGATTATTGACTTTTTAGCTGGCTTTGGTGCCTTGGAAATGAGCTAGGAACTTAACATTTTGCATGAAAGGAGGACTAGCAGCCGCGTTGCACGGGAGAATGTTAAAAGTGTTCATATGTAGTAAAAACCTGAGAAATCCGCCCGTTTTCGTCATTTGTTATCTAATCGACTTAAAGCCAGATCGTCACATTGGCCGCTCTTCTCTCTGAAACGGTTGTAGTTATCGTCTGCAAAGCTATGTCGCGTGCTGCGGTATGCGGAGACACAAAAAGCACCATAGTAGAACACAGATGAAGCTTCTAAGTTGATGTAATAGCCAGTAAGTAGTAGTACAATTCAAGTTTTAGGTATCGATTATTGACTTTTTACCCTTCTTTGTTGCCTTGGACATGAGCTATGAACTTAAGATATCGCATGAAAGGAGGACTAGCAGCCGCGTTGCACGGGAGAATGTGAAAAGTGTTTATATGTAGTAAAAACCTGAGAAATCCGACCGTTTTCGTCATTTGTTATCGAATCGACTTAAAGCCACATCGTCACATTTGCCACTCTTCTCTCTGAAACGGTTGTACTTATCGTCTGCAAAGCTATGTCGCGTGCTGCGGTATGCTGAGACACTAAAAGCACCATAGTAAAACACAGATGAAGCTTCTAAGTTGATGAAATAGCCAGTAAGAAGTAGTACAATTCAAGTCTTAGGTATCGATTATTGACTTTTTACCCTTCTTTGTTGCCTTGGACATGAGCTATGAACTTAAGATATCGCATGAAAGGAGGACTAGCAGCCGCGTTGCACGGGAGAATGTGAAAAGTGTTTATATGTAGTAAAAACCTGAGAAATCCGACCGTTTTCGTCATTTGTTATCGAATCGACTTAAAGCCACATCGTCACATTTGCCACTCTTCTCTCTGAAACGGTTGTACTTATCGTCTGCAAAGCTATGTCGCGTGCTGCGGTATGCTGAGACACTAAAAGCACCATAGTAAAACACAGATGAAGCTTCTAAGTTGATGAAATAGCCAGTAAGAAGTAGTACAATTCAAGTCTTATTTATCGATTATTGACTTTTTAGCTAGCTTTGATGCCTTGGACATTAGCTAGGACCTTAACGTTTTGCATGAAAGGAGGACTGGCAGCCGAGTTGCACTTGAGAATGTGAAAAGTGTTCATATGTAGTAAAGACCTGAGAAACCCGTCCGTGTTCGTCATTTGTTATCGAATCGACTGAAAGCCAGATCTTCACATTGGCCGCTCGTCACTCTGAAACGGTTGTACTTATCGTCTGCAAAGCGATGTCGCGTGCTGCGGTATGCGGAGTCACTAAAAGCACCATAGTAGACCACAGATGAAGTCTCTAAGTTGATGTAATGGCCTGTAAGAAGTAGTACAATTCAAGTTTTAGTTATAGATTATTGACTTTTTACCCTTCTTTGGTGCCTTGGACATGAGCTAGGAACTTAAGATTTAGCATGAAAGTAGGACTAGTAGCCGAGTTACACGGGAGAATGTGAAAAGTGTTTATATGTAGTAAAAACCTGAGAAATCCGTCCGTTTTCGTCATTTGTTATCGAATCGACTTAAAGCCACATCGTCACATTGGCCGCTCTTCTCTCCGAAACGGTCGTACTTACCGTCTGGAAAGCTATGTCGCGTGCTGCGGTATGCGGAGTTACTAAAAGCACCATAGTAGAACACAGATGAAGGTTCTAAGTTGATGTAATAGCCAGTAAGAAGTAGTACAACTCAAGTTTTAGTTATGGATTTTTGACTATTTACCATTCTTTGGTGCCTTGGACATGAGCTAGGAACTTAAGATTTTGCATGAAAGGAGGACTAGCAGCAGCGTTGCCCGAGAGAATATAAAAAGTGTTCATATGTAGTAAAAACCTGAGAAATCCATCCGTGTTCGTCATTTGCTATCGAATCGACTTAAAGCCTGATCGTCACATTGGCCACTCTTCTCTCTGAACCGGTTGTACTTATCGTCTGCAAAGCTATGTCGCGTGCTGCGGTATGCGGAGACACTAAAAGCACCATAGTAGAACACAGATGAAGCTCCTAAGTCGATGTAATAGCCAGTAGGAAGTAGTACAATTCAAGTCTTATTTATCGATTATTGACTTTTTAGCTGGCTTTGATGCCTTTGACATTAGCTAGAACTTTAATGTTTTGCATGAAAGGACTAGCAGCCGAGTTGCATGGGAGAATGTGAAAAGTGTTCATATGTAGTAAAAACCTGAGAAATCCGTCCGAGTTCGTCATTTGTTATCGAATCGACTTAAAGCCAGATCTTCACATTGGCCGCTCGTCACTCTGAAACGGTTGTACTTATCGTCTGCAAAGCTATGTCGCGTGCTGCGGTATGCGGAGTCACTAAAAGCACCATAGTAGAACACAGATGAAGTTTCTAAGTTGATGTAATGGCCAGTAAGAAGTAGTACAATTCAAGTTTTAGTTATAGATTATTGACTTTTTATCCTTCTTTGTTGCCTTGGACAAGAGCTAGGAACTTAAGATTTTGCATGAAAGGAGGACTAGCAGCCGAGTTACATGGGAGACTGTGAAAAGTGTTTATATGTAGTAAAAACCTGAGAAATCCGTCCGTTTTCGTCATTTGTTATCGAATCGACTTAAAGCCACATCGTCACATTGACGACTCTTCTCTCTGAAACGGTTGTACTTATCGTCTGCAAAGCTATGTCGCGTGCTGCGTTATGCTGAGACACTAAAAGCACCATAGTAGAACACAGATGAAACTTCTAAGTTGATGAAATAGCCGGTAAGAAATAGTACAATTCAAGTTTTATTTATCGATTATTGACTTTTTAGCTGTCTTTGGTGCATTGGATATGATCTAGGAACTTAAGATTTTGCATGAAAGGAGGACTAGAAGCCGCGTTGCACGGGAGAATGTGAAAAGTGTTCATATGTAGTAAAAACCTGAGATATCCGTCCATGTTCGTCTTTTGTTATCGAGTCGACTTAAAACCAAATCGTCACATTGGCCGCCCTTCTCTCTGAAATGGTTGTACTTATCGGCTGCAAAGCTATGTCGCGTGCTGCGGTATGCGGAGACACTAAAAGCACACAGTAGAACACAGATGAAGCTTCTAAGTAGATGCAATAGCCAGTAAGAAGTAGTACAATTCAAGTTCAAGTTATCGATTATTGACTTTTTAGCTGGCTTTGGTGCCTTGGAAATGAGCTAGGACCTTAACATTTTGCATGAAAGGAGGAGTAGCAGCCGCGTTGCACGGGAGAATGTTAAAAGTGTTCATATATAGTACAAACCTGAGAAATCCACCCGTTTTGTCATTTGTTATCGAATCGACTTCAAGCCACATCGTCACATTGGCCGCTCTTCTCTCTGAAACGGTTGTACTTATCGTCTGCAAAGCTATGTCGCGTGCTGCGGTATGCGGAGACACTAAAAGCACCATAGTAGAACACAGATGAAGCTGCAAAATTGATGTAATAACCAGTAAGAAGTTGTACAATTCAAGTCTTAGTTATGGATTATTGACTTTTTACGCTTCATGGTGAATTGGATATTATCTACGAACTTAAGATTTTGCATGAAAGGAGGACTAGAAGCCGCGTTGCACCGGAGAATGTGAAAAGTGTTGATATGTAGTAAAAACCTGATATATCCGTCCATGTTCGTCTTTTGTTATCGGATCGACTTAAAGCCAGATCGTCACATTGGGCGCTCTACTCTCTGAAACGGTTGTACTTATCGTCTGCAAAGCTATGTCGCGTGCTGCGGTATGCTGAGACACTAAAAGCACCATAGTAGAACACAGATGAAGCTTCTAAGTTGATGTAACAGCCAGTAAGAAGTAGTACAATTCAAGTCTTAATTATCGGTTATTGACTTTTTAGCTGGCTTTGATGCCTTGGACATTAGCTAGGACCTTAACGTTTTGCATGAAAGGAGGACTAGCAGCCGCGTTGCACGGGAGAATGTGAAAAGTGTTTATATGTAGTAAAAACCTAAGAATTCCGACCGTTTTCGTCATTTGTTATCGAATCGACTTAAAGCCAGATTGTCATATTGGCCGCTCTTCTCTCTGAATCGTATGTACTTATCGTCTGCAAAGTTATGTCGCGTGTTGCGGTATGCGGAGACCCTAAAAGCACCATAGTAGAACACAGATGAAGCTTCTAAGTTGATGTAATAGCCAGTAAGAAGTAGTACAATTCAAGTTTTAGTTATAGATTATTGACTTTTTAGCTGGCTTTGGTGTCTTGGACATGAGCTAGGACCTTAACATTTTGCATCAAAGGAGGAATAGCAGCCGCGTTGCACGGGAGATTGTTAAAAGTGTTCATATGTAGTAAAAACCTTAGAAATCCGTCCGTTTTCGTCATTTGTTATCGAATCGACTTCAAGCCAGATCGTCACATTGGCGGCTCTTCTCTCTGAAACGGTTGTCCTTATCGTATGCAAAGCTATGTCGCTTGCTGCGGTATGCGGGGACACTAAAAGTACCATAGTAGAACACAGATTAAGCTTCTAAGTTGATGTAATAGCCAGTAAGAAGTAGTACAATTCAAGTTTTAGGTATCGATTATTGACTATTTAGCCTTCTTTGGTGCCTTGGACATGAGCTAGGAACTTAAGATTTTGCATGAAAGGACGACTAGCAGCCGCGTTGCACGGGAGAATGTGAAAAGTGTTTATATGTAGTAGAAACCCTAGAAATCCGTCCGTTTTCGTCATTTGTTATCGAATCGACTTCAAGCCAGATCGTCACATAGGCCGCTCTTCTCTCTGGAACGGTTGTACTTATCGTCTGCAAAGCTATGTCGCGTGCTGCGGTATGCGGAGACACTACAAGCACCATAGCAGAACACAGTTGAAGCTCCTAAGTCGATGTAATAGCCTGTAAGAAGTAGTACAATTTAAGTTTTATGTATCGATTGTTGTTTTTTTACCCTTCTTTGGTGCCTTGGACATGAGCTAGGAACTTAAGATTATGCATGATAGGAGGACTAGCAGCCGCGTGCACGGGAGAATGTGAAAAGTGTTCATATGTAGTAAAAACCTGAGAAATCCGTCCGTTTTCGTCATTTGCTATCGAATCGACTTAAAGGCACATTGTCACTTTGGACGCTTTTCTTTCTGAAACGGTTACATTTGTCGTCTGCAAAGCTATGTCGCATGCTGCGGTATGAGGAGCCCCTAGAAGCATGTTAGTAGAACACAGATGAAGCTTCTAAGTTGATGTAATAGCCAGTAAGAAGTAGTTCAATTCAAGTTTTAGGTATCGATTATTGACTTTTTACCTTTCTTTGTTGCATTGGACATGAGCTAGGAACTTGAGATTTTGCATGAAAGGAAGACTAGCAGCGGCGTTGCACGGGAGAATGTGAAAACTGTTCATATGTAGTAAAAACCTAAGAAATCTGTCCGTGTGCGTCATTTGTTATCGAATCGACTTAAAGCCAGATCGTCACATTGGCCGCTCTTCTCTCTGAAACGGTTGTACTTATCGTCTGAAAAGCTAGGTCGCGTGCTGCGGTATGCGGAGACACTAGAAGCACCATAGTAGAACACAGATGAAGCTTCTAAGTTGATGTAATAGCCAGTAAGAAGTAGTACAATTCAAGTTTTAGGTATCGATTATTGACTTTTTACCTTTCTTTGTTGCATTGGACATGAGCTAGGAACTTGAGATTTTGCATGAAAGGAAGACTAGCAGCGGCGTTGCACGGGAGAATGTGAAAAGTGTTCATATGTAGTAAAAACCTAAGAAATCCGTCCGTTTTCGTCATTTGTTATCGAATCGACTTAAAGCCACATCGTCACATTGGCCACTCTTCTCTTTGAAACGGTTGTACTTATCGTCTGCAAAGCTATGTCGCGTACTGCGGTATGCGGAGACACTAAAAGCACCATAGTAGAACACAGATGAAGTTTCTAAGTTGATGTAATACCCGGTAAGTAGTAGTACAATTCAAGTCTTATTTATCGACTATTGACTATTTAGCTGGCTTTGATGACTTGGACATTAGCTTTGACTTTAACGTTTTGCATGAAAGGAGGCCTAGCAGCCGCGTTGCACGGGAGAATGTGAAAAGTGTTCATATGTAGGAAAAACCTGAGAAATCCGTCCGGTTTCGTCATTTGTTATCGTATCGACTTAAAGCCAGATCGTCATATTTTCGCTCTTCTGTCTGAAACGGTTACATTTATCGTCTACAAAGCTATGTCGCGTGCTGCATCATGCGGAGACACTAGAAGCACCATAGTAGAACACAGATGAAGCTTCCAAGTTGATGTAATAGCCAGTAAGAAGTAGTACAATTAAAGTTTTAGGTATCTATTATTGACTTTTTACCCTTCTTTGTTGCCTTGGACATGAGCTAGGAACTTAATATTTTGCATGAAAGGAGGACTAGCAGCCGCGTTGCACGGGAGAAGGTGAAAAGTGTTTATATGTAGTAGAAACCCTAGAAATCCGTCCGTTTTCGTCATTTGTTATCGTTTCGACTTCAAGCCAGATCGTCACATAGGCCGCTCTTCTCTCTGGAACGGTTGTACTTATCGTCTGCAAAGCTATGTCGCGTGCTGCGGTATGCGGAGACACTACAAGCACCATAGCAGAACACAGTTGAAGCTCCTAAGTCGATGTAATAGCCAGTAAGAAGTAGTACAATTTAAGTTTTATGTATCGATTGTTGCTTTTTTACCCTTCTTTGGTGCCTTGGACATGAGCTAGGAACTTAAGATTATGCATGATAGGAGGACTAGCAGCCGCGTGCACGGGAGAATGTGAAAAGTGTTCATCTGTAGTAAAAACCTGAGAAATCCGTCGGTTTTCGTCATTTGTTATCGAATCGACTTAAAGGCAGATTGTCACTTTGGATGCTCTTCTTTCTGAAACGCTTACTTTTATCGTCTGCAAAGCTATGTCGCATGCTGCGGTAAGAGGAGACACTAGAAGCACCATAGTAGAACACAGATGAAGCTTCTAAGTTGATGTAATAGCCAGTAAGAAGTAGTTCAATTCAAGTTTTAGGTATCTATTATTGTCTTTTTACCCTTCTTTGTTGCCTTCGACATGAGCTAGGAACTTAAGATTTTGCATGAAAGGAGGACTAGCGGCCGCGTTGGTCGGGAGAATGTGAAAAGTGTTCATATGTAGTAAAAACCTGAGAAATCCGTCCGTGTTCGTCATTTGTTATCGAATCGACTTAAAGCCAGATCGTCACATTGGCCGCTCTTCTCTCTGAAACGGTTACATTTATCGTCTGCAAAGCTATGTCGCGTGCTGCGGTATGCGGAGACACTAGAAGCACCATAGTAGAACACAGATGAAGCTTCTAAGTTGATGTAATAGCCAGTAAGAAGTAGTTCAATTCAAGTTTTAGGTATCTATTATTGTCTTTTTACCCTCCTTTGTTGCCTTCGACATGAGCTAGGAACTTAAGATTTTGCATGAAAGGAGGACTAGCGGCCGCGTTGCACGGGAGAATGTGAAAAGTGTTCATATGTAGTAAGAACCTGTGAAATCCGTCCGTTTTCGTCATTTGTTATCGAATCGACTTAAAGCCAGATCGTCACATTGGCCGCTCTTCTCTCTGAAACGGTTGTACTTATCGTCTGCAAAGCTATGTCGCTTATTGCGGTATGCGGAGACACTAAAAGCACCATAGTAGAACACAGATGAAGCTTCTAAGTTGATGTAATAGCCAGTAAGAAGTGGTACAATTCAAGTTTTATTTATCGATTATTGACTTTTTAGCTGGCTTTGGTGCCTTGGACATTAGCTAGGACCTTTAGATTCTGCATGAAAGGAGGACTAGCAGTCGAGTTGCATGGGAGAATGTGAGAAGTGTTCATATGTAGTAAAAACCTGAGAAATCCGTCCGTTTTCGTCATTTGTTATCGAATCTACTTAAAGCCAGATCGTCACATTGGATGCTCTTCTGTCTGAAACGGTTGTTCTTTTCGTCTGCAAAGCTATATCGCGTGCTGCGGTTTGCGGAGACACTAAAAGCACCATAACAGAACACAGATGAAGCTTCTAAGTTGATGTAATAGCCAGTAAGGAAAAGTACAATTCAAGTTTTAGTTATGGATTATTGACTATTTACTCTTCTTTTGTGCCTTGGACATGACCTAGGAACTTAAGATTTTGCATGAAAGGAGGACTAGCAGCCGCGTTGCTCGGGAGAATGTGAAAAGTGTTCATATGTAGTAAAAACCTGAGAAATCCGTCCGTTTTCGTCATTTGTTATTGAATCGACTTAAAGCCACATCGTCACATTGGCCGCTCTTCTCTCTGAAACGGTTGTACTTATCGTCTGCAAAGCTATGTCGCGTGATGCTGTATGCGGAGACACTAAAAGCACCATAGTAGAACACAGATGAAGCTTCTAGGTTGATGTAATAGCCAGTAAGAAGTAGTACAATTCAAGTTTTAGTTATCGATTATTGACTTTTTACCCTTCTTTGGTGCCTTGGACATGAGCTAGAACCTTAACGTTGTCGATGAAAGGAGGACTAGCAGCCGAGTTGCACGGGAGAATGTGAAATGTGTTCATATGTAGTAAAAACCTGAGAAATCCGTCCGTTTTCATCATTTGTTATCGTATCGACTTAAAGCCAGATCGTCAAATTGGCCGCTCTTCTCTCTGAAACGGTTGTGCTTATCGTCTGCAAAGCTATGTCGCGTGCTTGCGGTATGCGGAGACACTAAAAGCACCATAGTAGAACACAGATGAAGCTTCTAAGTTGATGTAATAGCCAGTAAGAAGTAGTCCAATTCAAGTTTTAGTTATCGATTATTGAACTTTTAGCTGGCTTTGGTGCATTGGACATGATCTAGGACCTTAACAATTTGCATGAAAGGAGGACTAGCAGCCGAGTTGCACGGGAGAATGTGAAAAGTGTTCACATGTAGTAAAAACCTGAGAAATACGTCCGTTTTCGTCATTTGTTATCGAATCGACTTATAGCCAGATCGCCACATTTGCCGCTCTTCTGTCTGAAACGGTTACATTTACCGTCTCCAAAGCTATGTCGCTTGCTGCGGTATGTGGAGACACTAAAAGCACCATAGTAGAACACAGATGAAGCTTCTAAGTTGATGTAATAGCCAGTAAGAAGTTGTACAATTCAAGTTTTAGGTATTGATTATTGACTTTTTAGCTCGCTTTGATGCATTGGACACGAGCTATGACCTTAACGTTTTGCATGAAAGGAGGACTAGCAGCCGAGTTACACGGGAGAATGTGAAAAGTGTTCATATGTAGTACAAACTTGAGAAATTCGCCCGTTTTCGTCATTTGTTACCGAATCGACTTAGAGCCAGATCGTCACATTGGCCGCTCTTCCCTCTGGAATGGCTGTACTTACCGTCTGCAGAGCTATGTCGCGTGCTATGGTATGTGGAGACACTAAAAGCACCATACTAGAACACAGATGAAGCTTCTAAGTTGATGTAATAGCCAGTAAGAAGTAGTACAACTCAAGTTTTAGTTATGGATTATTGACTTTTTACCCTTCTTTGGTGCCCTGGACATGAGCTAGGAACTTAAGATTATGCATGAAAGGAGGACTAGCAGCCGCGTTGCCCGGGAGAATGTGAAAAGTGTTCATATGTAGTAAAAACCTGAGAAATCCGTCCGTGTTCGTCATTTGTTATCGAATCGACTTAAAGCCAGATCGTCATATTGGCCTCTCTTCTCTCTGAAACGGTTGTAGTTATCGTCTGCAAAGCTATGTCGCGTGCTGCGGTATGCGGAGACACTAAAAGCACCATAGTAGAACACAGATGAAGCTTCTAAGTTGATGGAATAGCAAGTAAGAAGTAGTACAATTCAAGTTTTATTTATCGATTATTGACTTTTTAGCTGTCTTTGGTGCAATGGACATGAGCTAGGACCTTAATATTTTGCATGAAAGGAGGACTAGCATCCGAGTTGCACGGGAGAATGTGAAAAGTGTTCATATGTAGTACAAACCTGAGAAATCCGTCCGTTTTCGTCATTTGTTATCGAATCGACTTAAAGCCAGATCGTCACATTGCCCGCTCTTCTCTCTGAAACGGTTGTACTTATCGTCTGCAAAGCTATGTCGCGTGCTGCGGTATGCGGAGACACTAAAAGCACCATAGTAGAGCACAGATGAAGGTTCTAAGTTGATGTAGTAGCCAGTAAGTAGTTGTACAATTCAAGTTTTAGTTATTGATTATATTTACTTTTTAGCTGGCTTTGATGCCTTGGACATGAGCTATGACCTTAACGTGTTGCATGAAAGGAGGACTAGCAGCCGAGTTGCACGGGAGAATGTGAAAAGTGTTTATATGTAGTAAAATTCTGATAAATCCGTCCGTTTTCGTCATTTGTTATCGAATCGACTTAAAGCCAGATCGTCACATTGGCCGCTCTTCTCTCTGAAACGGTTGTACTTATCGTCTGCAAAGCTATGTCGCGTGCTGCGGTATGCGGAGACACTAAAAGCACCATAGTAGAACACAGATGAAGCTTCTAAGTTGATGTAATAGCAAGTAAGAAGTAGTACAATTCAAGTTTTATTTATCGATTATTGACTTTTTAGCTGTCTTTGGTGCAATGGACATGAGCTAGGGCCTTAATATTTTGCATGAAAGGAGGACTAGCAGCCGAGTTGCACGGGAGAATGTGAAAAGTGTTCATATGTAGTACAAACCTGAGAAATCCGTCCGTTTTCGTCATTTGTTATCGAATCGACTTATATCCAGATCGTCACATTTGCCGCTCTTCTGTCTGATACGGTTACATTTACCGTCTCCAAAGCTATGTCGCGTGCTGCGGTATGTGGAGACACTAAAAGCACCATAGTAGATCACAGATGAAGCTTCTAAGTTGATGTAATAGCCAGTAAGAAGTAGCACAATTCATGTTTTAGGTATCGATTATTGACTTTTTAGGTTTCTTTGGTGCCTTGGACATGAGCTAGGAACTTAAGATTTTGCATGAAAGGAGGACTAGCAACCGCGTTGCACGGGAGAATGTGAAAAGTGTTCATATGTAGTAAAAACCTGAGAAATCCGTCCGTTTTCGTCATTTGTTATCGAATCTACTTAAAGCCAGATCGTCACATTGGATGCTCTTCTGTCTGAAACAGTTGTTATTTTCGTCTGCAAAGCTATATCGCGTGCTGCGGTATGCGGAGACACTAAAAGCACCATAATAGAACACAGATGAAGCTTCTAGGTTGATGTAATAGCCAGTAAGAAGTAGTACAATTCAAGTTTTAGCTATCGATTATTGACTTTTTACCCTTCTTTGGTGCCTTGGACATGAGCTAGGACCTTAACGTTGTCCATGAAAGGAGGACTAGCAGCCGAGTTGCACGGCAGAATGTGAAATGTGTTCATATGTAGTAAAAACCTGGAAAATCCGTCCGTTTTCGTCATTTGTTATCGTATCGATTTAAAGCCAGATCGTCATATTGGCCGCTCTTCTCTCTGTAACGGTTGTGCTTATCGTCTGTAAAGCTATGTCGCGTGCTTGCGATATGCGGAGACACTAAAAGCACCATAGTAGAACACAGATGAAGCTTCTAAGTTGATGTAATAGCCAGTAAGAAGTAGTACAATTCAAGTTTTAGTTATCGATTATTGACTTTTTATCTGGCTTTGGTGAATTGGACATGAGCTAGGACCTTAACATTTTGCATGAAAGGAGGACTAGCAGCCGCGTTGCACGGGAGAATGTGAAAAGTGTTCGTATGTAGTAAAAACATGAGAAATCCGTCCGTTTTCGTCATTTGTTATCGAATCGACTTAAAGCCAGATCGTCACATTGGCCGCTCCTCTCTGAAACGGTTGTACTTACCGTCAGGAAAGCTATGTCGCGTGCTGCGGAATGCGGACACACTAAAAGCACCATAGTAGAACACAGATGAAGCTTCTAAATTGATGTAATAGCCAGTAAGAAGTAGTACAATTCAAGTTTTAGTATCGATAACTGACTTTTTACCCTTCTTTGTTGCCTTGGACATGAGCTACGAACTTACGATTTTGCATGAAAGGAGGACTAGCAGCCGCGTTGCCCGGGAGAACGTGAAAAGTGTTCATATGTAGTAAAAACCTGAGAAATCTGTCCGTGTTCGTCATTTGTTATCGAATCGACTTAAAGCCAGATTGTCACATTGGACGCTCCTCTGTCTGAAACGGTTACATTTATCGTCAGCAAAGATATGTCGCGTGCTGCGGTATGCGGAGACACTAAAAGCACCATAGTAGAACACAGATGGAGCTTCTAAGTTGATGTAATAGCCAGTAAGAAGTAGTACAATTCAAGTTTTAGGTATCGATTATTGAACTTTTACGTAGCTTTGGCGCATGGACATGAGCTAGCCCTTAAGATTCTGCATGAAAGGAGGACTAGCTGCCGAGTTGCACGATAGAATGTGAAAAGTGTTCATATGTAGTAAGAACCTGAGAAATCCGTCCGTTTTCGTCATTTGTTGTCGAATCGACTTAAAGCCAGATTGTCACATTGGCCGCTGTTCTGTCTGAAACGGTTACATTTATCGTCTGCAAAGCTATGTCGCGTGCTGCGGTATCCGGAGACACTAAAAGCACCATAGTAGAACGCAGATGAAGCTTCTAAGTTGATGTAATAGCCAGTAAGTAGTGGTACAATTCAAATTTTAGATATCGATTATTGACTTTTTACCCTCCTTTGGTGCCTTGGACATGAGCTAGCAACTTGAGATATTGCATGAAAGGAGGACTTGCAGTCGCGTTGCACGGTAGAATGTGAAAAGTGTTCATATGTAGTAAAAACTTGAGAAATCCGTCCGGGTTCGTCATTTGTTATCGAATCGACTTAAAGCCAGATCGTCACATTGGTCGCTCTTCTCTCATAAACGGTTGTTTTTATCGTCTGCAAATCTATGTCGCGTGCTGCGGCATACGGACACACTAAGAGCACCATAGTAGAACACTGATGATGCTTATAAGTTGATGTAATAGCCAGTAAGAAGTAGTACAATTCAAGTTTTAGGTATCGATTCTTGACCTTTTAGGTAGCTTTGGCGCCTTGGACATGAGCTAGGCCCTTAAGATTCTGCATGAAAGGAGGACTAGCTGCCGAGTTGCACGACAGAATGTGAAAAGTGTTCATATGTAGTAAGAACCTGAGAAGTCCGTCCGTTTTCGTCATTTGTTGTCGAATCGACTTAAAGCCCGATCGTCACATTGGCCGCTCTTCTGTCTGAAATGGTTGTACTTATCGTCTGCAAAGCTACGTCGCATGCTGCGGTATGCGGATACACTAAAAGCACCATAGTAGAACACAGATGATGCTTATAAGTTGATGTAATAGACAGTAAGAAGTAGTACAATTCAAGTTTTAGGTATCGATTATTGACTTTTTACAATTCTTTGGTGCGTTGGACATGAGCTAGGAACTTAATATTTTGCATGAAAGGAGGACTAGCAGCCGCGTTGCACGGGAGAATGTTGAAAGTGTTCATATGTAGTAGAAACCTGAGAAATCTATCCGTTTTCGTCAAATTTTATAGAATCGACTTAAAGCCAGATCGTCACATGGGCCGCAGATCTGTCTGAAACGGTTACATTTATCGTCTGCAAAGCTATATCGCGTTCTGCGGAATGCAAAGACACTAAAAGCACAATAGTAGAACACAGATGAAGCTTCTAAGTTGATGTAATAGCCAGTATGAAGTAGTACAATTCAAGTTTTAGTTATCGATTATTGATTTTTTACCCTTCTTTGGTGCCTTGTACATGAGCTAGGAACTTAAGATTTTGCAATAAGGGAGGACTAGTAGCCGCGTTACATGGGACAGTGTGAAAAGTGTTCGTATGTAGTAAAAGCCTGAGAAATCAGTCCGTGTTCGTCATTTGTTATCGAATCGACTTAAAGCCAGATCGTCACATTGGCCGCTCTTATCTCAGAAACGGTTGTTTTTATCGTCTTTGTTATCAAGCAAGATCGTCACATTGGCCGCTCTTCTGTCTGAAACGGTTACATTTATCGTCTGCAAAGCTATGTCGCATGCTGCGGTATACGGAGACACTAAAAGCACCATAGTAGAACACAGATGATGCTTATAAGTTGATGTAATAGCCAGTAATAAGTAGTACAATTCAAGTTTTAGGAATCGATTATTGACCTATTAGGTAGCTTTGGCGCTTTGGACATCAGCTAGGCCCTTAAGATTCTGCATGAAAGGAGGACTAGCTGCCGAGTTGCACGATAGAATGTGAAAAGTGTTTATATGTAGTAAGAACCTGAGAAGTCCGTCCGTTTTCGTCATTTGTTGTCGAATCGACTTAAAGCCAGATCGTCCCATTGGCCGCAGATCTGTCTGAAACGGTTACATTCATCGTCTGCAAAGGTATATCGCGTTCTGCGGTATGCAGAGAATCTAAATGCACCATTTTAGAACACAGATGAAGCTTCTAAATTGATGTAATAGCCAGTATGAAGTAGTACAATTCAAGTTTTAGTTATCGATTATTAAACTTTTTACCCTTCTTTGGTGCCTTGGACATGAGCTAGGAACTTAAGATTTTGCATAAAAGGAGGACTAGCAGCCGCGTTGCACGGGACAACGTGAGAAGTGTTCATACGTAGTAAAAACCTGAGAAATCCGTCCGTGTTTGTCATTTGTTATCGAATTTACTTAAAGTCAGAGTGTCACATTGGCCGCTCTTCTGTCTGAAACGGTTACATTTATCGTCTTCAAAGCTATGTCGCGTTCTGCGGTATGCGGAAACACTAAAAGCACCATAGTAGAACGCAGATGAAGCTTCTAAGTTGATGTAATAGCCAGTAAGTAGTGGTACAATTCAAGTTTTAGATATCGAGTATTGACTTTTTACCCTCCTTTGGTGCCTTGGACATGAACTAGGACCTTAACACTTTGCATTAAAGGAAGACTAGCTGCCGTTGCACGGGAGAATGTGAAAAGTGTTCATATGTTGTAAAAAAATGAGAAATCCGTCCGTTTTTGTAATTTGTTATCGAATCGACTTAAAGCCAGATCGTCACCTTGGCCGCTCTTCTCTCTGAAACGGTTGTACTTATCGTCTGCAAAGCTATGTCGCCTGCTGTGGTATGCGGAGACACTAAAAGCACCATAGTAGAACACAGATGAAGCTTCTAAGTTGATGTAATAGCCAGTAAGAAGTAGTACAATTCAAGTTTTAGTTATCGATTTTTGCCTTTTTAGCTGGCTTTGGTGCCATGGACATGAGCTAGGAACTTAAGAATTTGCATGAACGGAGGACTAGCAGCCGCGTTGCACGGTAGAATGTGAAAAGTGTTCATATGTAGTAAAAACTTGAGACCTCCGTCCGTGTTCGTCATTTGTTATCGAATCGACTTCAAGCCAGATCGTCACATTGGCCGCTCTTCTCTCAGAAACGGTTGTTTTATCGTCTTTGTTATCAAGCCAGATCGTCACATTGGCCGCTCTTCTCTCTAAAACGTTTCTACTTATCGTCTGCAAAGTTATGTCTCGTGCTGCGGTATGTGGAGACACTAAAAGCACCATAGTAGAACACAGGTGCAGCTGCTAAGTTGATGTAATAGCCAGTAAGAAGTAGTACTATTCAAGTTTTAGGTTTCGATTATTGCCTCTTTAGCCGGCTTTGGTGCCTTGGACATGAGCTAGGAACTTAAGATTTTGCATGAAAGGAGGACTAGAAGCCGCGTTAAATAGGAGAATGTGAAAAGTGTTCGTATGTAGTAAAAACCTGAGAAATCCGTCCGTTTTCGTCATTTGTTTTCGAATCGACTTAAAGCCAGATCGTCACATTGGCCGCTCTTCTCTCTAAAACGGTTGTACTTATCGTCTGCAAAGTTATGTCGCCTGCTGCGGTATGGGGAGACACTTAAAGCACCATAGTAGAACACAGATGAAGCTTCTAAGTTGATGTAATAGCCAGTAAGAAGTAGTACAATTCAAGTTTTAGGTATCGATTACTTACTTTTTAGCTGGCTTTGGACCCTTGGACATGAGCTAGGACCTTAAGATTCTGCATGAAAGGGGGACTAGCAGCCGAGTTGCACGGGTGAATGTAATAAGTGTTCATACGTAGTAAAACCTGAGAAATCCATCCGTTTTCGTCATTTGTTATTGAATCGACTTAAAGCCAGATCGTCACATTGGCCGCAGATCTGTCTGAAACGGTTACATTTATCGTCTGCAAAGCTATATCGCGTTCTGCGGTATGCAGAGACACTAAAAGCTCCATAGTAGAACACGGATGATGCTTCTAAGTTGATGTAATAGCCAGTATGAAGTAGTACAATTCAAGTTTTAGGTATCGATTATTGAATTTTTACCCTTCTTTGGTGCCTTGGGCATGAGCTAGCAACTTAAGATTTTTCATGAAAGAAGGACTAGCAGCTGCGTTGCACGGGAGAATGTGAAAAGTGTTCATATGTTGTAAAAACCTGAGAAATCCGTCCGTTTTCGTCATTTGTTATCGAATCGACTTAAAGCCAGATCGTCACATTGGCCGCTCTTCTCTCTAAAACGTTTGTACTTATCGTCTGCAAAGTTATGTCGCGTGCTGCGGTATGTGGAGACACTAAAAGCACCATAGTAGAACACAGGTGAAGCTTCTAAGTTGATGTAATAGCCAGTAAGAAGTAGTACAATTCCAGTTTTAGGTATCGATTATTGATCTTTTAGCTGGCTTTGGTGCCTTGGACATGAGCTAGGACCTTAAGATTCTGCATGAAAGGAGGACTAGCAGCCGAGGTGCGCGGGAGGATGTGAAAAGTGTTCATACGTAGTAAAAACCTGAGAAATCAGTCCGTTTTCGTCATTTGTTGTGTAATCGACTTAAAGCAAGATCGTCATATTGGCCGCTCTTCTCTCTGAAACGGTTGTACTTATCGTCTGCAAAGCTATGTCGCGTGCTGCGGTATGGGGAGACACTAAAAGCACCATAGTAGAACACAGATGAAGCTTTTAAGTTGATGTAATAGCCAGTAAGAAGTAGTACAATTCATGTTTTAGGTATCGATTATTGACTTTTTAGCTGGCTTTGGTGCCTTGGACATGAGCTAGGACCTTAAGATTCTGCATGAAAGGAGGACTAGCAGCAGAGTTGCACAAGAGAATGTGAAAAGTGTTCATACGTAGTAAAAACCTGAGAAATCCGTCCGTTTTCGTCATTTGTTATCGATTCGACTTAAAGCCAGATCGTCACATTGGCCGCTCTTCTATCTGAAACGGTTGTACTTATCGTCTGCAAAGATATGACGCTTGCTGCGGTATGCGGAGACACTAAAAGCACCATAGTAGAACACAGATGAAGCTTCTAAGTTGATGTTATAGCCAGTAAGAAGTAGTACAATTCAAGGTTTAGTTATGGATTATTGACTTTATACCCTTCTTTGGTGCCTTGCAGATGAGCTAGGAACTTAAGATTTTGCATGAAAGGAGAACTAGCAGCCGCGTTGCACAGGAGAATGTGAAAAGTGTGCGTATGTAGTAAAAACCTCAGAAATCCGTCCGTTTTCGTCATTTGCTATCGAATCGACTTAAAGCCAGATCGTCACATTGTCCGCTCTTCTCTCTAAAACGGTTGTACTTATCGTCTGCAAAGCTATGTCGCGTGCTGCGGTATGCGGAGAAACTAAAAGCACCATAGTAGAACACAGATGAAGCTTCTAAGTTGATGTAATAGCCAGTAAGAAGTAATATAATTCAAGTTTTAGGTATCGATTATTGACCTTTAAGCTGGCTTTGGTGCCTTGGACATGAGCTAGGAACTTGAGATTTTGCATGAAAGGAGGACTAGCAGCTCCGATGCACGGGAGAATGTGAAAAGTGTTCATATGTAGTACAAACCTGAGAAATCTGTTCGTTCTCGTCATTTGTTATCGAATCGACTTAAAGCCAGATCGTCACATTGGCCGCTCTTCTCTTTGAAACGGTTGTACTTATCGTCTGCAAAGCTATGTCGCGTGCTGCGGTATGCGGAGACACTAAAAGCACCATAGTAGAACACAGATGAAGCTTCTAAGTTGATGTAATAGCCAGTAAGAAGTAGTACAATTCAAGTTTTATTTATCGATTATTGACTTTTTAGCTGGCTTTGGTGCCTTGGACATGAGCTAGGAGCTTAACGCTTTGCATTAAAGGAGGACTAGCTGTCGAGTTGCACGGTAGAATGTGAAAAGTGTTCATATGTAGTAAAAACTTGAGAACTCCGTCCGTGTTCGTCATTTGTTATCGAATCGACTTAAAGCCAGATCGTCACATTGGCCGCTCTTCTCTCAGAAACGGTTGTTTTTATCGTCTTTGTTTTCAAGCCAGATCGTCACATTGGCCGCTCTTCTGTCTGAAACGGTTACATTTATCGTCTGCAAAGCTATGTCGCGTGCTGCGGTATGTGGAGATACTAAAAGCACCATAGTAGAACACAGATGAAGCTTCTAAGTTGATGTAATAGCCAGTAAGAAGTAGTACAATTCAAGTTTTAGTTATCGATTATTGACTTTTTACCCTTCTTTGGTGGCTTGGACATGAACTAGGAACTTAAGAATTTGCAGAAGGGAGGACTAGCAGCCGCGTTGCACGGTAGAATGTGAAAAGTGTTCATATGTAGTAAAAACTTGAGAAATCCGTCCGTGTTCGTCATTTGTTATCGAATCGACTTAAAGCCAGATCGACACATTGGCCGCTCTTCTCTCAGAAACGGTTGTTTTTATCGTCTGCAAAGCTATGTCGCGTGCTGCGGTATACGGAGACACTAAAAGCACCATAGTAGAACACAGATGTTGCTTATAAGTTGATGTAATAGCCAGTAAGAAGTAGTACAATTCAAGTTTTAGGTATCGATTATTGACCTTTTACGTAGCTTTGGCGCCTTGGACATGAGCTAGGCCCTTAAGATTCTGCATGAAAGGAGGACTAGCTGCCGAGTTGCACGATAGAATGTGAAAAGTGTTCATATGTAGTAAGAACCTGAGAAATCCGTCCGTTTTCGTCATTTGTTGTCGAATCGACTTAAAGCCAGATTGTCACATTGGCCGCTGTTCTGTCTAAAACGGTTACATTTATCGTCTGCAAAGCTATGTCGCGTGCTGCGGTATCCGGAGACACTAAAAGCACCATAGTAGAACACAGATGAAGCTTCTAAATTGGTGTACTAGCCAATAAGAAGTAGTATAATTCAAGTTTTAGGTATCGATTATTGACCTTTTAGCTGGCTTTGGTGCCTTGGACATGAGCTAGGAACTTGAGATATTGCATGAACGGAGGATTAGCAGCCGCGTTGTACGGGAGAATGTGAAAAGTGTTCATATGTAGTAAAAACCTGAGAAATCCGCCCGTGTTCGTCATTTGTTATCGAATTTACTGAAAGTCAGATTGTCACATTGGCCGCTCTTCTGTCTGAAACGGTTACATTTATCGTCTTCAAAGCTATGTCGCGTGCTGCGGAATGCGGAGACACTAAAAGCACCATAGTAGAACACAGATGAAGCTTCTAAGTTGATGTAATAGCCAGTAAGAAGTAGTACAATTCAAGTTTTAGTTATCGATTATTGACTTTTTATCTGGCTTTGGTGAATCGGACATGAGCTAGGACCTTAACATTTTGCATGAAAGGAGGACTAGCAGCCGCGTTGCACGGGAGAAACTGAAAAGTGTTCGTATGTAGTAAAAACCTGAGATATCCGTCCGTTTTCGTCATTTGTTATCGAATCGACTTAAAGCCAGATCGTCACATTGGCCGCTCTTCTCTCTGAAACGGTTGTACTTACCGTCAGGAAAGCTATGTCGCGTGCTGCGGAATGCGGAGACACTAAAAGCACCATAGTAGAACACAGATGAAGCTTCTAAATTGATGTAATAGCCAGTAAGAAGTAGTACAATTCAAGTTTTAGTATCGATAACTGACTTTTTACCCTTCTTTGTTGCCTTGGACATGAGCTACGAACTTACGATTTTGCATGAAAGGAGGACTAGCAGCCGCGTTGCACGGTAGAACGTGAAAAGTGTTCATATGTAGTAAAAACCTGAGAAATCTGTCCGTGTTCGTCATTTGTTATCGAATCGACTTAAAGCCAGATTGTCACATTGGACGCTCCTCTGTCTGAAACGGTTACATTTATCGTCAGCAAAGATATGTCGCGTGCTGCCGTATGCGGAGACACTAAAAGCACCATAGTAGAACACAGATGGAGCTTCTAAGTTGATGTAATAGCCAGTAAGAAGTAGTACAATTCAAGTTTTAGTTATCGATTATTGACTTTTACCCTTCATTGGTGGCTTGGACATGAACTAGGAACTTAAGAATTTGCATGAGGGAGGACTAGCAGCCGCGTTGCACGGTAGAATGTGAAAAGTGTTCAAATGTAGTAAAGACTTGAGAAATCCGTCCGTGCTCGTCATTTGTTATCGAATCGACTTAAAGCCAGATCGTCACATTGGCCGCTCTTCTCTCAGAAACGGTTGTTTTTATCGTCTGCAAAGCTATGTCGCGTGCTGCGGTATACGGAGACACTAAAAGCACCATAGTAGAACACAGATGATGCTTATAAGTTGATGTAATAGCCAGTAAGAAGTAGTACAATTCAAGTTTTAGGTATCGATTATTGACCTTTTACGTAGCTTTGGCGCCTTGGACATGAGCTAGCCCTTAAGATTCTGCATGAAAGGAGGACTAGCTGCCGAGTTGCACGATAGAATGTGAAAAGTGTTCATATGTAGTAAGAACCTGAGAAATCCGTCCGTTTTCGTCATTTGTTGTCGAATCGACTTAAAGCCAGATTGTCACATTGGCCGCTGTTCTGTCTGAAACGGTTACATTTATCGTCTGCAAAGCTATGTCGCGTGCTGCGGTATCCGGAGACACTAAAAGCACCATAGTAGAACGCAGATGAAGCTTCTGAGTTGATGTAATAGCCAGTAAGTAGTGGTACAATTCAAATTTTAGATATCGATTATTGACTTTTTACCCTCCTTTGGTGCCTTGGACATGTTCTAGCAACTTGAGATATTGCATGAAAGGAGGACTTGCAGTCGCGTTGCACGGTAGAATGTGAAAAGTGTTCATATGTAGTAAAAACTTGAGAAATCCGTCCGGGTTCGTCATTTGTTATCGAATCGACTTAAAGCCAGATCGTCACATTGGTCGCTCTTCTCTCATAAACGGTTGTTTTTATCGTCTGCAAATCTATGTCGCGTGCTGCGGCATACGGACACACTAAAAGCACCATAGTAGAACACTGATGATGCTTATAAGTTGATGTAATAGCCAGTAAGATGTAGTACAATTCAAGTTTTAGGTATCGATTCTTGACCTTTTAGGTAGCTTTGGCGCCTTGGACATGAGCTAGGCCCTTAAGATTCTGCATGAAAGGAGGACTAGCTGCCGAGTTGCACGATAGAATGTGAAAAGTGTTCATATGTAGGAAGAACCTGAGAAGTCCGTCCGTTTTCGTCATTTGTTGTCGAATCGACTTAAAGCCCGATCGTCACATTGGCCGCTCTTCTATCTGAAATGGTTGTACTTATCGTCTGCAAAGCTACGTCGCATGATGCGGTATGCGGATACACTAAAAGCACCATAGTAGAACACAGATGATGCTTATAAGTTGATGTAATAGACAGTAAGAAGTAGTACAATTCAAGTTTTAGGTATCGATTATTGACTTTTTACAATTCTTTGGTGCGTTGGACATGAGCTAGGAACTTAATATTTTGCATGAAAGGAGGACTAGCAGCCGCGTTGCACGGGAGAATGTGAAAAGTGTTCATATGTAGTAGAAACCTGAGAAATCTATCCGTTTTCGTCATTTTTTATAGAATCGACTTAAAGCCAGATCGTCACATGGGCCGCAGATCTGTCTGAAACGGTTACATTTATCGTCTGCAAAGCTATATCGCGTTCTGCGGAATGCAAAGACACTAAAAGCACCATAGTAGAACACAGATGAAGCATCTAAGTTGATGTAATAGCCAGTAAGAAGCAGTACAACTCAGGTTTTAGGTATCGATTATTGCTTTTTAGCTGGCTTTGGTGCCTTGGACATGAGCTAGGAACTTAAGAATTTGCATGAACGGAGGACTAGCAGCCGCGTTGCACGAGAGAATGTGAAAAGTGTTCATATGTAGTAAAAACTTGAGAACTCCATCCGTGTTCGTCATTTGTTATCGAATCGACTTAAAGCCAGATCGTCACATTGGCCGCTCTTATCTCAGAAACGGTTGTTTTTATCGTCTTTGTTATCAAGCCAGATCGTCACATTGGCCGCTCTTCTGTCTGAAACGGTTACATTTATCGTCTGCAAAGCTATGTCGCATGCTGCGGTATACGGAGACACTAAAAGCACCATAGTAGAACACAGATGATGCTTATAAGTTGATGTAATAGCCAGTAATAAGTAGTACAATTCAAGTTTTAGGTATCGATTATTGACCTTTTAGGTAGCTTTGGCGCTTTGGACATCAGCTAGGCCCTTAAGATTCTGCATGAAAGGAGGACTAGCTGCCGAGTTGCACGATAGAATGTCAAAAGTGTTTATATGTAGTAAGAACCTGAGAAGTCCGTCCGTTTTCGTCATTTGTTGTCGAATCGACTTAAAGCCATATCGTCACATTGGCCGCAGATCTGTCTGAAACGGTTACATTCATCGTCTGCAAAGGTATATCGCGTTCTGCGGTATGCAGAGAATCTAAATGCACCATTTTAGAACACAGATGAAGCTTCTAAATTGATGTAATAGCCAGTATGAAGTAGTACAATTCAAGTTTTAGTTATCGATTTTTGCCTTTTTAGCTGGCTTTGGTGCCATGGACATGAGCTAGGAACTTAAGAATTTGCATGAACGGAGGACTAGCAACCGCGTTGCACGGTAGAATGTGAAAAGTGTTCATATGTAGTAAAAACTTGAGAACTCCGTCCGTGTTCGTCATTTGTTATCGAATCGACTTCAAGCCAGATCGTCACATTGGCCGCTCTTCTCTCAGATACGGTTGTTTTATCGTCTTTGTTATCAAGCCAGATCGTCACATTGGCCGCTCTTCTCTCTAAAACGTTTCTACTTATCGTCTGCAAAGTTATGTCTCGTGCTGCGGTATGTGGAGACACTAAAAGCACCATAGTAGAACACAGGTGAAGCTGCTAAGTTGATGTAATAGCCAGTAAGAAGTAGTACTATTCAAGTTTTAGGTTTCGATTATTGCCTCTTTAGCCGGCTTTGGTGCCTTGGACATGAGCTAGGAACTTAAGATTTTGCATGAAAGGAGGACTAGAAGCCGCGTTAAATAGGAGAATGTGAAAAGTGTTCGTATGTAGTAAAAACCTGAGAAATCCGTCCGTTTTCGTCATTTGTTTTTGAATCGACTTAAAGCCAGATCGTCACATTGGCCGCTCTTCTCTCTAAAACGGTTGTACTTATCGTCTGCAATGTTATGTCGCCTGCTGCGGTATGGGGAGACACTAAAAACACCATAGTAGAACACAGATGAAGCTTCTAAGTTGATGTAATAGCCAGTAAGAAGTAGTACAATTCAAGTTTTAGGTATCGATTACTGACTTTTTAGCTGGCTTTGGATCCTTGGACATGAGCTAGGACCTTAAGATTCTGCATGAAAGGGGGACTAGCAGCCGAGTTGCACGGGTGAATGTAATAAGTGTTCATACGTAGTAAAAACCTGAGAAATCCATCCGTTTTCGTCATTTGTTATTGAATCGACTTAAAGCCAGATCGTCACATTGGCCGCAGATCTGTCTGAAACGGTTACATTTATCGTCTGCAAAGCTATATCGCGTTATGCGGTATGCAGAGACACTAAAAGCTCCATAGTAGAACACGGATGATGCTTCTAAGTTGATGTAATAGCCAGTATGAAGTAGTAGAATTCAAGTTTTAGGTATCGATTATTGAATTTTTACCCTTCTTTGGTGCCTTGGGCATGAGCTAGCAACTTAAGATTTTTCATGAAAGGAGGACTAGCAGCTGCGTTGCACGGGAGAATGTGAAAAGTGTTCGTATGTAGTAAAAACCTGAGAAATCCGTTCGTTTTCGTCATTTGTTTTCGAATCGACTTAAAGCCAGATCGTCACATTGGCCGCTCTTCTCTCTAAAACGGTTGAACTTATCGTCTGCAATGTTATGTCGCCTGCTGCGGTATGGGGAGACACTAAAAGCACCATAGTAGAACACAGATGAAGCTTCTAAGTTGATGTAATAGCCAGTAAGAAGTAGTACAATTCAAGTTTTAGGTATCGATTATTGATCTTTTAGCTGGCTTTGGTGCCTTGGACATGAGCTAGGACCTTACGATTCTGCATGAAAGGAGGACTAGCAGCCGAGGTGCACGGGAGGATGTGAAAATTGTTCATACGTAGTAAAAACCTGAGAAATCAGTCCGTTTTCGTCATTTGTTGTCTAATCGACTTAAAGCAAGATCGTCACATTGGCCGCTCTTCTATCTGAAACGGTTGTACTTATCGTCTGCAAAGCTATGTCGCGTGCTGCGGTATGGGGAGACACTAAAAGCACCATAGTAGAACACAGATGAAGCTTCTAAGTTGATGTAATAGCCAGTAAGAAGTAGTACAATTCCAGTTTTAGGTATCGCTTATTGACTTTTTAGCTGGCTTTGGTGCCTTGGACATGAGCTAGGACCTTAAGATTCTGCATGAAAGGAGGACTAGCAGCAGAGTTGTACAAGAGAATGTGAAAAGTGTTCATACGTAGTAAAAACCTGAGAAATCCGTCCGTTTTCGTCATTTGTTATCGATTCGACTTAAAGCCAGATCGTCACATTGGCCGCTCTTCTCTCTGAAACGGTTGTACTTATCGTCTGCAAAGCTATGTCGCGTGCTGCGGTATGTGGAGACACTAAAAGCACCATAGTAGAACACGGATGAAGTTTCTAAGTTGATGTAATAGCGAGTAAGAAGCAGTACAATTCAAGTTAAGGGGGAGGTATCGATTATTGATCTTTTAGCTGGCTTTGGTGCCTTGGACATGAGCTAGGACCGTAAGATTCTGCATGAAAGTAGGACTAGCAGCCGAGTGTCATGGGAGAATGTGAAAAGTGTTCATGTGTAGTAAAAACCTGAGAAATCCGTCCGTTTTCGTCATTTGTTTTCGAATCGACTTAAAGCCAGATCGTCACATTGGCCGCTCTTCTCTCTGAAACGATTGTACTTATCGTCCGCAAAGCTATAACGCGTGCTGCGGCATGCGGTGACACTAAAAGCACCATAGTAGAACACAGATGAAGCTTCTAAGTTGATGTAATAGATAGTAAGAAGTAGTACAATTCAAGTTTAAGGTATCGATTATTGACTTTTTTGCTGGCTTTGGTGCCTTGGACATGAGCTAGGAACTTACGATTTTGCATGAATGGAGGACTAGCAGCCGCGTTAAATGGGAGAATGTATAAAGTGTTCATATGTAGTAAAAACCTGAGTAATCCGTCCGTTTTCGTCATTTGTTATCGAATCGACTTAAAGCCAGCTCGTCACATTGGCCGCCCTTCTCTCTAAAACGTTGGTACTTATCGTCTGCAATGTTATGTCGCGTGCTGCATTATGTGGAGACACTAAAAGCACCATAGTAGAACACGGATGAAGTTTCTAAGTTGATGTAATGGCCAGTAAGAAGCAGTACAATTCAAGTTTTAGGTATCGATTATTGACTTTTTAGCTGATTTGGTGACTTGGACATGAGCTAGGACCTTAAGATTCTGCATGAAAGGAGGACTAGCTGCAGAGTTGCACGGGAGAATGTTAAAAGTGTTCATAGGTAGTAAAAACCTGAGAAATCCGTCCGTTTTCGTCATTTATTGACGAAACGACTTAAAGCCAGATCGTTCAATTGGCCGCTCTTCTCTCTGAAACGGTTGTACTTATCGTCTGCAAAGCTATGTCGCCTGCTGTGGTATGCGGAGACACTAAAAGCACCATAGTAGAACACAGATGAAGCTTCTAAGTTGATGTAATAGCCAGTAAGAAGTAGAACAATTCAAGTTTTAGTTATCGATTTTTGCCTTTTTAGCTGGCTTTGGTGCCATGGACATGAGCTAGGAACTTAAGAATTTGCATGAACGGAGGACTAGCATCCGCGTTGCACGGTAGAATGTGAAAAGTGTTCATATGTAGTAAAAACTTGAGAACTCCGTCCGTGTTCGTCATTTGTTATCGAATCGACTTCAAGCCAGATCGTCACATTGGCCGCTCTTCTCTCAGAAACGGTTGTTTTTATCGTCTTTGTTATCAAGCCAGATCGTCACATTGGCCGCTCTTCTCTCTAAAACGTTTGTACTTATCGTCTGCAAAGTTATGTCTCGTGCTGCGGTATGTGGAGACACTAAAAGCACCATAGTAGAACACAGGTGAAGTTTCTAAGTTGATGTAATAGCGAGTAAGAAGCAGTACAATTCAAGTTAAGGGGGAGGTATCGATTATTGATCTTTTAGCTGGCTTTGGTGCCTTGGACATGAGCTAGGACCGTAAGATTCTGCATGAAAGTAGGACTAGCAGCCGAGTGTCATGGGAGAATGTGAAAAGTGTTCATGTGTAGTAAAAACCTGAGAAATCCGTCCGTTTTCGTCATTTGTTTTCGAATCGACTTAAAGCCAGATCGTCACATTAGCCACTCTTCTCTCTGAAACGGTTGTACTTATCGTCTGCAAAGGTATGTCGCCTGCTGCGGTATGTGGAGACACTAAAAGCACCATAGTAGAACACAGATGAAGCTTCTAAGTTGATGTAATAGCCAGTAAGAAGTAGTACAATTCAAGTTTAAGGTATCGATTATTGACTTTTTAGCTGGCTTTGGTGCCTTGGACATGAGCTAGGAACTTAAGATTTTGCATGAATGGAGGACTAGCAGCCGCGTTAAATGGGAGAATGTGAAGAGTGTTCATATGTAGTAAAAACCTGAGAAATCCGTCCATTTTCGTCATTTGTTATCGAATCGACTTAAAGCCAGATCGTCACAGTGGCCACTCTTCTCTCTGAAACGGTTGTACTTATCGTCTGCAAACGTATGTCGCCTGCTGCGGTATGTGGAGACACTAAAGGCACCATAGTATAACACAGATGAAGCTTCTAAGTTGATGTAATAGCCAGTAAGAAGTAGTACAATTCAAGTTTTAGGTATCGATCACTGTCTTTTTAGCTGGCTTTGGACCCTTGGACATGAGCTAGGACCTTAAGATACTGCATGAAAGGAGGACTAGCAGCCGAGTTGCACGGGTGGATGTGATATGTGTTCATACGTAGTAAAAACCTGAGAAATCCGTCCGTTTTCGTCATTTGTTATCGAATCGACTTAAAGCCAGATCGTCACATTGGCCGCAGATCTGTCTGAAACAGTTACATTTATCGTCTGCAAAGCTATATCACGTTCTGCGGTATGCAGAGACACTAAAAGCTCCATAGTAGAATACAGATGATGCTTCTAAGTTGATTTAATAGTCAGTATGAAGTAGTACAATTCAAGTTTTAGCTATCGATTATTGACTTTTTAGCTGGCTTTGGTGCCTTGGACATGAGCTAGGAACTTAAGATTTTGCATGAAAGGAGGACTAGCAGCCGCGTTAAATGGGAGAATGTGAGAGGTGTTCATATGTAGTAAAAACCTGAGAAATCCGTCCGTTTTCGTCATTTGTTATCGAATCGACTTAAAGCCAGATCGTCACATTGGCTGCCTTTCTCTCTAAAACGTTGGTACTTATCGTCTGCAATGTTATGTCGCGTGCTGCATTATGTGGAGACACTAAAAGCACCATAGTAGAACACGGATGAAGTTTCTAAGCTGATGTAATAGCCAGTAAGAAGTAGTACAATTCAAGTTTTAGGTATGGATTATTGACTTTTTACCTTTCTTTGGTGCCTTGGACATGAGTTAGGAAATCAAGATTTTGCATGAAATTAGGACTAGCAGCCGCGTTACACGGGAGAATGTGAAAAGTGTTCATATGTAGTAAAAACCTGAAAAATCCGTCCGTTTTCGTCATTTGTTATCGAATCGACTTAAAGCCAGATCGTCACATTGGCCGCTCTTCTCTCTAAAACGTTGGTACTTACCGTCTGCAATGTTATTTCGAGTGCTGCGGTAAGTGGAGACACTAAAAGCACCATAGTAGAACTCAGATGAAGCATCTAAGTTGATGTAATAGCCAGTAAGAAGTAGTACAATTCAAGTTTTAGGTATCGATTATTGAATTTTTACCTGGCTTTGGTGCCTTGGACATGAGCTTGGACCTTAAGATTTTGCATGAAAGTAGGACTAGCAGACGCGTTAAATGGGAGAATGTGAAAAGCGTTCATATGTAGTAAAAACTTGAGAAATCCGTCCGTTTTCGTCATTTGTTTTCGAATCGAGTTAAAGCCAGATCGTCACATTGGCCGCTCTTCTCTCTGAAACGGTTGTACTTATCGTCTGCAGAGCTATGTCGCGTGCTGCGGTATGCGGAGACACTAAATAACCATAGTAGAACACAGATGAATCATCTAATTTGATGTAATAGCCAGTAAGAAGCAG
The DNA here is from genome assembly GCF_023897955.1 of Schistocerca gregaria. Taxonomy (NCBI): domain Eukaryota; kingdom Metazoa; phylum Arthropoda; class Insecta; order Orthoptera; family Acrididae; genus Schistocerca; species Schistocerca gregaria. The sequence continues at coordinate 142,695 of NW_026061991.1, read as the reverse complement.
TACAATTCAAGTTTTAGGTATCGATTATTGACTTTTTAGCTGGCTTTGGTGCCTTGGACATGAGCTAGGACCTTAAGATTCTGCATGAAAGGAGGACTAGCTGCCGAGTTGCACGGGAGGATGTGAAAAGTGTTCATACGTAGTAAAAACCTGAGAAAACCGTCAGTTTTCGTCATTTGTTATCGAATCGACTTAAAGCCAGATCGTCACATTGGCCGCTCTTCTCTCTGAAACGGTTGTACTTATCGTCTGCTAAGCTGTGTCGCGTGCTGCGGTATGCGGAGACACTAAAAGCACCATAGTAGAACACAGATGAAGCTTCTAAGTTGATGTAATAGCCAGTAAGAAGTAGTACAATTCAAGTTTTAGGTATCGATTATTGACTTTTTAGCTGGCTTTGGTGCCTTGGACATGAGCTAGGACCTTAAGATTATGCATGAAAGGTGGACTAGCTGCCGAGTTGCACGGGAGGATGTGAAAAGTGTTCATACGTAGTAAAAACCTGAGAAATCAGTCCGTTTTCGTCATTTGTTGTCTAATCGACTTAAAGCCAGATCGTCACATTGGCTGCTCTTCTCTCTGAAACGGTTGTACTTATCGTCTGCAAAGCTATGTCGCGTGCTGCGGTATGCGAAGACACTAAAAGCACCATAGTAGAACACAGATGAAGCTTCTAAGTTGATGTAATAGACAGTAAGAAGTAGTACAATTCAAGTTTTAGGTAACGATTATTGACTTTTTACCCTTCTTTGGTGCCTTGGAGATGAGCTAGGAACTTAAGATTCTGCATGAAAGGAGGACTAGCTGCCGCGTTAAATGGGAGAATGTGAAAAGCGTTCATATGTAGTAGAAAACTGAGAAATCCGTCCGTTTTTGTCGTTTGTTATCGAATCGACTTAAAGCCAGATCGTCACATTGGCCGCTCTTCTCTCTGAAACAATTGTACTTATCTTCTGCAAAGCTATGTCAAGTGCTGCGTTATGCGGAGACACTAAAAGCACCATAGTAGAACACAGATGAAGCTTCTAAGTTGATGTAATAGCCAGTAAGAAGTAGTACAATTCAAGTTTTAGGTATCGATTATTGACTTTTTAGCTGGCTTTGGTGTCTTGGACATGAGCTAGGAACTTAAGAATTTGCATGAAAGGAGGACTAGCAGCCGCGTTAAATGGGAGAATGTGAAAAGTGTTCATATGTAGTAAAAACCTGAGAAATCCGTCCGTTTGCGTCATTTGTTTTCGAATCGACTTAAAGCCAGATCGTCACATTGGCCGCTCTTCTCTCTGAAACGGTTGTACGTATCGTCTGCAAAGGTATGTCGCCTGCTGCGGTTTTGGGAGACACTAAAAGCACCATAGTAGTACACAGATGAAGCTTCTAAGTTGATGTAATAGCCAGTAAGAAGTAGTACAATTCAAGTTTTAGGTATCGATTACTGACTTTTTAGCTGGCTTTGGACTCTTGGACATGAGCTAGGACCTTAAGATTCTGCATGAAAGGAGGACTAGCAGCCGAGTTGCACGGGTGAATGTGATATGTGTTCATACGTAGTAAAATCCTCAGAAATCCGTCCGTTTTCGTCATTTGTTATCGAATCGACTTAAAGCCAGATCGTCACATTGGCCGCTCTTCTCTCTGAAACGGTTGTACTTATCTTCTGCAAAGCTATGTCAAGTGCTGCGTTATGCGGAGACACTAAAAGCACCATAGTAGAACACAGACGAAGCTTCTAAGTTGATGTAATAGCCAGTAAGAAGTAGTACAATTCAAGTTTTAGGTATCGATTATTGACTTTTTAGCTGGCTTTGGTGCCTTGGACATGAGCTAGGAATTTAAGATTTTGCATGAAAGGAGGACTAGCAGCCGCGTTAAATGGGAGAATGTGAAAAGTGTTAATATGTAGTAAAAACCTGAGAAATCCGTCCGTTTTCGTCATTTGTTATCGAATCGACTTAAAGCCAGATCGTCACATTGGCCGTTCTTCTCTCTAAAACGTTGGTACTTATCGTCTGCAATGTTATGTCGCGTACTGCGGTATGTATAGACACTAAAAGCACCATAGTAGAACACAGATGAAGCATCTAAGTTGATGTAATAGCCAGTAAGAAGAAGTACAATTCAAGTTTTAGGTATCGATTATTGACTTTTTACCTGGCTTTGGTGCCTTGGACATGAGCCAGGACCTTAAGATTTTGCATGAAAGGAGGACTAGCAGCCGCGTGAAATGGGAGAATGTGAAAAGTGTTAATATGTAGTAAAAACCTGAGAAATCCGTCCCTTTTCGTCGTTTGTTATCGAATCGACTTAAAGCTAGATCGTCACATTGGCCGCTCTTCTCTCTGAAACGGTTGTACTTATCGTCTGCAGAGCTATGTCGCGTGCTGCGGTATGCGCAGACACTAAAGCACCATAGTAGAACACAGATGAATCATCTAATTTGATGTAATAGCCAGTAAGAAACAGTACAATTCAAGTTTTAGGTATCGATTATTGACTTTTTAGCTGGCTTTGGTGCCTTGGACATGAGCTAGGACCTTAAGATACTGCATGAAAGGAGGACTAGCTGCCGAGTTGCACGGGAGGATGTGAAAAGTGTTCATACGTAGTAAAAACCTGAGAAAACCGTCCGTTTTCGTCATTTGTTATCGAATCGACTTAAAGCCAGATCGTCACATTGGCCGCTCTTCTCTCTGAAACGGTTGTACTTATCGTCTGCAAAGCTATGTCGCGTGCTGCGGTATGCGGAGACACTAAAAGCACCATAGTAGAACACAGATGAAGCTTCTAAGTTGATGTAATAGCCAGTAAGAAGTAGTACAATTCAAGTTTTAGGTATCGATTATTGACTTTTTAGCTGGCTTTGGTGCCTTGGACATGAGCTAGGACCTTAAGATTATGCATGAAAGGAGGACTAGCTGCCGAGTTGCACGGGAGGATGTGAAAAGTGTTCATACGTAGTAAAAACCTGAGAAATCAGTCCGTTTTCGTCATTTGTTGTCTAATCGACTTAAAGCCAGATCGTCACATTGGCCGCTCTTCTCTCTGAAACGGTTGCACTTATCGTCTGCAAAGCTATGTCGCGTGCTGCGGTATGCGAAGACACTTAAAGCACCATAGTAGAACACGGATGAAGTGTCTAAGTTGATGTAATAGCCAGTAAGAAGTAGTACAATTCAAGTTGTAGGTATCGATTATTGACATTTTACCCTTCTTTGGTGCCTTGGACATGAGCTAGGAATTTAAGATTTTGCATGAAAGGAGGACTAGCAGCCGCGTTAAATGGGAGAACGTGATAAGTGTTCATATGTAGTAAAAACCTGAGAAATCCGTCCGTTTTCGTCATTTGTTATCGAATCGACCTAAAGCCAGATCGTCACATTGGCCGCTCTTCTCTCTAAAACGTTGGTACTTATCGTCTGCAATGTTATGTCGCGTGCTGCGGTATGTGGAGACACTAAAAGCACCATAGTAGATCACAGATGAAGCATCTAAGTTGATGTAATACCCAGTAAGAAGTAGTACAATTCAAGTTTTAGGTATCGGTTATGGATCTTTTAGCTGGCTTTGGTGCCTTGGACATGAGCTAGGACCGTAAGATTCTGCATGAAAGTAGGACTAGCAGCCGAGTTGCATGGGAGAATGTGAAAAGTGTTGACATGTAGTAAAAACCTGAGAAATCCGTCCGTTTTCGTCGTTTGTTATCGAATCGACTTAAAGCCAGATCGTCACTTTGGCCGCTCTTCTCCCTGAAACGGTTGTACTTATCGTCTGCAAAGGTATGTCGCGTGCTGCGGTATGGGGAGACACTAAAAGCACCATAGTAGAACACAGATGAAGCTTCTAAGTTGATTTAATAGCCAGTAAGAAGTAGTACAATTCAAGTTTTAGGTATCGATTACTGACTTTTTAGCTGGCTTTGGACCCTTGGACATGAGCTAGGACCTTAAGATTCTGCATGAAAGGAGGACTAGCAGCCGAGTTGCACGGGTGAATGTGATAAGTGTTTATACGTAGTAAAAACCTGAGAAATTCGTCCGTTTTCGTCATTTGTTATCGAATCGACTTAAAGCCAGATCGTCACATTGGCCGCAGATCTGTCTGAAACGGTTACATTTATCGTCTGCAAAGCTATATCGCGTTCTGCGGTATGCAGAGACACTAAAAGCTCCATAGTAGAACACAGATGATGCTTCTAAGTTGATGTAATAGCAAGTATAAAGTAGTACAATTCAAGTTTTAGTTATCGATTATTGATATTTACCCTTCTTTGGTGCCTTGGGCATGAGCTAGGACCTTAAGATTCTGCATGAAAGAGGACTAGCAGCCGAGTTGCACGGGAGAATGTGAAAAGTGTTCATACGTAGTAAAAACCTGAGAAATCCGTCCGTTTTCGTCATTTCTTATCGAATCGACTTAAAGCCAGATCGTCACATTGGCCGCTCTTCTCCCTGTAACGGTTATACTTATCGTCTGCAAAGCTATGTCGCGTGCTGCGGTAAGTGGAGACACTAAAAGCACCATACTAGAACACCGATGAAGTTCCTAAGTTGATGTAATAGCCAGTATGAAGTTGTACAATTCAAGTTTTAGGTATCGATTATTGACTTCTTACCCTTCTTTGGTGCCTTGTACATGAGCTAGGAAATTAAGATTTAGCATGAAAGGAGGACTTAAAGCCAGATCGTCACATTGGCCGCTCTTCTCTCTAAAACGTTTGCACTTATCGTCTGCAAAGTTATGTCTCGTGCTGCGGTATGTGGAGACACTAAAAGCAACATAGTAGAACACAGGTGAAGCTTCTAAGTTGATGTATTAGCCAGTAAGAAGTAGTACAATTCAAGTTTTAGGTATCGATTATTGATCTTTTAGCTGGCTTTGGTGACTTGGACATGAGCTAGGACCGTAAGATTCTGAATGAAAGTAGGACTAGCAGCCGAGTTGCATGGGAGAACGTGAAAAGTGTTCATATGTAGTAAAAACCTGAGAAATCCGTCCGTATTCGTCATTTGTTTTCGAATCGTCTTAAAGCCAGATCGTCACATTGGCCGCTCTTCTCTCTGAAACGGTTGTACTTATCGTCTGCAAAGCTATGTCGCGTGCTGCGGTATGTGGAGACACTAAAAGCACCATAGTAGAACACAGATGAAGCTTCTAAGTTGATGCAATAGCCAGTAAGAAGTAGTACAATTCAAGTTTTAATTATCGATTATTGACTTTTTAGCTGGATCTGGTGCCTTGGACATGAGCTAGGACCTTAACATTTTGCATGAGAGGAGGACTAGCAGCCGAGTTGCACGGGAGAATGTCAAAAGTGTTCATATGTAGTAAAAACCTGAGAAATCCGTCCGTTTTCGTCATTTTTTATAGAATCGACTTAAAGCCAGATCGTCACATTGGCCGCTCTTCTCTCTGAAACGGTTGTACGTATCGTCTGCAAAGCTATGTCGCGTGCTGCGGTATGTGGAGGCACTAAAAGCACCATAGTAGAACACGGATGAAGTTTCTAAGTTGATGTAATAGCCAGTATGAAGTAGTACAATTCAAGTTTTAGGTATCGATTATTGACTTATTACCCTTCTTTGGTGCCTTGGACATGAGCTAGGAAATTAAGATTTTGCATGAAAGGAGGACTAGCAGCCGATTTGCACGGGAGAATGTGAAAAGTGTTCATATGTAGTAAAAACCTGAGAAATCCGTCCGTTTTCGTCATTTGTTATCGAATCGACTTAAAACAGATCGTCACATTGGCCGCTCTTCTGTCTGAAACTGTTACATTTATCGTCTGCAAAGCTATGTCGCGTGCTGTGGTATGTGGAGACACTAAAAGCACCATAGTAGAACACAGATGAAGCTTCTAAGTTGATGCAATAGCCAGTAAGAAGTAGTACAATTCAAGTTTTAGTTATCGATTATTGACTTTTTAGCTGGATCTGGTGCGTTGGACATGAGCTAGAAACTTAAGATTTTGCATGAAAGGGAAGACTAGCAGCCGCGTTGCACGGGAGAATGTAAAAGTGTTCATATGTAGTGAAAACCTGAGAAATCCGTCCGTTTTCGTCATTTGTTATCGAATCGACTTAAAGCCAGATCGTCACATTGGCCGGTCTTCTGTCTGAAACGGTTACATTTACCGTCTGCACACCTATGTCGCGTGCTGCGGTATGGGGAGACACTAAAAGCACCATAGTAGAACACAGATGAAGCTTCTAAGTTGATGCAATAGCCAGTAAGAAGTACTACAATTCAAGTTTTATCTATCGATTATTGACTTTTTAGCTGGATCTGGTGCCTTGGACATGAGCTAGGACCTTAACATTTTGCATGAGAGGAGGACTAGTAGCCGAGTTGCACGGGAGAATGTGAAAAGTGTTCATATGTAGTAAAAACCTGAGAAATCCGTCCGTTTTCGTCATTTGTTATCGAATCGACTTAAAGCCAGATCGTCACATTGGCCGCTTTTCACTCTGAAACGGTTACATTTATCGTCTGCAAAGCTATGTCGCGTGCTGCGGTATGTGGAGACACTAAAAGCACCATAGTAGAACACAGATGAAGCTTCTAAGTTGATGTAATTGCCAGAAAGAAGTAGTACAATTCAAGTTTTAGGTATCGATTATTACCTTTTTACCCTTCTTTGGTGCATTGGACAAGAGCTAGGAACTTAAGATTTGGCATGAAAAGGAAGACTAGCAGCCGCGTTGCACGGGAGAATGTGAAAAGTTTTTATATGTAGTAAAAACCTGAGAAATCCCTCCGTATTCGTCATTTGTTATCGAATCGACTTAAAGCCAGATCGTCACATTGGCCGCTCTTCTCTCTGAAACGGTTGTACTTATCGTCTGCAAAGCTATGTCGCGTGCTGTGGTATGCGGAGACGTTAAAAGCATCATAGTAGAACACAGATGAAGCTTCTAAGTTGATGTAATAGCCAGTAAGAAGTAGTACAATTCAAGTTTCAATTATCGATTATTGACTTTTTAGCTGGCTTTGGTGAATTGGAAATGAGCTAGGACCTTAATAATTTTGCATGAATGGAGGACTAGCAGCCGCGTTGCACGGGAGAATGTGAAAAGTGTTCATATGTAGAAAAAACCAGAGAAATCCGTTAGTTTTCGTCATTTGTTATAGAATCCACTTAAAGCCAGATCGTCACATTGGCCGCTCATCTGTCTGAAGCGGTTACATTTATCGTCTGCAAAGCTATGTCGTGTGCTTCGGTATGTGGAGACACTAAAAGCACCATAGTAGAACACAGATGAAGCTTCTAAGTTGATGCAATAGCCAGTAAGAAGTAGTACAATTCAAGTTTTAGTTATCGATTATTGACTTTTTAGCTGGATCTGGTGCCTTGGACATGAGCTAGAAACTTAAGATTTTGCATGAAAGGGAAGACTAGCAGCCGCGTTGCACGGGAGAATGTAAAAGTGTTCATATGTAGTGAAAACCTGAGAAATCCGTCCGTTTTCGTCATTTGTTATCGAATCGACTTAAAGCCAGATCGTCACATTGGCCGGTCTTCTGTCTGAAACGGTTACATTTACCGTCTGCACACCTATGTCGCGTGCTGCGGTATGGGGAGACACTAAAAGCACCATAGTAGAACACAGATGAAGCTTCTAAGTTGATGCAATAGCCAGTAAGAAGTACTACAATTCAAGTTTTATCTATCGATTATTGACTTTTTAGCTGGATCTGGTGCCTTGGACATGAGCTAGGACCTTAACATTTTGCATGAGAGGAGGACTAGTAGCCGAGTTGCACGGGAGAATGTGAAAAGTGTTCATATGTAGTAAAAACCTGAGAAATCCGTCCGTTTTCGTCATTTGTTATCGAATCGACTTAAAACAGATCGTCACATTGGCCGCTCTTCTGTCTGAAACTGTTACATTTATCGTCTGCAAAGCTATGTCGCGTGCTGTGGTATGTGGAGACACTAAAAGCACCATAGTAGAACACAGATGAAGCTTCTAAGTTGATGCAATAGCCAGTAAGAAGTAGTACAATTCAAGTTTTAGTTATCGATTATTGACTTTTTAGCTGGATCTGGTGCCTTGGACATGAGCTAGAAACTTAAGATTTTGCATGAAAGGGAAGACTAGCAGCCGCGTTGCACGGGAGAATGTAAAAGTGTTCATATGTAGTGAAAACCTGAGAAATCCGTCCGTTTTCGTCATTTGTTGTCGAATCGACTTAAAGCCAGATCGTCACATTGGCCGGTCTTCTGTCTGAAACGGTTACATTTACCGTCTGCACACCTATGTCGCGTGCTGCGGTATGGGGAGACACTAAAAGCACCATAGTAGAACACAGATGAAGCTTCTAAGTTGATGCAATAGCCAGTAAGAAGTACTACAATTCAAGTTTTATCTATCGATTATTGACTTTTTAGCTGGATCTGGTGCCTTGGACATGAGCTAGGACCTTAACATTTTGCATGAGAGGAGGACTAGTAGCCGAGTTGCACGGGAGAATGTGAAAAGTGTTCATATGTAGTAAAAACCTGAGAAATCCGTCCGTTTTCGTCATTTGTTATCGAATCGACTTAAAGCCAGATCGTCACATTGGCCGCTTTTCACTCTGAAACGGTTACATTTATCGTCTGCAAAGCTATGTCGCGTGCTGCGGTATGTGGAGACACTAAAAGCACCATAGTAGAACACAGATGAAGCTTCTAAGTTGATGTAATTGCCAGAAAGAAGTAGTACAATTCAAGTTTTAGGTATCGATTATTACCTTTTTACCCTTCTTTGGTGCATTGGACAAGAGCTAGGAACTTAAGATTTGGCATGAAAAGGAAGACTAGCAGCCGCGTTGCACGGGAGAATGTGAAAAGTTTTTATATGTAGTAAAAACCTGAGAAATCCCTCCGTATTCGTCATTTGTTATCGAATCGACTTAAAGCCAGATCGTCACATTGGCCGCTCTTCTCTCTGAAACGGTTGTACTTATCGTCTGCAAAGCTATGTCGCGTGCTGTGGTATGCGGAGACGTTAAAAGCATCATAGTAGAACACAGATGAAGCTTCTAAGTTGATGTAATAGCCAGTAAGAAGTAGTACAATTCAAGTTTCAATTATCGATTATTGACTTTTTAGCTGGCTTTGGTGAATTGGAAATGAGCTAGGACCTTAATAATTTTGCATGAATGGAGGACTAGCAGCCGCGTTGCACGGGAGAATGTGAAAAGTGTTCATATGTAGAAAAAACCAGAGAAATCCGTTAGTTTTCGTCATTTGTTATAGAATCCACTTAAAGCCAGATCGTCACATTGGCCGCTCATCTGTCTGAAGCGGTTACATTTATCGTCTGCAAAGCTATGTCGTGTGCTTCGGTATGTGGAGACACTAAAAGCACCATAGTAGAACACAGATGAAGCTACTAAGTTGTTGTAATAGCCAGTAAGAAGTAGTACAATTCAAGTTTTAGATATCGATTATTGACTTTTTTCCCTTCTTTGGTGCCTTGGACATTAGCTAGGAACTTAAAATTTTTGCATGAAAGGAGGACTAGCAGCCGCGTTGCACGGGAGAATATGAAAGTTGTTCACATGTAGTAAAAACCTGAGAAATCCGTCCGTTTTCGTCATTTGTTATCGAATCGACTTAAACCCAGATCGTCACATTGGCCGCTCTTCTGTCTGAAACGGTTACATTTATCGTCTGCAAAGCTATGTCGCGTGCTGCGTATGTGGAGGCACTAAATGCAATATAGTAGAACACAGATGAAGCTTCTAAGTTGATGTAATAGCCAGTATGAGGTAGTACAATTCAAGTTTTTGTTATCGATTATTGACTTTTTACCCTTCTGTGGTACCTTGGACATGAGCTAGCAACTTAAGATTTTGCATGAAAGGAGGACTAGCAGCCGCGTTCACGGGGGAATGTAAAAAGTGTTCATATGTAGTAAAAACGTGAGAAATCCGTCCGTTTTCGTCTTTTGTTATCGAATCGACTTAAAGCCAGATCTTCACATTGGCCGCTCTTCTGACTGAAACGGTTACATTTATCGTCTGCAAAGCTATGTCGCGTGCTGCGGTATTCGAAGACACTAAAAGCACCATAGTAGAACACAGATGAAGCTTCTAAGTTTATGTAATAGCCATTAAGAAGTAGTACAATTCAAGTTTTAGGTACCGATTATTGACTTTTTAGATGGCTTTGGTGCCTTGGACATGAGCTAGGACCTTAAGATTCTGCATGAAAGGAGGACTAGCAGGCGAGTTGCATGGGAGAATGTGAAAAGTGTCCATATGTAGCAAAAACCTGAGAAATCCGACCGTTTTCGTCATTTGTTATCGAATCGACTTAAGCCAGATCGTCACATTGGCCGCTCATCTGTCTGAAACGGTTACATTTATCGTCTGCAAAGCTATGTCGCGTGCGGCGGTATGTGGAGACACTAAAAGCACCATAGTAGAACACAGATGAAGCTTCTAAGTTAATGTAATAGCCAGTAAGAGATAGTACAATTCAAGTTTTAGGTATCGATTATTGACTTCTTACCCTTCTTTGGTGCCTTGGACATGAGCTAGGAACTTAAGATTTTGCATGAAAGGAGGACTAGCCGCCGCGTTGCACGGGAGAATGTGAAAAGTGTTCATATGTAGTAAAAACCTGAGAAATCCGTCCGTTTTCGTAATTTGTTATCGAATCGACTTAAAGCCATATCGTCACATTCGCCGCACGGGAGAATGTGAAAAGTGTACATATGTAGTAAAAACCTGTGAAATACGTCCGTATTCGTCATTTGTTATCGAATCGACTTAAAGCCAGATCGTCACATTGGCCGCTCTTCTCTCTGAATCGGTTGTACTTATCGTCTGCAAAGCTATGTCGCGTGCTGCGGTATGCGGAGACACTAAAAGCATCATAGTAGAACACAGATGAAGCTCCTATGTTGATGTAATAGCCAGTAAGATGTAGTACAATTCAAGTTTTAGGTATCGATTATTGACTTTTGAGCTGGCTTTGGTGCCTTGGACATGGGCTAGGACCTTAAGATTCTGCATGAAAGGAGGGCTAGCAGCCGAGTTGCCCGGGGGAATGTGAAAAGTGTTCATATGTAGTAAAAACCTGAGAAATCCGTCCGTTTTCGTAATTTGTTATAGAATCTACTTAAAGCCAGGTCGTCACATTGGCCGTTCTGAACTCTGAAACGGTTGTACTTATCGTCTGCAAAGCTATGTCGCGTGCTGCGGTATGCAGAGACACTAAAAGCACCATAGTAGAACACAGATGAAGCTTCTAAGTTGATGTAATAGCCAGTAAGAAGTAGTACAATTCAAGTTTTAGTTATCGATTATTGACTTTTTAGCTGGCTCTGGTGCCTTCGACATGAGCTAGGACCTTAACAATTTGCATGAAAGGAGGACTAGCAGGCGAGCTGCACGGGAGAATGTGAAAAGTGTCCATATGTAGCAAAAACCTGAGAAATCCGTCCGTTTTCGTCATTTTTTATCGAATCGACTTAAGCCAGATCGTCACATTGGCCGCTCATCTGTCTGAAACGGTTACATTTATCGTCTTAAAGCTATTTCGCGTGCTGCGGTATGTGGTGACACTAAACGCACCATAGTAGAACACAGATGAAGCTTCTAAGATGATGTAATAGCCAGTAAGAAGTAGTACAATTCAAGTTTTAGGTATCGTTTATTGACTTTTTAGCTGTCTCTGGTGCCTTGGACATGGGCTGGGACCTTAAGATTTTGCATGAAAGGAGGACTAGCAACCGCGTTGCACGGGAGAATGTGAAAAGTGTTCATATATAGAAAAAAACCTGAGAAATCCGTTAGTTTTCGTCATTTGTTATAGAATCCACTTAAACCCAGATCGCCACATTGGCCGCTCTTGTGTCTGAAACGGTTACATTTATCGTCTGCAAAGCAATGTCGCGTGCTTCGGTATGCGGAGACACTAAAAGTACCATAGTAGAACACAGATGAAGCTTCTAAGTTGTTGTAATAGCCAGTAAGAAGTAGTACAATTCACGTTTTAGGTATCGATTATTGAAGTTTTACCCTTCTTTGGTGCCTTGGACATGAGCTAGTAACTTAAGATTTTGCATGAAAGGAGGACTAGCAGCCGCGTTGCACGGGGGAATGTGAAAAGTGTTCATATGTAGTAAAAACCTGAGAAATCCGTCCGTTTTCGTAATTTGTTATAGAATCTACTTAAAGCCAGGTCGTCACATTGGCCGTTCTGCTCTCTGAAACGGTTGTACTTATCGTCTGCAAAGCTATGTCGCGTGCTGCGGTATGCAGAGACACTAAAAGCATCATAGTAGAACACAGATGAAGCTTCTAAGTTGATGTAATAGCCAGTAAGAAGTAGTACAATTCAAGTTTTAGTTATCGATTATTGAGTTTTTAGCTGGCTCTGGTGCCTTGGACATGAGCTAGGACCTTAACAATTTGCATGAAAGGAGGACTAGCAGGCGAGTTGCACGGGAGAATGTTAAAAGTGTCCATATGTAGCAAAAACCTGAGAAATCCGTCCGTTTTCGTCATTTGTTGTCGAATCGACTTAAGCCAGATCGTCACATTGGCCGCTCATCTGTCTGAAACGGTTACATTTATCGTCTGCAAAGCTATGTCGCGTGCTGCGGTATGTGGAGACACTAAAAGCACCATAGTAGAACACAGATGAAGCTTCTAAGTTGATGTAATAGCCAGTAAGAAGTAGTACAATTCAAGTTTTAGGTATCGATTATTGACTTTTTACCCTTCTTTGGTGCCTTGGACATGAGCTAGGAACTTAAGATTTTGCATGAAAGGAGGACTAGCAGCCGCGTTGCACGGGAGAATGTGAAAAGTGTTCATATTTAGTAAAAACCTGAGAAATCCATCCGTTTTCGTCATTTGTTATCGAATCGACTTAAAGCCTTATCGTCACATTCGCCGCACGGGAGAATGCGAAAAGTGTTCATATGTAGTAAAAACCCGAGAAATCCGTCCGTATTCGTCATTTGTTATCGAATCGACTTAAACCCAGATCGTCACATTGGCCGCTCTTCTGTCTGAAACGGTTACATTTATCGTCTGCAAAGCTATGTCGGAGAAAGAAAACTGGCGTTCTACGGATCGGAGCGTGGAATGTCAGATCCCTTAATCAGGCAGGTAGGTTAGAAAATTTAAGAAGGGAAATGGATAGGTTAAACTTAGATATAGTGGGAATCAGTGAAGTTCGGTGGCAGGAGGAACAAGACTTCTGGTCAGGTGATTACAGGGTTATAAACACAAAATCAAATAGGGGTAATGCAGAAGTAGGTTTAATAATGAATAGGAAAATAGGAATGCGGGTAAGCTACTACAAACAGCATAGTGAACGCATTATTGTGGCCAAGATAGATACGAAGCCCACACCTACTACAGTAGTACAAGTTTATATGCCAACTAGCTCTGCAGATGATGAAGAAATTGAAGAAATGTACGATGAAATAAAAGAAATTATTCAGATAGTGAAGGGAGACCAAAATTTAATAGTAATGGGTGACTGGAATTCGAGTGTAGGAAAAGGGAGAGAAGGAAACATAGTAGGTGAATATGGATTGGGGCTAAGAAATGAAAGAGGAAGCCGCCTAGTAGAATTTTGTACAGAGCACAACTTAGTCATAGGTAACACTTGGTTTAAGAATCATGAAAGAAGGTTGTATACGTGGAAGAACCCTGGAGATACTAAAAGGTATCAGATATATTATATAATGGTAAGACAGAAATTTAGGAACCAGGTTTTAAGTTGTAAGACATTTCCAGGGGCAGATGTGGACTCTGATCACAATCTATTGGTTATGACCTGTAGATTAAAACTGAAGAAACTGCAAAAATGTGGGAAATTAAGGAGATGGGACCTAGATAAACTGAAAGAACCAGAGGTTGTACAGAGTTTCAGGGAGAGCATAAGGGAACAATTGACAGGAATAGGGGAAAGAAATACAGTAGAAGAAGAATGGGTAGCTCTGAGTTATGAAGTAGTGAAGGCAGCAGAGGATAAAGTAGGTAAAAAGACGAGGGCTGCTAGAAATCCTTGGGTAACAGAAGAAATATTGAATTTAATTGATGAAAGGAGAAAATATAAAAATGCAGTAAATGAAGCAGGCAAAAAGGAATACAAACGTCTCAAAAATGAGATCGACAGGAAGTGCAAAATGGCTAAACAGAGATGGCTAGAGGACAAATGTAAGGATGTAGAAGCTTATCTCACTAGGGGTAAGATAGATACTGCCTACAGGAAAATTATAGAGACCTTTGGAGAGAAGAGAACCACGTGTATGAATATCAAGAGCTCAGATGGCAACCCAGTTCTAAGCAAAGAAGGGAAGGCAGAAAGGTGGAAGGAGTATATAGAAGGTTTATACAAGGTTGATGTATTTGAGGACAATATAATGGAAATGGAAGAGGATGTAGATGAAGACGAAATGGGTGATACGATACTGCGTGAAGAGTTTGACAGAGCACTGAAAGACCTGAGTCGAAACAAGGCCCCCGGAGTAGACAACATTCCATTAGAACTACTGACGGCCTTGGGAGAGCCAGTCATGACAAAACTCTACGAGCTGGTGAGCAAGATGTATGAGACAGGCGAAATACCCTCAGACTTCAAGAAGAATATAATAATTCCAATCCCAAAGAAAGCAGGTGCTGACAGATGTGAAAATTACCGAACAATAAGTTTAATAAGTCACAGCTGCAAAATACTAATGCGAATTCTTTACAGACGAATGGAAAAACTGGTAGATGCGGACCTCGGGGAGGATCAGTTTGGATTCCGTCGAAATGTTGGAACACGTGAGGCAATACTGACCTTACGACTTTTCTTAGAAGAAAGATTAAGAAAAGGCAAACCTACGTTTCTAACATTTGTAGACTTAGAGAAAGCTTTTGACAATGTTGACTGGAATACTCTTTTTCAAATTCTAAAGGTGGCAGGGGTAAAATACAGGGAGCGAAAGGCTATTTACAATTTGTACAGAAACCAGATGGCAGTAATAAAAGTCGAGGGGCATGAAAGGGAAGCAGTGGTTGGGAAAGGAGTGAGACAGGGTTGTAGCCTCTCCCCGATGTTATTCAATCTGTATATTGAGCAAGCAGTAAAGGAAACAAAAAAAAAATTTGGAGTAGGTATTAAAATTCATTTAGACGAAGTAAAAACTTTGAGGTTCGCCGATGACATTGTAATTCTGTCAGAGACGGCAAAGGACTTGGAAGAGCAGTTGAACGGAATGGACAGTGTCTTGAAAGGAGGATATAAGATGAACATCAACAAAAGCAAAACGAGGATAATGGAATGTAGTCCAATTAAATCGGGTGATGCTGAGGGAATTAGATTAGGAAATGAGACACTTCAAGTAGTAAAGGAGTTTTGCTATTTAGGAAGTAAAATAGCTGATGATGGTCGAAGTAGAGAGGATATAAAATGTAGACTGGCAATGGCAAGGAAAGCGTTTCTGAAGAAGAGAAATTTGTTAACATCGAATATAGATTTAAGTGTCAGGAAGTCATTTCTGAAAATATTTGTTTGGAGTGTAGCCATGTATGGAAGTGAAACATGGACGATAACTAGTTTGGACAAGAAGAGAATAGAAGCTTTCGAAATGTGGTGCTACAGAAGAATACTGAAGATAAGGTGGATAGATCACGTAACTAATGAGGAGGTATTGAATAGGATTGGGGAGAAGAGAAGTTTGTGGCACAACTTGACTAGAAGAAGGGATCGGTTGGTAGGACATGTTTTGAGGCATCAAGGGATCACAAATTTAGCATTGGAGGGCAGTGTGGGGGATAAAAATCGTAGAGGGAGACCGAGAGATGAGTACACTAAGCAGATTCAGAAGGATGTAGGTTTCAGGAGGTACTGGGAGATGAAGAAGCTTGCACAGGATAGAGTAGCATGGAGAGCTGCATCAAACCAGTCTCAGGACTGAAGACCACAACAACAACAACAACAAGCTATGTCGCGTGCTTCGGTATGCGGAGACACTAAAAGCACCATAGTGGATCACAGATGAAGCATCTACGTTGAAGTAATAGCCAGTCAGAAGTAGTACAATTCAAGTTTTAGGTATCGATTATTGACTTTTTAGCTGTTTTTGGTTCCTTGGACATGAGCTAGGACCTTAAGATTCTGCATGAAGGAGGACTAGCAGCCGAGTTGCACGGGAGAATGTGAAAAGTGACCATATGTAGTAAAAACCTAAGAAATCCGTCCGTTTTCGTCACTTGTTATCGAATCGACTTAAAGCCAGATCGTCACATTGGCCGCTCTTCTGTCTGAAACGGTTGTACTTATCGTCCGCAAAGCTATGTCGCGTGCTGCGGTATGCGGAGCCACTAAAAGCACCATAGTAGAACACAGATGAAGCTTCTAAGTTGATGTAATAGCCAGTAAGAAGTAGTACAATTCAAGTTTTAGGTATCGATTATTGACTTTTGCGCTGGCTTTGGTGCCTTTGACATGGGCTAGGACCTTAACATTCTGCATGAAAGGAGGGCTAGCAGCCGAGTTGCACGGGAGAATGTGAAAAGTGTTCATATGAAGTACAACCGGAGAAATCCGTCCGTTTTCGTCATTTGTTATCAAATCGACTTAAACCCAGATCGTCACATTGGCCGCACTTCTGTCTGAAACGGTTACATTTATCGTCTGCAAAGCTATGTCGCGTGCTTCGGTATGCGGAGGCACTAAAGGCACCATAGTGGATCACAGATGAAGCATCTAAGTTGATGTAATAGCCAGTAAGAAGTAGTACAATTCAAGTTTTAGGTATCGATTATTGACTTTTTAGCTGGCTCTGGTGCCTTGGACATGGGCTAGGACCTTAAGATTCTGCATGAAAGGAGGGCTAGCAGCCGAGTTGCACGGGAGAATGTGAAAAGTGTTCATATGTAGTAAAAACCTGAGAAATCCGTCCGTTTTCGTCATTTGTTATAGAATCTACTTAAAGCCAGGTCGTCACATTGGCCGTTCTGCTCTCAGAAACGGTTGTACTTATCGTCTGCAAAGCTATGTCGCGTGCTGCGGTATGCGGAGACACTAAAAGCATCATAGTAAAACACAGATGAAGCTTCTAAGTTGATGTAATAGCCAGTAAGAAGTAGTACAATTCAAGTTTTAGTTGTCGATTAATGACTTTATAGCTGGCTTTGGTGCCTTGAACTTGAGCTAGGACCTTAACATTTTGCATGAAAGGAGGACTAGCAATCGAGTTGCACGGGAGAATGTGAAAAGTGTTCATATGTAGAAAAAACCTGAGAAATCCGTTAGTTTTCGTCATTTTTTATCGAATCCACTTAAAGCCAGATCGTCACAATGGCCGCTCTTCTGTCTGAAACGGTTACATTTATCGTCAGCAAAGCTATGTCGCGTGCTGCGGTATGTGGAGACACTAAACGCACCATAGTAGAACAGAGATGAAGCTACTAAGTTGTTGTAATAGCCAGTAAGAAGTAGTACAATTCACGTTTTAGGTATCGATTATTGACTTTTTACCCTTCTTTGGTGCCTTGGACATGAGCTAGGAACTTAAGATTTTGCATGAAAGGAGGACTAGCAGCCGCGTTGCACGGGAGAATGTGAAAGGTGTTCATATGTAGTAAAAACCTGAGAAATCCGTCCGTATTTGTCATTTGTTATCGAATCGACTTAAAGCCAGATCGTCACATTGGCCGCTCTTCTCTCTGAAACGGTTGTACTTATCGTCTGCAAAGCTATGTCGCGTGCAGCGGTATCCGGAGACACTAAAAGCACCATAGTAGAACACAAATGAAGCTTCTAAATTGATGTAATAGCCAGTAAGAAGTAGTACAATTCAAGTTTCAGTTATCGATTATTGACTTTTAAGCTGGCTTTGGTGCCTTTGACATGGGCTAGGACCTTAAGATTTTTCATGAAAGGAGGATTAGCAGACGCGTTGCACGGGAGAATGTGAAAAGTGTTCATATGTAGTAAAAACCTGAGAAATCCGTCCGTTTTCGACATTTGTTATGGAATCGACTTAAAGGGAGATCGTCACATTGGCCGCTCATCTGACTGAAACGGTTAAATTTATCGTCTGCAAAGCTATGTCGCGTGCTGCGGTATGCGGAGACACTAAAAGCACCATAGTGGAACACAGATGAAGCATCAAATTTGATGTAATAGCCAGTAAGAAGTAGTACAATTCAAGTTTTAGTTATCGATTATTGACTTTTTAGCAGGCTCTGATGCCTTGGACATGAGCTAGGACCTTAACAATTTGCATGAAAGGAGGACTAGCAGGCGTGTTGCACGGGAGAATGTGAAAAGTGTCCATATGTAGTAAAAACCTGAGAAATCCGTCCGTTTTCGTCATTTGTTATCGAATCGACTTAAAGCCAGATCGTCACATTGGCCGCTCTTCTCTCTGAAACGGTTACATTTATCGTCTGCAAAGCTATGTCGCGTGCTGCGGTATGCGGAGACTCTAAAAGCACCATAGTAGAACACAGATGAAGCTTCTAAGTTGATGTAATAGCCAGTATGAAGTAGTACAATAAAAGTTTTTGTTACCGATTATTGACTTTTTACCCTTCTTTGGTACCTTGGACATGAGATAGGAACTTAAGATTTTGCATGAAACGAGGACTAGCTGCCGCGTTGCATGGGAGAATGTGAAAAGTGTTCATATGTAGTAAAACCTGAGAAATCCGTCCGTATTCGTCAGTTGTTATCGAATCGACTTCAAGCCAGATCGTCACATTGGCCAATCTTCTCTCTGAAACGGTTGTACTTATCGTCTGCAAAGCTATGTCGCGTGCTGCGGTATGCGGAGACACTAAAAGCACCATAGTAGAACACAGATGAAGCTTCTAAGTTGTTGTAATAGCCAGTAAGAAGTAGTACAATTCAAGTTTTAGTTGTCGATTATTGACTTTTTAGCTGCCTTTGGTGCCTTGGACATGAGCTAGGACCTTAACATTTTGCATGAAAGAAGGACTAGCAGCCGAGTTGCACGGTAGAATGTGAAAGGTGTTCATATGTAGTAAAAACCTGAGGAATCCGTCCGTTATCGTCATTTGTTATCGAATCGACGTAAAGCCAGATCGTCACATTGGCCGCAGTTCTGTCTTAAACGGTTTTATTTATCGTCTGCAAAGCTATGTCCCGTGCTGCGGTATGCAGAGACCCTGAAAGCACCATAGCAGAACACAGATGAAGCTTCTAAGTTGATGTAATAGCCAGTATGAAGTAGTACAATTCAAGTTTTTGTTATTGATTATTGACTTATTACCATTCTTTGGTACCTTGGACATGAGTTAGGAACTTAAGATTTTGCATGAAAGGAGGATTAGCAGCCGTGTTGCACGGTGGAATGTGAAAAGTGTTCATATGTAGTAAAACCTGAGAAATCCGTCCGTATTCGTCATTTGTTATCGAATCGACTTAAAACCAGATCGTCACATTGGCCGCTCTCCTGTCTGAAACATTTACATTTATCGTCCGCAAAGCTATGTCGCATGCTGCGGTATGCGGAGACACTAAAAGCAAAATAGTGGATCACAGATGAAGCAACTAAGTTAATGTAATAGCCAGAATGAAGTAGTACAATTCAAGTTTCAGGTATCGATTATTGCCCTTTTAGCTGGCTTCGGTGCCTTGGACATGAGCTAGATCTTAAGATTCTGCACGAAAGGAGGACTAGCAGCCGAGTTGCACGGGAGAATGTGAAAAGTGTTCATACGTAGGAAAAACCTGAGAAATCCGTCCGTATTCGTCGTTTGTTATCGAATCGACTTAAAGCCAGATTGTCACATTGGCCGCTCTTCTCTCTGAAACGGTTGTACTTATCGTCTGCAAAGCTATGTCGCGTGCTGCGGTATGTGGAGACACTAAAAGCACCATAGTAGAACACAGATGAAGCTTCGAAGTTGATGTAATAGCCAGTAAGAAGTAGTACAATTCAAGTTTTAGGTATCGATTATTGACTTTTTACCCTTCTTTGGTGCCTTGGACATGAACTAGGATCTTAACATTTTGCATGAAAGGAGGACTAGCAGCCGAGTTGCACGGGAGAATGTGAAAAGTGTTCATATATAGAAAAAACCTGAGAAATCCGTTAGTTTTCGTCATTTGTTATACAATCAACTTAAAGCCAGATCGTCACATTGGCCGCTCTTCTGACTGAAACGGTTACATTTATCGTCTGCAAAGCTATGTCGCGTGTTTCGGAATGCGGAGACACTAAAAGCACCATAGTGGATCACAGGTGAAGCATCTAAGTTGATGTAATTTTCAGTAAGAAGTAGTACAATTCAAGTTTTAGGTATCGATTATTGACTTTTTAGCTGTTTTTGGTGCCTTGGACATGAGCTAGGACCTTAAGATTCTGCATGAAGGAGGACTAGCAGCCGAGTTGCACGGGAGAATGTGAAAAGTGACCATATGTAGTAAAAACCTAAGAAATCCGTCCGTTTTCGTCATTTGTTATCGAATCGACTTAAAGCCAGATCGTCACATTGGCCGCTCTTCTGTCTGAAACAGTTACATTTATCGTCTGCAAAGCTATGTCGCGTGCTGCGGTATGTGGAGGCACTAAAAGCACCATAGTAGAACACAGATGAAGCTTCTAAGTTGATGTAATAGCCAGTAAGAAGTAGTACAATTCAAGTTTTAGGTATCGATTATTGACTTTTTACCCTTCTTTGGTGCCTTGGACATGAGCTAGGAACTTAAGATTTTGCATGAAAGGAGGACTAGCAGCCGCGCTTCACGGGAGAATGTGAAAAGTGTTCATATGTAGTAAAAACCCGAGAAATCCGTCCGTTTTCGTCATTTGTTATCAAATCGACTTAAAGCCAGATTGTCACATTGGCCGCTCTTCTGTCTGAGACGGTTACATTTATCGTCTGCAAATCTATGTCGCGTGCCGCGGTATGCGGAGACACTAAAAGCACCATAGTGGAACACAGATGAAGCATCTAAGTTGATGTAATAGCCAGTAAGAAGTAGTACAATTCAAGTTTTAGGTATCGATTATTGACTTTTTAGCTGTTTTTGGTGCCTTGGACATGAGCTAGGACCTTAAGATTCTGCATGAAAGGAGTAATAGCGTTAGTATTTTGCAGCCGTGGCTTATTAAACTGATAGTTCGGTAATTTTCACATCTGTCAGCACCTGCTTTCTTTGGGATTGGAATTATTATATTCTTCTTGAAGTCTGAGGGTATTTCGCCTGTCTCATACATCTTGTTCTCCAGCTCGTAGAGTTTTGTCATGACTGGCTCTCCCAAGGCCGTCAGTAGTTCTAATGGAATGTTGTCTACTCCGGGGGCCTTGTTTCGACTCAGGTCTTTCAGTGCTCTGTCAAACTCTTCACGCAGTATCGTATCTCCCATTTCGTCTTCATCTACATCCTCTTCTATTTCCATAATATTGTCCTCAAGTACATCGCCCTTGTATAAACCTTCTATATACTCCTTCCACCTTTCTGCCTTCCCTTCTTTGCTTAGAACTGGGCTGCCATCTGAACTCTTGATATTCGTAAACTTGGTTCTCTTCTCTCCAAAGGTCTCTTTAATTTTCCTGTAGGCAGTAACTATCTTACCCCTAGTGAGATAAGCTTCTACATCCTTACATTTGTCCTCTAGCCATCCCTGTTTAGCCATTTTGCACTTCCTGTCGATCTCATTTTTGAGACGTTTGTATTCCTTTTTGCCTGCTTCATTTACTGCATTTTTATATTTTCTCCTTTCATCAATTAAATTCAATATTTCTTCTGTTACCCAAGGATTTCTAGCAGCCCTCGTCTTTGTACCTACTTTATCCTCTGCTGCCTTCACTACTACATCCCTCAGAGCTACCCATTCTTCTTCTACTGTATTTCTTTCCCCTATTCCTGTCAATTGTTCCCTTATGCTCTCTCTGAAACTCTGTACAACCTCTGGTTCTTTCAGTTTATCCAGGTCCCATCTCCTTAATTTCTCACATTTTTGCAGTTTCTTCAGTTTTAATATACAGGTCATAACCAATAGATTGTGGTCAGAGTCCACATCTGCCCCTGGAAATGTCTTACAACTTAAGACCTGGTTCCTAAATCTCTGTCTTACCATTACATAATATATCTGATACCTTTTAGT
This sequence comes from Schistocerca gregaria, assembly GCF_023897955.1. Taxonomy (NCBI): domain Eukaryota; kingdom Metazoa; phylum Arthropoda; class Insecta; order Orthoptera; family Acrididae; genus Schistocerca; species Schistocerca gregaria. The sequence continues at coordinate 120,610 of NW_026061991.1, read as the reverse complement.
ATCTCCAGGGTTCTTCCACGTATACAACCTTCTTTCATGATTCTTAAACCAAGTGTTAGCTATGATTAAATTGTGCTCTGTGCAAAATTCTACTAGGCGGCTTCCTCTTTCATTTCTTAGACCCAATCCATATTCACCTACTATGTTTCCTTCTCTCCCTTTTCCTACACTCGAATTCCAGTCACCCATTACTATTAAATTTTCGTCTCCCTTCACTATCTGAATAATTTCTTTTATTTCATCGTAAATTTCTTCAATTTCTTCATCATCTGCAGAGCTAGTTGGCATATAAACTTGTACTACTGTAGTAGGTGTGGGCTTCGTATCTATCTTGGCCACAATAATGCGTTCACTATACTGTTTGTAGTAGCTTACCCGCATTCCTATTTTCCTATTCATTATTAAACCTACTCCTGCATTACCCCTATTTGATTTTGTGTTTATAACCCTGTAGTCACCTGACCAGAAATCTTGTTCCTCCTGCCACCGAACTTCACTAATTCCCCCTATATCTAACTTTAACCTATCCATTTCCCTTTTTAAATTTTCTAACCTACCTGCCCGATTAAGGAATCTGACATTCCACGCTCCGACATCGTCTGCAAAGCTATGTCACGTGCTGCGGTATGCGGAGACACTAAAAGCACCATAGTAGAACACAGATGAAGGTTCTAAGTTGATGTAATAGAAAGTAAGAAGTAGTACATTCAAGTTCTAGATATCAATTATTGACTTTTTAGCTGGCTTTGGTGCCTTGGACATGAGCTAGGACCTTAAGATCCTGCCTGAAAGGAGGACTAGCAGCCGAGTTGCACGGGAGAATGTGAAAAGTGTTCATATGTAGTAAAAATCTAGAAATCCGTCCGTTTTCGTCATTTGTTATCGAATCGACTTAAAGCCAGATTTTCACATTGGCCGCTCTTCTGTCTGAAACGGTTACGTTTACCGTCTGCAAAGCTAAGTCGCGTGCTGCGGTATGCGGAGACACTAAAAGCACCATAGTAGAACACAGATGAAGGTTCTAAGTTGATGTAATAGCCAGTAAGAAGTAGTACAATTCAAGTTTTAGGTATCGATTATTGACTTTTTACCCTTCTTTGGTGCCTTGGACATGAGCTAGGACCTTAACATTTTGCATGAAAGGAGGAATAGCAGCCGCGTTGCACGGGAGAATGTGAAAAGTGTTCATATGTAGTAAAAACCCGAGAAATCCGTCCGTTTTCGTCATTTGTTATCAAATCGACTTAAAGCCAGATTGTCACATTGGCCGCTCTTCTGTCTGAAACGGTTACATTTATCGTCTACAAAGCTATGTCGCGTGCCGCGGTATGCGGAGACACTAAAAGCGTCATAGTGGAACACAGATGAAGCATCTAAGTTGATGTAATAGCCAGTAAGAAGTAGTACAATTCAAGTTTTAGGTATCGATTATTGACTTTTTACCCTTCTTTGGTGCCTTGGACATGAGCTAGGACCTTAAGATTCTGCATGAAGGAGGACTAGCAGCCGAGTTGCACGGGAGAATGTGAAAAGTGACCATATGTAGTAAAAACCTAAGAAATCCGTCCGTTTTCGTCATTTGTTATCGAATCGACTTAAAGCCAGATCGTCACATTGGCCGCTCTTCTGTCCAGTTACATTTATCTTCTGCAAAGCTATGTCGCGTGCTGCGGTATGTGGAGACACTAAAAGCACCATAGTAGAACACAGATGAAGCATCTAAGTTGATGTAATAGCCAGTAAGAAGTAGTACAATTCAAGTTTTATCTATCGATTATTGACTTTTTAGCTGGCTTTGGTGCCTTGGACAAGAGCTAGGACCTTAAGATTCTGCATGAAAGGAGTAATAGCGTTAGTATTTTGCAGCCGTGGCTTATTAAACTGATAGTTCGGTAATTTTCACATCTGTCAGCACCTGCTTTCTTTGGGATTGGAATTATTATATTCTTCTTGAAGTCTGAGGGTATTTCGCCTGTCTCATACATCTTGCTCACCAGCTCGTAGAGTTTTGTCATGACTGGCTCTCCCAAGGCCGTCAGTAGTTCTAATGGAATGTAGTCTACTCCGGGGGCCTTGTTTCGACTCAGGTCTTTCAGTGCTCTGTCAAACTCTTCACGCAGTATCGTATCTCCCATTTCGTCTTCATCTACATCCTCTTCTATTTCCATAATATTGTCCTCAAGTACATCGCCCTTGTATAAACCTTCTATATACTCCTTCCACCTTTCTGCCTTCCCTTCTTTGCTTAGAACTGGGCTGCCATCTGAACTCTTGATATTCATACACTTGGTTCTCTTCTCTCCAAAGGTCTCTTTAATTTTCCTGTAGGCAGTATCTATCTTACCCCTAGTGAGATAAGCTTCTACATCCTTACATTTGTCCTCTAGCCATCCCTGTTTAGCCATTTTGCACTTCCTGTCGATCTCATTTTTGAGACGTTTGTATTCCTTTTTGCCTGCTTCATTTACTGCATTTTTATATTTTCTCCTTTCATCAATTAAATTCAATATTTCTTCTGTTACCCAAGGATTTCTAGCAGCCCTCGTCTTTGTACCTACTTTATCCTCTGCTGCCTTCACTACTACATCCCTCAGAGCTACCCATTCTTCTTCTACTGTATTTCTTTCCCCTATTCCTGTCAATTGTTCCCTTATGCTCTCTCTGAAACTCTGTACAACCTCTGGTTCTTTCAGTTTATCCAGGTCCCATCTCCTTAATTTCTCACATTTTCGCAGTTTCTTCAGTTTTAATCTACAGGTCATAACCAATAGATTGTGGTCAGAGTCCACATCTGCCCCTGGAAATGTCTTACAACTTAAGACCTGGTTCCTAAATCTCTGTCTTACCATTATATAATATATCTGATACCTTTTAGTATCCCCAGGGTTCTTCCACTTATACAACCTTCTTTCATGATTCTTAAACCAAGTGTTAGCTATGATTAAGTTGTGCTCTGTGCAAAATTCTACTAGGCGGCTTCCTCTTTCATTTCTTAGACCCAATCCATATTCATCTACTATGTTTCCTTCTCTCCCTTTTCCTACACTCGAATTCCAGTCACCCATTACTATTAAATTTTCGTCTCCCTTCACTATCTGAATAATTTCTTTTATTTCATCGTACATTTCTTCAATTTCTTCATCATCTGCAGAGCTAGTTGGCATATAAACTTGTACTACTGTAGTAGGTGTGGGCTTCGTATCTATCTTGGCCACAATAATGCGTTCACTATACTGTTTGTAGTAGCTAACCCGCATTCCTATTTTCCTATTCATTATTAAAACTACTCCTGCATTACCCCTATTTGATTTTCTGTTTATAACCCTGTAGTCACCTGACCAGAAGTCTTGTTCCTCCTGCCACCGAACTTCACTAATTCCCCCTATATCTAACTTTAACCTATCCATTTCCCTTTTTAAATTTTCTAACCTACCTGCCCGATTAAGGGATCTGACATTCCGCGCTCCGATATCGTCTGCAAAGCTATGTCACGTGCTGCGGTATGCGGAGACACTAAAAGCACCATAGTAGAACACAGATGAAGGTTCTAAGTTGATGTAATAGCCAGTAAGAAGTAGTACATTCAAGTTTTAGATATCAATTATTGATTTTTAGCTGGCTTTGGTGCCTTGGACATGAGCTAGGACCTTAAGATCCTGCCTGAAAGGAGGACTAGCATCCGAGTTGCACGGGAGAATGTGAAAAGTGTTCATATGTAGTAAAAACCTGAGAAATCCGTCCGTATTCGTCATTTGTTATCGAATCGACTTAAAGCCAGATTTTCACATTGGCCGCTCTTCTGTCTGAAACGGTTACGTTTATCGTCTGCAAAGCTAAGTCGCGTGCTGCGGTATGCGGAGACACTAAAAGCACCATAGTAGAACACAGATGAAGGTTCTAAGTTGATGTAATAGACAGTAAGAAGTAGTACAATTCAAGTTTTAGGTATCGATTATTGACTTTATTACCCTTCTTTGGTACCATGGACGTGAGCTAAGAACTTGAGATTTTGCATGAAAGGAGGACTAGCAGTCACGTTGCACGGGAGAATGTGAAAAGTGTTCATATGTAGTAAAAACCTGAGAAATCCGTCCGTTTTCGTCATATGTTATCGAATCGACTTAAAGCCAGATCGTCACATTGGCCGCTCTTCTGTCAGAAACGGTTACATTTATCATCTCCAAAGCTATGTCGCGTGCTGCGGTATGCGGAGACTATAAAAGCACCATAGTAGAACACAGATGAAGCTTCTAAGTTGATGTAATAGCGAGTAAGAAGTAGTACAATTCAAGTTTTAGGTATCGATTATTGACTTTTTACCCTTCATTGGTGCCTTGGACATGAGCTATGAACATAAGATTTTGCATGGAAGGAGGACTAGCAGCCGCGTTGCATGGGAGAATGTGAAAAGTGTTCATATGTAGTAAAAACCTGAGAAATCCGTCAGTTTTCGTCATTTGTTATCGAATCGACTTAAAGCCAGATCGTCACATTGGCCGCTATTCTGTCTGAAACGGTTACGTTTATTGTCTCCAAAGCTATGTCGCGTGCTGCGGTATGCGGAGACACTAAACGCACCATAGTAGAACACAGATGAAGCTTCTAAGTTGATGTTATAGCCAGTAAGAAGTAGTACAACTTAGGTTTTAGGTGTCGATTACTGACTTTTTTGCTGGCTTTGGTGCCTTGGACATGAGCTAGGTACTTAATATTTTGCATGAAAGTAGGACTAGCAGCCGCGTTGCACGGGAGAATGTGAAAAGTTTTCATATGTAGTAAAAACCTGAGAAATCCGTCCGTTTTCGTCATTTGTTATTGAATCGACTTAATGCCAGATCGTCACATTGGCCGCTCTTCTATCTGAAACGTTTACATTTATCGTCTGCAAAGCTATGTCACGTGCTGCGGTATGTGGAGACACAAAAAGCACCATAGCAGAACACAGATGAAGCTTCTAAGTTGATTTAATAGCCAGTAAGAGGTAGTACAATTCAAGTTTTAGGTATCGATTATTGACTTTTTACCCTTCTTTGGTGCCTTGGACATGAGCTAGGAACTTACGATATTGCATGAAAGGCGGACTAGCAACCACGTTGCACGGGAGATTGTGAAAAGTGTTCATATGTAGTAAAAACTTGAGAAATCCGTCCGATTTCGTCATATGTTATCGAATCGACTTAAAGCCAGATCGTCACATTGGCCGCTCTTCTGTCTCAAACGGTTCTACTTATCGACTGCAAGGCTATGTCGCGTGCTGCGGTATGCGGAGACAGTAAAAGCACCCTAGTAGAACACAGATGAAGCTCCTAAGGTGATGTAATAGCTAGTAAGAAGTAGTACAATTCAAGGTTTAGGTATCTATTATTGACTTTTTTCCCTTCTTTGGTGCCTTGGACATGGGCTAGGACCTTACGATTTTGCATGAAAGGAGGACTAGCAGCCGCGTGTCATGGGAGAATGTGAAAACTGTTCATATGTAGTAAAAACCTGAGAAATCCGTTAGTTTTCGTCATTTGTTATACAATCAACTTAAAGCCAGATCGTCACATTGGCCGCTCTTCTGACTGAAACGGTTACATTTATCGTCTGCAAAGCTATGTCGCGTGTTTCGGAATGCGGAGACACTAAAAGCACCATAGTGGATCACAGGTGAAGCATCTAAGTTGATGTAATATTCAGTAAGAAGTAGTACAATTCAAGTTTTAGGTATCGATTATTGACTTTTTAGCTGTTTTGGTGCCTTGGACATGAGCTAGGACCTTAAGATTCTGCATGAAGGAGGACTAGCAGCCGAGTTGCACGGGAGAATGTGAAAAGTGACCATATGTAGTAAAAACCTAAGAAATCCGTCCGTTTTCGTCATTTGTTATCGAATCGACTTAAAGCCAGATCGTCACATTGGCCGCTCTTCTGTCTGAAACAGTTACATTTATCGTCTGCAAAGCTATGTCGCGTGCTGCGGTATGTGGAGGCACTAAAAGCACCATAGTAGAACACAGATGAAGCTTCTAAGTTGATGTAATAGCCAGTAAGAAGTAGTACTATTCAAGTTTTAGGTATCGATTATTGACTTTTTACCCTTCTTTGGTGCCTTGGACATGAGCTAGGAACTTAAGATTTTGCATGAAAGGAGGACTAGCAGCCGCGTTTCACGGGAGAATGTGAAAAGTGTTCATATGTAGTAAAAACCCGAGAAATCCGTCCGTTTTCGTCATTTGTTATCAAATCGACTTAAAGCCAGATTGTCACATTGGCCGCTCTACTGTCTGAAACGTTTACATTTATCCTCTGCAAAGCTATATCGCGTGCCGCGGTATGCGGAGACACTAAAAGCACCATAGTGGAACACAGATGAAGCATCTAAGTTGATGTAATAGCCAGTAAGAAGTAGTACAATTCAAGTTTTAGGTATCGATTATTGACTTTTTACCCTTCTTTGGTGCCTTGGACATGAGCTAGGACCTTAAGATCCTGCCTGAAAGGAGGACTAGCATCCGAGTTGCACGGGAGAATGTGAAAAGTGTTCATATGTAGTAAAAACCTGAGAAATCCGTCCGTATTCGTCATTTGTTATCGAATCGACTTAAAGCCAGATTTTCACATTGGCCGCTCTTCTGTCTGAAACGGTTACGTTTATCGTCTGCAAAGCTAAGTCGCGTGCTGCGGTATGCGGAGACACTAAAAGCACCATAGTAGAACACAGATGAAGGTTCTAAGTTGATGTAATAGACAGTAAGAAGTAGTACAATTCATAGTTTTAGGTATCGATTATTGACTTTATTACCCTTCTTTGGTACCATGGACGTGAGCTAAGAACTTGAGATTTTGCATGAAAGGAGGACTAGCAGTCACGTTGCACGGGAGAATGTGAAAAGTGTTCATATGTAGTAAAAACCTGAGAAATCCGTCCGTTTTCGTCATATGTTATCGAATCGACTTAAAGCCAGATCGTCACATTGGCCGCTCTTCTGTCAGAAACGGTTACATTTATCATCTCCAAAGCTATGTCGCGTGCTGCGGTATGCGGAGACTATAAAAGCACCATAGTAGAACACAGATGAAGCTTCTAAGTTGATGTAATAGCGAGTAAGAAGTAGTACAATTCAAGTTTTAGGTATCGATTATTGACTTTTTACCCTTCATTGGTGCCTTGGACATGAGCTATGAACATAAGATTTTGCATGGAAGGAGGACTAGCAGCCGCGTTGCATGGGAGAATGTGAAAAGTGTTCATATGTAGTAAAAACCTGAGAAATCCGTCAGTTTTCGTCATTTGTTATCGAATCGACTTAAAGCCAGATCGTCACATTGGCCGCTATTCTGTCTGAAACGGTTACGTTTATTGTCTCCAAAGCTATGTCGCGTGCTGCGGTATGCGGAGACACTAAACGCACCATAGTAGAACACAGATGAAGCTTCTAAGTTGATGTTATAGCCAGTAAGAAGTAGTACAACTTAGGTTTTAGGTGTCGATTACTGACTTTTTTGCTGGCTTTGGTGCCTTGGACATGAGCTAGGTACTTAATATTTTGCATGAAAGTAGGACTAGCAGCCGCGTTGCACGGGAGAATGTGAAAAGTTTTCATATGTAGTAAAAACCTGAGAAATCCGTCCGTTTTCGTCATTTGTTATTGAATCGACTTAATGCCAGATCGTCACATTGGCCGCTCTTCTATCTGAAACGTTTACATTTATCGTCTGCAAAGCTATGTCACGTGCTGCGGTATGTGGAGACACAAAAAGCACCATAGCAGAACACAGATGAAGCTTCTAAGTTGATTTAATAGCCAGTAAGAGGTAGTACAATTCAAGTTTTAGGTATCGATTATTGACTTTTTACCCTTCTTTGGTGCCTTGGACATGAGCTAGGAACTTACGATATTGCATGAAAGGCGGACTAGCAACCACGTTGCACGGGAGATTGTGAAAAGTGTTCATATGTAGTAAAAACTTGAGAAATCCGTCCGATTTCGTCATATGTTATCGAATCGACTTAAAGCCAGATCGTCACATTGGCCGCTCTTCTGTCTCAAACGGTTCTACTTATCGACTGCAAGGCTATGTCGCGTGCTGCGGTATGCGGAGACAGTAAAAGCACCCTAGTAGAACACAGATGAAGCTCCTAAGGTGATGTAATAGCTAGTAAGAAGTAGTACAATTCAAGGTTTAGGTATCTATTATTGACTTTTTTCCCTTCTTTGGTGCCTTGGACATGGGCTAGGACCTTACGATTTTGCATGAAAGGAGGACTAGCAGCCGCGTGTCATGGGAGAATGTGAAAAGTGTTCATATGTAGTAAAAACCTGAGAAATCCGTTAGTTTTCGTCATTTGTTATACAATCAACTTAAAGCCAGATCGTCACATTGGCCGCTCTTCTGACTGAAACGGTTACATTTATCGTCTGCAAAGCTATGTCGCGTGTTTCGGAATGCGGAGACACTAAAAGCACCATAGTGGATCACAGGTGAAGCATCTAAGTTGATGTAATATTCAGTAAGAAGTAGTACAATTCAAGTTTTAGGTATCGATTATTGACTTTTTAGCTGTTTTTGGTGCCTTGGACATGAGCTAGGACCTTAAGATTCTGCATGAAGGAGGACTAGCAGCCGAGTTGCACGGGAGAATGTGAAAAGTGTTCATATATAGAAAAAACCTGAGAAATCCGTCCGTTTTCGTCATTTGTTATCGAATCGACTTAAAGCCAGATCGTCACATTGGCCGCTCTTCTGTCTGAAACAGTTACATTTATCGTCTGCAAAGCTATGTCGCGTGCTGCGGTATGTGGAGGCACTAAAAGCACCATAGTAGAACACAGATGAAGCTTCTAAGTTGATGTAATAGCCAGTAAGAAGTAGTACAATTCAAGTTTTTGGTATCGATTATTGACTTTTTACCCTTCTTTGGTGCCTTGGACATGAGCTAGGAACTTAAGATTTTGCATGAAAGGAGGACTAGCAGCCGCGTTTCACGGGAGAATGTGAAAAGTGTTCATATGTAGTAAAAACCCGAGAAATCCGTCCGTTTTCGTCATTTGTTATCAAATCGACTTAAAGCCAGATTGTCACATTGGCCGCTCTTCTGTCTGAGACGGTTACATTTATCGTCTGCAAATCTATGTCGCGTGCCGCGGTATGCGGAGACACTAAAAGCACCATAGTGGAACACAGATGAAGCATCTAAGTTGATGTAATAGCCAGTAAGAAGTAGTACAATTCAAGTTTTAGGTATCGATTATTGACTTTTTAGCTGTTTTTGGTGCCTTGGACATGAGCTAGGACCTTAAGATTCTGCATGAAAGGAGTAATAGCGTTAGTATTTTGCAGCCGTGGCTTATTAAACTGATAGTTCGGTAATTTTCACATCTGTCAGCACCTGCTTTCTTTGGGATTGGAATTATTATATTCTTCTTGAAGTCTGAGGGTATTTCGCCTGTCTCATACATCTTGCTCACCAGCTCGTAGAGTTTTGTCATGACTGGCTCTCCCAAGGCCGTCAGTAGTTCTAATGGAATGTTGTCTACTCCGGGGGCCTTGTTTCGACTCAGGTCTTTCAGTGCTCTGTCAAACTCTTCACGCAGTATCGTATCTCCCATTTCGTCTTCATCTACATCCTCTTCTATTTCCATAATATTGTCCTCAAGTACATCGCCCTTGTATAAACCTTTATATATACTCCTTCCACCTTTCTGCCTTCCCTTCTTTGCTTAGAACTGGGCTGCCATCTGAACTCTTGATATTCGTAAACTTGGTTCTCTTCTCTCCAAAGGTCTTTTTAATTTTCCTGTAGGCAGTATCTATCTTACCCCTAGTGAGATAAGCTTCTACATCCTTACATTTGTCCTCTAGCCATCCCTGTTTAGCCATTTTGCACTTCCTGTCGATCTCATTTTTGAGACGTTTGTATTCCTTTTTGCCTGCTTCATTTACTGCATTTTTATATTTTCTCCTTTCATCAATTAAATTCAATATTTCTTCTGTTACCCAAGGATTTCTAGCAGCCCTCGTCTTTGTACCTACTTTATCCTCTGCTGCCTTCACTACTACATCCCTCAGAGCTACCCATTCTTCTTCTACTGTATTTCTTTCCCCTATTCCTGTCAATTGTTCCCTTATGCTCTCTCTGAAACTCTGTACAACCTCTGGTTCTTTCAGTTTATCCAGGTCCCATCTCCTTAATTTCTCACATTTTTGCAGTTTCTTCAGTTTTAATCTACAGGTCATAACCAATAGATTGTGGTCAGAGTCCACATCTGCCCCTGGAAATGTCTTACAACTTAAGACCTGGTTCCTAAATCTCTGTCTTACCATTACATAATATATCTGATACCTTTTAGTATCTCCAGGGTTCTTCCACGTATACAACCTTCTTTCATGATTCTTAAACCAAGTGTTAGCTATGATTAAGTTGTGCTCTGTGCAAAATTCTACTAGGCGGCTTTCTCTTTCATTTCTTAGACCCAATCCATATTCACCTACTATGTTTCCTTCTCTCCCTTTTCCTACACTCGAATTCCAGTCACCCATTACTATTAAATTTTCGTCTCCCTTCACTATCTGAATAATTTCTTTTATTTCATCGTAAATTTCTTCAATTTCTTCATCATCTGCAGAGCTAGTTGGCATATAAACTTGTACTACTGTAGTAGGTGTGGGCTTCGTATCTATCTTGGCCACAATAATGCGTTCACTATACTGTTTGTAGTAGCTTACCCGCATTCCTATTTTCCTATTCATTATTAAACCTACTCCTGCATTACCCCTATTTGATTTTGTGTTTATAACCCTGTAGTCACCTGACCAGAAGTCTTGTTCCTCCTGCCACCGAACTTCACTAATTCCCCCTATATCTAACTTTAACCTATCCATTTCCCTTTTTAAATTTTCTAACCTACCTGCCCGATTAAGGAATCTGACATTCCACGCTCCGACATCGTCTGCAAAGCTATGTCACGTGCTGCGGTATGCGGAGACACTAAAAGCACCATAGTAGAACACAGATGAAGGTTCTAAGTTGATGTAATAGCCAGTAAGAAGTAGTACATTCAAGTTTTAGATATCAATTATTGACTTTTTAGCTGGCTTTGGTGCCTTGGACATGTGCTAGGACCTTAAGATCCTGCCTGAAAGGAGGACTAGCAGCCGAGTTGCACGGGAGAATGTGAAAAGTGTTCATATGTAGTAAAAATCTAGAAATCCGTCCGTTTTCGTCATTTGTTATCGAATCGACTTAAAGCCAGATTTTCACATTGGCCGCTCTTCTGTCTGAAACGGTTACGTTTACCGTCTGCAAAGCTAAGTCGCGTGCTGCGGTATGCGGAGACACTAAAAGCACCATAGTGGAACACAGATGAAGCATCTAAGTTGATGTAATAGCCAGTAAGAAGTAGTACAATTCAAGTTTTAGGTATCGATTATTGACTTTTTAGCTGTTTTTGGTGCCTTGGACATGAGCTAGGACCTTAAGATTCTGCATGAAAGGAGTAATAGCGTTAGTATTTTGCAGCCGTGGCTTATTAAACTGATAGTTCGGTAATTTTCACATCTGTCAGCACCTGCTTTCTTTGGGATTGGAATTATTATATTCTTCTTGAAGTCTGAGGGTATTTCGCCTGTCTCATACATCTTGCTCACCAGCTCGTAGAGTTTTGTCATGACTGGCTCTCCCAAGGCCGTCAGTAGTTCTAATGGAATGTTGTCTACTCCGGGGGCCTTGTTTCGACTCAGGTCTTTCAGTGCTCTGTCAAACTCTTCACGCAGTATCGTATCTCCCATTTCGTCTTCATCTACATCCTCTTCTATTTCCATAATATTGTCCTCAAGTACATCGCCCTTGTATAAACCTTTATATATACTCCTTCCACCTTTCTGCCTTCCCTTCTTTGCTTAGAACTGGGCTGCCATCTGAACTCTTGATATTCGTAAACTTGGTTCTCTTCTCTCCAAAGGTCTTTTTAATTTTCCTGTAGGCAGTATCTATCTTACCCCTAGTGAGATAAGCTTCTACATCCTTACATTTGTCCTCTAGCCATCCCTGTTTAGCCATTTTGCACTTCCTGTCGATCTCATTTTTGAGACGTTTGTATTCCTTTTTGCCTGCTTCATTTACTGCATTTTTATATTTTCTCCTTTCATCAATTAAATTCAATATTTCTTCTGTTACCCAAGGATTTCTAGCAGCCCTCGTCTTTGTACCTACTTTATCCTCTGCTGCCTTCACTACTACATCCCTCAGAGCTACCCATTCTTCTTCTACTGTATTTCTTTCCCCTATTCCTGTCAATTGTTCCCTTATGCTCTCTCTGAAACTCTGTACAACCTCTGGTTCTTTCAGTTTATCCAGGTCCCATCTCCTTAATTTCTCACATTTTTGCAGTTTCTTCAGTTTTAATCTACAGGTCATAACCAATAGATTGTGGTCAGAGTCCACATCTGCCCCTGGAAATGTCTTACAACTTAAGACCTGGTTCCTAAATCTCTGTCTTACCATTACATAATATATCTGATACCTTTTAGTATCTCCAGGGTTCTTCCACGTATACAACCTTCTTTCATGATTCTTAAACCAAGTGTTAGCTATGATTAAGTTGTGCTCTGTGCAAAATTCTACTAGGCGGCTTTCTCTTTCATTTCTTAGACCCAATCCATATTCACCTACTATGTTTCCTTCTCTCCCTTTTCCTACACTCGAATTCCAGTCACCCATTACTATTAAATTTTCGTCTCCCTTCACTATCTGAATAATTTCTTTTATTTCATCGTACATTTCTTCAATTTCTTCATCATCTGCAGAGCTAGTTGGCATATAAACTTGTACTACTGTAGTAGGTGTGGGCTTCGTATCTATCTTGGCCACAATAATGCGTTCACTATACTGTTTGTAGTAGCTTACCCGCATTCCTATTTTCCTATTCATTATTAAACCTACTCCTGCATTACCCCTATTTGATTTTGTGTTTATAACCCTGTAGTCACCTGACCAGAAGTCTTGTTCCTCCTGCCACCGAACTTCACTAATTCCCCCTATATCTAACTTTAACCTATCCATTTCCCTTTTTAAATTTTCTAACCTACCTGCCCGATTAAGGAATCTGACATTCCACGCTCCGACATCGTCTGCAAAGCTATGTCACGTGCTGCGGTATGCGGAGACACTAAAAGCACCATAGTAGAACACAGATGAAGGTTCTAAGTTGATGTAATAGCCAGTAAGAAGTAGTACATTCAAGTTCTAGATATCAATTATTGACTTTTTAGCTGGCTTTGGTGCCTTGGACATGTGCTAGGACCTTAAGATCCTGCCTGAAAGGAGGACTAGCAGCCGAGTTGCACGGGAGAATGTGAAAAGTGTTCATATGTAGTAAAAATCTAGAAATCCGTCCGTTTTCGTCATTTGTTATCGAATCGACTTAAAGCCAGATTTTCACATTGGCCGCTCTTCTGTCTGAAACGGTTACGTTTACCGTCTGCAAAGCTAAGTCGCGTGCTGCGGTATGCGGAGACACTAAAAGCACCATAGTAGAACACAGATGAAGGTTCTAAGTTGATGTAATAGCCAGTAAGAAGTAGTACAATTCAAGTTATAGGTATCGATTATTGACTTTTTACCCTTCTTTGGTGCCTTGGACTTGAGCTAGGACCTTAACATTTTGCATGAAAGGAGGACTAGCAGCCGAGTTGCACGGGAGAATGTGAAAAGTGTTCATATATAGAAAAAAACCTGAGAAATCCGTCCGTTTTCGTCATTTGTTATCGAATCGACTTAAAGCCAGATCGTCACATTGGCCGCTCTTCTGTCTGAAACAGTTACTTTTATCGTCTGCAAAGCTATGTCGCGTGCTGCGGTATGTGGAGGCACTAAAAGCACCATAGTAGAACACAGATGAGGCTTCTAAGTTGATGTAATAGCCAGTAAGAAGTAGTACAATTCAAGTTTTAGGTATCGATTATTGACTTTTTACCCTTCTTTGGTGCCTTGGACATGAGCTAGGAACTTAAGATTTTTCATGAAAGGAGGACTAGCAGCCGCGTTTCACGGGAGAATGTGAAAAGTGTTCATATGTAGTAAAAACCTGAGAAATCCGTCCGTTTTCGTCATTTGTTATCAAATCGACTTAAAGCCAGATTGTCACATTGGCCGCTCTTCTGTCTGAAACGGTTACATTTATCGTCTACAAAGCTATGTCGCGTGCCGCGGTATGCGGAGACACTAAAAGCGTCATAGTGGAACACAGATGAAGCATCTAAGTTGATGTAATAGCCAGTAAGAAGTAGTACAATTCAAGTTTTAGGTATCGATTATTGACTTTTTACCCTTCTTTGGTGCCTTGGACATGAGCTAGGAACTTAAGATATTGCATGAAAGGAGGAATACCAGCCGCGTTGCACGGGAGAAAATGAAAGGTGTTCATATGTAGTAAAAACCTGATAAATCCGTCCGTTTTCGTCATTTGTTATCGAATCGACTTAAAGCCAGATCGTCACATTGGCCGCTCTTCTGACTGAAATGGTTACATTTATCGTCTGCAAAACTATGTCACGTGCTTCGGTATGCGGAGACACTAAAAGCACCATAGTGGATCACAGATGAAGCATCTAAGTTGATGTAATAGCCAGTAAGAAGTAGTACAATTCAAGTTTTAGGTATCGATTATTGACTTTTTAGCTGTTTTTGGTGCCTTGGACATGAGCTAGGACCTTAAGATTCTGCATGAAGGAGGACTAGCAGCCGAGTTGCACGGGAGAATGTGAAAAGTGACCATATGTAGTAAAAACCTAAGAAATCCGTCCGTTTTTGTCATTTGTTATCGAATCGACTTAAAGCCAGATCGTCACATTGGCCGCTCTTCTGTCCAGTTACATTTATCGTCTGCAAAGCTATGTCGCGTGCTGCGGTATGTGGAGACACTAAAAGCACCATAGTAGAACACAGATGAAGCTTCTAAGTTGATGTAATAGCCAGTAAGAAGTAGTACCATTCAAGTTTTAGTTATCGATTATTGACTTTTTAGCTGTTTTTGGTGCCTTGGACATGAGCTAGGACCTTAAGATTCTGCATGAAGGAGGACTAGCAGCCGAGTTGCACGGGAGAATGTGAAAAGTGACCATATGTAGTAAAAACCTAAGAAATCCGTCCGTTTTCGTCATTTGTTATCGAATCGACTTAAAACCAGATCGTCACATTGGCCGCTCTTCTGTCTGAAACAGTTACATTTATCGTCTGCAAAGCTATGTCGCGTGCTGCGGTATGTGGAGGCACTAAAAGCACCATAGTAGAACACAGATGAAGCTTCTAAGTTGATGTAATAGCCAGTAAGAAGTAGTACTATTCAAGTTTTAGGTATCGATTATTGACTTTTTACCCTTCTTTGGTGCCTTGGACATGAGCTAGGAACTTAAGATTTTGCATGAAAGGAGGACTAGCAGCCGCGTTTCACGGGAGAATGTGAAAAGTGTTCATATGTAGTAAAAACCCGAGAAATCCGTCCGTTTTCGTCATTTGTTATCAAATGGACTTAAAGCCAGATCGTCACATTGGCCGCTCTTCGGTCTGAAACGGTTACATTTATCGTCTGCAGAGCTATGTCGCGTGCCGCGGTATGCGGAGACACTAAAAGCACCATAGTGGAACACAGATGAAGCATCTAAGTTGATGTAATAGCCAGTAAGAAGTAGTACAATTCAAGTTTTATCTATCGATTATTGACTTTTTAGCTGGCTTTGGTGCCTTGGACATGAGCTAGGACCTTAAGATTCTGCATGAAAGGAGTAATAGCGTTAGTATTTTGCAGCCGTGGCTTATTAAACTGATAGTTCGGTAATTTTCACATCTGTCAGCACCTGCTTTCTTTGGGATTGGAATTATTATATTCTTCTTGAAGCCTGAGGGTATTTCGCCTGTCTCATACATCTTGCTCACCAGCTCGTAGAGTTTTGTCATGACTGGCTCTCCCAAGGCCGTCAGTAGTTCTAATGGAATGTTGTCTACTCCGGGGGCCTTGTTTCGACTCAGGTCTTTCAGTGCTCTGTCAAACTCTTCACGCAGTATCGTATCTCCCATTTCGTCTTCATCTACATCCTCTTCTATTTCCATAATATTGTCCTCAAGTACATCGCCCTTGTATAAACCTTCTATATACTCCTTCCACCTTTCTGCCTTCCCTTCTTTGCTTAGAACTGGGCTGCCATCTGAACTCTTGATATTCATACACTTGGTTCTCTTCTCTCCAAAGGTCTCTTTAATTTTCCTGTAGGCAGTATCTATCTTACCCCTAGTGAGATAAGCTTCTACATCCTTACATTTGTCCTCTAGCCATCCCTGTTTAGCCATTTTGCACTTCCTGTCGATCTCATTTTTGAGACGTTTGTATTCCTTTTTGCCTGCTTCATTTACTGCATTTTTATATTTTCTCCTTTCATCAATTAAATTCAATATTTCTTCTGTTACCCAAGGATTTCTAGCAGCCCTCGTCTTTGTACCTACTTTATCCTCTGCTGCCTTCACTACTACATCCCTCAGAGCTACCCATTCTTCTTCTACTGTATTTCTTTCCCCTATTCCTGTCAATTGTTCCCTTATGCTCTCTCTGAAACTCTGTACAACCTCTGGTTCTTTCAGTTTATCCAGGTCCCATCTCCTTAATTTCTCACATTTTCGCAGTTTCTTCAGTTTTAATCTACAGGTCATAACCAATAGATTGTGGTCAGAGACCACATCTGCCCCTGGAAATGTCTTACAACTTAAGACCTGGTTCCTAAATCTCTGTCTTACCATTATATAATATATCTGATACCTTTTAGTATCTCCAGGGTTCTTCCACTTATACAACCTTCTTTCATGATTCTTAAACCAAGTGTTAGCTATGATTAAGTTGTGCTCTGTGCAAAATTCTACTAGGCGGCTTCCTCTTTCATTTCTTAGACCCAATCCATATTCATCTACTATGTTTCCTTCTCTCCCTTTTCCTACACTCGAATTCCAGTCACCCATTACTATTAAATTTTCGTCTCCCTTCACTATCTGAATAATTTCTTTTATTTCATCGTACATTTCTTCAATTTCTTCATCATCTGCAGAGCTAGTTGGCATATAAACTTGTACTACTGTAGTAGGTGTGGGCTTCGTATCTATCTTGGCCACAATAATGCGTTCACTATACTGTGTGTAGTAGCTTACCCGCATTCCTATTTTCCTATTCATTATTAAACCTACTCCTGCATTACCCCTATTTGATTTTCTCTTTATAACCCTGTAGTCACCTGACCAGAAGTCTTGTTCCTCCTGCCACCGAACTTCACTAATTCCCCCTATATCTAACTTTAACCTATCCATTTCCCTTTTTAAATTTTCTAACCTACCTGCCCGATTAAGGGATCTGACATTCCACGCTCCGATATCGTCTGCAAAGCTATGTCACGTGCTGCGGTATGCGGAGACACTAAAAGCACCATAGTAGAACACAGATGAAGGTTCTAAGTTGATGTAATAGCCAGTAAGAAGTAGTACATTCAAGTTTTAGATATCAATTATTGATTTTTAGCTGGCTTTGGTGCCTTGGACATGAGCTAGGACCTTAAGATCCTGCCTGAAAGGAGGACTAGCAGCCGAGTTGCACGGGAGAATGTGAAAAGTGTTCATATGTAGTAAAAACCTGAGAAATCCGTCCGTATTCGTCATTTGTTATCGAATCGACTTAAAGCCAGATTTTCACATTGGCCGCTCTTCTGTCTGAAACGGTTACGTTTATCGTCTGCAAAGCTAAGTCGCGTGCTGCGGTATGCGGAGACACTAAAAGCACCATAGTAGAACACAGATGAAGGTTCTAAGTTGATGTAATAGACAATAAGAAGTAGTACAATTCAAGTTTTAGGTATCGATTATTGACTTTATTACCCTTCTTTGGTACCATGGACGTGAGCTAAGAACTTGAGATTTTGCATGAAAGGAGGACTAGCAGTCGCGTTGCACGGGAGAATGTGAAAAGTGTTCATATGTAGTAAAAACCTGAGAAATCCGTCCGTTTTCGTCATATGTTATCGAATCGACTTAAAGCCAGATCGTCACATTGGCCACTCTTCTGTCTGAAACGGTTACATTTATCATCTCCAAAGCTATGTCGCGTGCTGCGGTATGCGGAGACTATAAAAGCACCATAGTAGAACACAGATGAAGCTTCTAAGTTGATGTAATAGCGAGTAAGAAGTAGTACAATTCAAGTTTTAGGTATCGATTATTGACTTTTTACCCTTCATTGGTGCCTTGGACATGAGCTATGAACATAAGATTTTGCATGGAAGGAGGACTAGTAGCCGCGTTGCATGGGAGAATGTGAAAAGTGTTCATATGTAGTAAAAACCTGAGAAATCCGTCAGTTTTCGTCATTTGTTATCGAATCGACTTAAAGCCAGATCGTCACATTGGCCGCTATTCTGTCTGAAACGGTTACGTTTATTGTCTCCAAAGCTATGTCGCGTGCTGCGGTATGCGGAGACACTAAACGCACCATAGTAGAACACAAATGAAGCTTCTAAGTTGATGTTATAGCCAGTAAGAAGTAGTACAACTTAGGTTTTAGGTGTCGATTACTGACTTTTTTGCTGGCTTTGGTGCCTTGGACATGAGCTAGGTACTTAATATTTTGCAAGAAAGTAGGACTAGCAGCCGCGTTGCACGGGAGAATGTGAAAAGTTTTCATATGTAGTAAAAACCTGAGAAATCCGTCCGTTTTCGTAATTTGTTATTGAATCGACTTGATGCCAGATCGTCACATTGGCCGCTCTTCTATCTGAAACGTTTACATTTATCGTCTGCAAAGCTATGTCACGTGCTGCGGTATGTGGAGACACAAAAAGCACAATAGCAGAACACAGATGAAGCTTCTAAGTTGATTTAATAGCCAGTAAGAGGTAGTACAATTCAAGTTTTAGGTATTGATTATTGACTTTTTACCCTTCTTTGGTGCCTTGGACATGAGCTAGGAACTTACGATATTGCATGAAAGGCGGACTAGCAACCACGTTGCACGGGAGAATGTGAAAAGTGTTCATATGTAGTAAAAACTTGAGAAATCCGTCCGATTTCGTCATATGTTATCGAATCGACTTAAAGCCAGATCGTCACATTGGCCGCTCTTCTGTCTCAAACGGTTCTACTTATCGACTGCAAGGCTATGTCGCGTGCTGCGGTATGCGGAGACAGTAAAAGCACCATAGTAGAACACAGATGAAGCTCCTAAGGTGATGTAATAGCTAGTAAGAAGTAGTACAATTCAAGGTTTAGGTATCTATTATTGACTTTTTTCCCTTCTTTGGTGCCTTGGACATGAGCTAGGGACTTATGATTTTGCATGAAAGGAGGACTAGCAGCCGCGTTGCTTGGGAGAATGTGAAAAGTATTCATATGTAGGAAAAACCTGAGAAATCCGCCCGTATTCTTCATTTGTTATTGAGTCGACTTAAAGCCAGATCGTCACATTGGCCGCTCTCCTCTCTGAAACGGTTGTACTTATCATCTGCAAAACTATGTCGCGTGCTGTGGTACGCGGAGACAATAAAAGCACCATAGTAGAACACAGATGGAGCTTCTAAGTTGATGTAATAGCCAGTAAGAAGTAGTACAATTCAAGTTTTATTTATGGATTATTGACTTTTTACCCTTCTTTGGTGCCTTGGACATGGGCTAGGACCTTACGATTTTGCATGAAAGGAGGACTAGCAGCCGCGTGTCATGGGAGAATGTGAAAAGTGTTCATATGTAGTAAAAACCTGAGAAATCCGTCTGTTTTCGTCATTTGTTATCGAATCGACTTAAAGCCAGATCATCACATTGGCCGCTCCTCTGTCTGAAACGGTTACGTTTATCGTCTGCAAAGCTATGTCGCGTGCTGCGGTATGTGGAGACACAAAAAGCACCATAGTAGAACACAGATGAAGCTAATAAGTTGATGTAATAGCTAGTAAGATGTAGTACAATTCAAGTTTTAGGTATCGATTATTGACTTTTTTGCTGGCTTTGGTGACTTGGACATGAGATACGACCTTAAGATTCTGCATGAAAGGAGGACTAGCAGTCGAGTTACATGGGAGAATGTGAAAAGTGTTCATATGTCGTAAAAACCTGAGAAATCCGTCCGTTTTCGTCATTTGTTATCGAATCGACTTAAAGCAAGATCGTCACATTGGCCTCTCTTCTGTCTGAAACATTTACATTTATCATCTGCAAAGCTATGTCGCGTGCTGCGGTATGCGGAGACACAAAAAGCACCATAGTAGAACACAGATGAAGCTTCTAAGTTGATTTAATAGCTAGTAAGAAGTAGTACAATTCAAGTTTTAGGTATCGATTATTGACTTTTTTGCTGGCTTTGGTTACTTGGACATGAGATACGACCTTAAGATTCTGCATGAAAGGAGGACTAGCAGTCGAGTTACATGGGAGAATGTGAAAAGTGTTCATATGTAGTAAAAACCTGAGAAATCCTTACGTTTTCGTCATTTGTTATCGAATCGAATTAAAGCCAGATCGTCACATTGTCCGCTCTTCTCTCTGAAACGGTTGTACTTTGTTGTTGTTGTTGTCGTCAGTCCTGAGACTGGTTTGATGCAGCTCTCCATGCTACTCTATCCTGTGCAAGCTGCTTCATCTCCCAGTACCTATTGCAACCTACATCCTTCTGAATCTGCTTAGTGTACTCATCTCTCGGTCTCCCTCTACGATTTTTACCCTCCACGCTGCCCTCCAATGCTAAATTTGTGATCCCTTGATGCCTCAAAACATGTCCTACCAACTGATCCCTTCTTCTAGTCAAGTTGTGCCACAAACTTCTCTTCTCCCCAATCCTATTCAATACCTCCTCATTAGTTACGTGATCTACCCACCTTATCTTCAGTATTCTTCTGTAGCACCACATTTCGAAAGCTTCTATTCTCTTCTTGTCCAAACTAGTAATCGTCCATGTTTCACTTCCATACATGGCTACACTCCAAACAAATACTTTCAGAAATGACTTCCTGATACATAAATCTATATTCGATGTTAACAAATTTCTCTTCTTCAGAAACGCTTTCCTTGCCATTGCCAGTCTACATATTATATCCTCTCTACTTTGACCATCATCAGTTATTTTACTTCTTAAATAGCAAAACTCCTTTACTACTTTAAGTGTCTCATTTCCTAATCTCATTCCCTCAGCATCACCCGATTTAATTGGACTACATTCCATTATCCTCGTTTTGCTTTTGTTAATGTTCATCTTATATCCTCCTTTCAAGACACTGTCCATTCCGTTCAACTGCTCTGCCAAGTCCTTTGCCGTCTCTGACAGAATTACAATGTCATCGGCGAACCTCAAAGTTTTCACTTCGTCTAAATGAATTTTAATACCTACTCCAAATTTTTCTTTTCTTTCCTTTACTGCTTGCTCAATATACAGATTGAAAAACATCGGGGAGAGGCTACAACCCTGTCTCACTCCTTTCCCAACCACTGCTTCCCTTTCATGCCTCTCGACTTTTATTACTGCCATCCGGTTTCTGTACAAATTATAAATAGCCTTTCGCTCCCTGTATTTTACCCCTGCCACCTTTAGAATTTGAAAAAGAGTATTCCAGTCAACATTGTCAAAAGCTTTCTCTAAGTCTACAAATGCTAGAAACGTAGGTTTGCCTTTTCTTAATCTTTCTTCTAAGATAAGTCGTAAGGTCAGTATTGCCTCACGCGTTCCAACATTTCGACGGAATCCAAACTGATCCTCCCCGAGGTCTGCATCTACCAGTTTTTCCATTCGTCTGTAAAGAATTCGCGTTAGTATTTTGCAGCCGTGGCTTATTAAACTGATAGTTCGGTAATTTTCACATCTGTCAGCACCTGCTTTCTTTGGGATTGGAATTATTATATTCTTCTTGAAGTCTGAGGGTATTTCGCCTGTCTCATACATCTTGCTCACCAGCTCGTAGAGTTTTGTCATGACTGGCTCTCCCAAGGCCGTCAGTAGTTCTAATGGAATGTTGTCTACTCCGGGGGCCTTGTTTCGACTCAGGTCTTTCAGTGCTCTGTCAAACTCTTCACGCAGTATCGTATCTCCCATTTCGTCTTCATCTACATCCTCTTCTATTTCCATAATATTGTCCTCAAGTACATCGCCCTTGTATAAACCTTCTATATACTCCTTCCACCTTTCTGCCTTCCCTTCTTTGTTTAGAACTGGGCTGCCATCTGAACTCTTGATATTCATACACTTGGTTCTCTTCTCTCCAAAGGTCTCTTTAATTTTCCTGTAGGCAGTATCTATCTTACCCCTAGTGAGATAAGCTTCTACATCCTTACATTTGTCCTCTAGCCATCCCTGTTTAGCCATTTTGCACTTCCTGTCGATCTCATTTTTGAGACGTTTGTATTCCTTTTTGCCTGCTTCATTTACTGCATTTTTATATTTTCTCCTTTCATCAATTAAATTCAATATTTCTTCTGTTACCCAAGGATTTCTAGCAGCCCTCGTCTTTGTACCTACTTTATCCTCTGCTGCCTTCACTACTACATCCCTCAGAGCTACCCATTCTTCTTCTACTGTATTTCTTTCCCCTATTCCTGTCAATTGTTCCCTTATGCTCTCTCTGAAACTCTGTACAACCTCTGGTTCTTTCAGTTTATCCAGGTCCCATCTCCTTAATTTCTCACATTTTCGCAGTTTCTTCAGTTTTAATCTACAGGTCATAACCAATAGATTGTGGTCAGAGTCCACATCTGCCCCTGGAAATGTCTTACAACTTAAGACCTGGTTCCTAAATCTCTGTCTTACCATTATATAATATATCTGATACCTTTTAGTATCCCCAGGGTTCTTCCACTTATACAACCTTCTTTCATGATTCTTAAACCAAGTGTTAGCTATGATTAAGTTGTGCTCTGTGCAAAATTCTACTAGGCGGCTTCCTCTTTCATTTCTTAGACCCAATCCATATACACCTACTATGTTTCCTTCTCTCCCTTTTCCTACACTCGAATTCCAGTCACCCATTACTATTAAATTTTCGTCTCCCTTCACTATCTGAATAATTTCTTTTATTTCATCGTACATTTCTTCAATTTCTTCATCATCTGCAGAGCTAGTTGGCATATAAACTTGTACTACTGTAGTAGGTGTGGGCTTCGTATCTATCTTGGCCACAATAATGCGTTCACTATACTGTTTGTAGTAGCTTAAACGCATTCCTATTTTCCTATTCATTATTAAACCTACTCCTGCATTACCCCTATTTGATTTTGTGTTTATTACCCTGTAGTCACCTAACCAGAAGTCTTGTTCCTCCTGCCACCGAACTTCACTATTTCCCCCTATATCTAACTTTAACCTATCCATTTCCCTTTTTAAATTTTCTAACCTACCTGCCCGATTAAGGGATCTGACATTCCACGCTCCGATATCGTCTGCAAAGCTATGTCACGTGCTGCGGTATGCGGAGACACTAAAAGCACCATAGTAGAACACAGATGAAGGTTCTAAGTTGATGTAATAGCCAGTAAGAAGTAGTACATTCAAGTTCTAGATATCAATTATTGACTTTTTAGCTGGCTTTGGTGCCTTGGACATGAGCTAGGACCTTAAGATCCTGCCTGAAAGGAGGACTAGCAGCCGAGTTGCACGGGAGAATGTGAAAAGTGTTCATATGTAGTAAAAACCTGAGAAATCCGTCCGTATTCGTCATTTGTTATCGAATCGACTTAAAGCCAGATTTTCACATTGGCCGCTCTTCTGTCTGAAACGGTTACGTTTACCGTCTGCAAAGCTAAGTCGCGTGCTGCGGTATGCGTAGACACTAAAAGCACCATAGTAGAACACAGATGAAGGTTCTAAGTTGATGTAATAGACAGTAAGAAGTAGTACAATTCAAGTTTTAGGTATCGATTATTGACTTTTTACCCTTCTTTGGTACCATGGACATGAGCTAAGAACTTGAGATTTTGCATGAAAGGAGGACTAGCAGTCACGTTGCACGGGAGAATGTGAAAAGTGTTCATATGTAATAAAAACCTGAGAAATCCGTCAGTTTTCGTCATATGTTATCGAATCGACTTAAAGCCAGATCGTCACATTGGCCGCTCTTCTGTCTGAAACGGTTACATTTATCATCTCCAAAGCTATGTCGCGTGCTGCGGTATGGGGAGACTATAAAAGCACAATAGTAGAACACAGACGAAGCTTCTAATTTGATGTAATAGCGAGTAAGAAGTAGTACAATTCAAGTTTTCGGTATCGATTATTGACTTTTAACCCTTCATTGGTGCCTTGAACATGAGCTAAGAACTTAAGATTTTTCATGAAAGGAGGACTAGCAGTCGCGTTGCACGGGAAAATGTGAAAAGTTTTCATATGTAGTAAAAACCTGAGAAATCCGTCCGTATTCGTCATTTGTTATCGAATCGACTTAAAGCCAGATTTTCACATTGGCCGCTCTTCTGTCTGAAACGGTTACGTTTATCGTCTGCAAAGCTAAGTCGCGTGCTGCGGAATGCGGAGACACTAAAAGCACCATAGTAGAACACAGATGAAGTTTCTAAGTTGATGTAATAGACAGTAAGAAGTAGTACAATTCAAGTTTTAGGTATCGATTATTAGCTTTTTACCCTTCTTTGGTACCATGGACATGAGCTAAGAACTTGAGATTTTGCATGAAAGGAGGACTAGCAGTCACGTTGCACGGGAGAATGTGAAAAGTGTTCATATGTAGTAAAAAGTTGAGAAATCCGTCCGTTTTCGTCATATGTTATCGAATCGACTTAAAGCCAGATCGTCACATAGGCCGCTCTTCTCTCTGAAACGGTTGTACTTATCGTCGGCAAAGCTATGTCGCGTGCTGCGGTATGCGGAGACACTAAAAGCACCATAGTAGAACACAGATGATGCTTCTAAGTTGATGTAATAGCCAGTAAGAAGTAGTACAATTCAAGTTTTAGGTAGCGATTATTGACTTTTTACCCTTCTTTGGTACCTTGGACATGAGCTAAGAACTTAATATTTAGCATGAAAGGAGGACTAGCAGTCACGTAGCACGGGAGAATGTGAAAAGTGTTCATATGTAGTAAAAACATGAGAATTCCCTCCGTTTTCGTCATAAGTTATCGAATCGACTTAATGCCAGATCGTCACATTCGGCGCTCTTCTGTCTGAAACGGTTACATTTATCGTCTGCAAAGCTACGTCGCGTGCTGCGGTATTCGGAGACACAAAAAGCACCATAGTAGAACACAGATGAAGCTCCTAAGTTGATGTAATAGCTAGTAAGAAGTAGTACAATTCAAGTTTTAGGTATCGATTATTGACTTTTTACCCTTCTTTGGTGCCTTGGACATGAGTTAGGGACTTATGATTTTGCATGAAATTAGGACTAGCAGCCGCGTTGCATGGGAGAATGTGAAAAGTGTTCATATGTATGAAAAAATTGATAAATCCGTCCGTGTTCGTCATTTGTTATCGAATCGACTTAAAGCTAGATCGTCACATTGGCCGCTCTTCTCTCTGAAACGGCTGTACATATCGTCTGCAAAGCTATGTCGCTTGCTGCGGTATGCGGAGACACTAAAAGCACCATAGTAGAACACAGATGATGCTTCTAAGTTGATGTAATAGCCAGTAAGAAGTAGTACAATTCAAGTTTTAGGTAGCGATTATTGACTTTTTACCCTTCTTTGGTACCTTGGACATGAGCTCAGAACTTAATATTTTGCATGAAAGGAGGACTAGCAGTCACGTAGCACGGGAGAATGTGAAAAGTGTTCATATGTAATAAAAACCTGAGAAATCCGTCCCTGTTCGTCATTTCTTATCAAATCGACTTAAAGCCAGATCGCCACATTGGCCGCTCTTCTCTCTGAAACGGTTGTACTTATCGTCTGCAAAGCTATGTCGTGTGCGGCGGTATGCGCAGACACTAAATCACCATAGTAGAACACAGATGAAACTTCTAAGTTGATGTTATAGCCAGTAAGAAGTAGTACAACTTAGGTTTTAGGTATCGATTACTGACTTTTTTGCTGGCTTTGGTGCCTTGGACATGAGCTAGGACCTTAAGATTCTGCATGAAAGGAGGACTAGCAGCCGAGTTGCACGGGAGAATGTGAAAAGTGTTCATATGTAGTAAAAACCTGAGAAACCCGTCCGTGTTCGTCATTTGTTATCGAATCGACTTAAAGCCAGATCGTCACATTGGCCGCCCTCCTCTCTGAAACAGTTGTACTTATCGTTTGCAAAGCTATGTCACGTGCTGCGGTATGCGGAGACAACAAAAGCACCATAGTAGAACACAGAAGAAGCTTCTAAGTTGATGTAATAGTCAGTAAGAAATAGTACAATTCAAGTTTTAGGTATCGATTATTGACTTTTTTCCCTTCTTTGGTGACTTGGACATGAGGTAGGAACTTAAGATTTTTCATGAAAGTAGGACTAGCAGCCGCGTTGCACGGGAGAATGTGAAAAGTGTTCATATGTAGTAAAAACCTGAGATATCCTTCCCTGTTCGTCATTTGTTATTGAATCGACTTAAAGCCACATCGTCACATTGGCCGCTCTTCTCTCTGAAACGTTTGTACTTATCGTCTGCAAAGCTATGTCGCGTGCAGCGGTATGCGGAGACACTAAAAGCACCATAGTAAAACACAGATGAAACTTCTAAGTTGATGTAATAGCCAATAAGAAGTAGTACAATTCAACTTTTAGGTATCGATTTTTGACATTTTACCCTTCTTTGGTGAGATGGAAATGAGCTAGGAACTTAAGATTTTGCATGGAAGGAGGACTAGCAGCCGCGTTGCATGGGAGAATGTGAAAAGTGTTCATATGCAGTAAAACCCTGAGAAATCCGTACGTTTTCGTCATTTGTTATCGAATCGACTTTAAGCCAGATCGTCACATTGGCCGCCCCTCCATCTGAAACGGTTACGTTTATTGTCTGCAAAGCTATGTCGCGTGCTGTGGTACACGGAGACACTAAAAGCACCATAGTAGAACACAATGAAGCTTCTAAGTTGATGTAATAGCCAGTAAGAAGTAGTACAATTCAAGTTTTAGGTATCGATTATTGACTTTTTACCCTTCTTTGGTGCCTTGGACATGAGATAAGAACTTATGATTTTGCATGAAAGGATGACTGGCAGCCGCGTTGCACGGGAGAATGTGAAAAGTGTTCATATGTAGTAAAAACCTGAAATTCCGTCAGTTTTCTTCATTTGTTATCGAATCGACATAAAGCCAGATCGTCACATTAGCCGCCCTCCTCTCTGAAACAGTTGTACTTATCGTTTGCAAAGCTATGTCACGTGCTGCGGTATGTGGAGACAACAAAAGCACCATAGTGGAACACAGATGAAGCTTCTAAGTTGATTTAATAGCCAGTAAGACGTAGTACATTTCATGATTTAGGTATCGATTATTGATTTTTTACCCTTCTTTGGTGCCTTGGACATGAGGTAGGAACGTAAGATTTTGAATGGAAGGAGGACTAGCAGCCGTGTTGCACGGGAGAATGTGAAAAGTTTTCATATGTAGTAAAAACCTGAGAAATCCGTCCGTGTTCGTCATTTGTTATCGAATCGACTTAAAGCCAGATCGTCACATAGGCCGCTCTTCTCTCTGAAACGGTTGTACTTATCGTCTGCAAAGCTATGTCGCGTGCTGCGGTATGCGGAGACACTAAAAGCACCATAGTAGAACACAGATGAAGCTTCTAAGTTGATGTAATAGCCAGTAAGAAGTAGTAAAATTCAAGTTTTAGGTATCGATTATTGACTTTTTATCTGGCTTTGGTGCCTTGGACATGAGCTAGGACCTTAAGATTCTGCATGATAGGAGGACTAGCAGCCGAGGTGCATGGGAGAATGTGAAAAGTTTTCATATGTAGTAAAAACCTGAGAAAACCGTCCGTTTTCGTAATTTGTAATCGAATCGACTTAAAGTCAGATCGTCACATTGGCCGCTCTTCTGTCTGAAACGGATACGTTTATCGTCTGCAAAGCTGTGTCGCGTGCTGCGGTATGCGGAGACACTAAAAGCACCATAGTAGAACACAGATGAAGCTTCTAAGTTGATGTAATAGCCAGGAAGAAGTAGTACAATTCAAGTTTTAGGTATCGATTATTGACTTTTTACCCTTCTTTGGTGCCTTGGACATGAGATAAGAACTTAAGATTTTGCATGAAAGGATGACTGGCAGCCGCGATGCACGGGAGAATGTGAAAAGTGTTCATATGTAGTAAAAACCTGAAAAATCCGTCCGTTTCCGTGATTTGTTATCAAATCGACATAAAGCCAGATCGTCATGGGGGCCGCTCTTCTCTCTTAAACGGTTACATTTTCGTCTGCAAAGCTATGTCGCGTGCTGCAGTATGTGGAGATAGTAAAAGCACAATAGTAGAACACTGATGAAGCTTCTAAGTTAATGTAATAGCCAGTAAGAAGTAGTACAATTCAAGTTTTAGCTATCGATTATTGACTTTGATCCTGCTTTGGTGCCTTGGACATGAGCTAGGACCTTACGAATTTGCATGAAAGAAGAACAAGCAGCCGCGTTGCATGGGAGAATATGAAAAGTGTTCATATCTGGTAAAAACCTGAAAATTCCTTCCGTTTCCGTCATTTTTTGTCGAATCGACTTAAAGCCAGATCCTCACCTTTGCCGCATTCCTCTCTGAAACGCTTACATTTATCGTCTGCAAAGCTATGTTGCGTGGTGCGGTATGCGGAGATACTTAAAAGAACCATAATAGAACTCAGAAGAAGCTTCTAAGTTGATGTAATAGACAGTAAGAAGCAGTCAATTCAAGTATTAGTTATCGATTATTAACTTTTTACCTTTCTTTGGTGCTTTGGACATGAGCTAGGACCTTACGATTTTGCATGAAAAAACAACTAGCAGCCGCGTAGCAAGGGCGAACGTGAAAAGTGTTCACATGTAGTAAAAACCTGAGAAATCTCTACGTTTTCGTCATTTGTTATCGAATCGACTGAAAGCCAGATCGACACAGGGGCCGCTCGTCTCTCTTAAACGGATACATTTATCGTCTGCAAAGCAATGTCGCGTGCTACGGTATGCGGAGATACTAAAAGAACCATAATAGAACTCAGAAGAAGCTTCTAAGTTGATGTAATAGACAGTGACAAGCAGTAAAATTCAAGTTCTAGTTATCGATTATTGACTTTTTACCCTTCTTTGGTGCCTTGGACATGAGCTAGGACCTTACGATTTTGCATGAAAAAAGAACTAGCTGCCGCGTTGCAAGGGAGAATGTGAAAAGTGTTCACATGTAGTAAAAACCTGAGAAATCCGTCCGTTTCCGTCATTTGTTATCAAATCGACTTAAATCCTGATCGTCACATAGGCCACTCTTCTCTCTGAAACGGTTACATTTATTGTCTGCAAAGCTATGTCGCATGATGCGGTATATTGAGATACTAAAAGCGCCATAGTAGAACACAGAAGAAGCTTCTATGTTGATGTAATAGACAGTAAGAAGCAGTCAATTCAAGTTTTAGTTATCGATTATTAACTTTTTACCTTTCTTTGGTGCCTTGGACATGAGCTAGGGCCTTACGATTTTGCATGAAAAAAGAACTAGCAGCCGCATAGCAAGGGCGAATGTGAAAAGTATTCACATGTAGTAAAAACCTGAATAATCCGTCCGTTTTCGTCAATTGGTATCAAATCGCCTTAAAGCCAGATCGTCATGGGGGCCGCTATTCTCTATTAAACAGTTACATTTATCGTCAGCAATGCTATGTCCCGTGCTGCGGTATGCGGAATCACAAAAAGCACCATAGTAGAACACAGAAGAAGCTTCTAAGTTGATGTAGTAGCCAGCAATAAGTAGTACAATTCAAGTTTTAGTTATTGATTATTGACTTTTTGCCCTTCTTTGGTGCCTTGGACATGAGCTAATTCCTTAAAAATTTGCATGTAAGGATGACTGGCAGCCGCGTAGCAAGGGAGAATGTTAAAGGTGTTCATATTTAGAAAAAACCTGAAAAATCCGTCCGTTTCCGTCATTTGTTATCAAATCGACTTAAAGCCAGATCGTCACGGGGGCCGCTCTTCTCTCTTAAACGGTTACATTTATCGTCTGCAAAGCTATGTCGCGTAACGGTACGCGTAGATACTAAAAGCACCATAGCAGAAAACAGATGAAGCTTCTACGTTGATGTAATAGCCAGTAAGTAGTAGTACAATTCAAGTTTTAGTTAAGGGTTACTGACTTTTTACCCTTCTTTGGTGCCCTGGTCATGAGCTAGGACCTTACGATTTTGCATGAAAGAAGAACTAGTAGCCGCGTTGCAAGGGAGAATGTGAAAAGTGTTCACATGTAGTAAAAACCTCAGAAATCAGAAAGTTTTCGTCATTTGTTATCGAATCGACTTCGAGCCAGACTTCCACAAGTGTCGCTCTTCTCTCTGAAACGGTTACATTTATCGTCTGCAAAGCTATGTCGCGTGGTGCGGTATGCGGAGAGGCTAGATGCACCATAGTAGAACACCGAAGAAGCTTCTAATTTGATGTAATAGGCAGTAAGAAGCAGTACAATTCAAGTTTTACTTATCGTTTATTGACTTTTTACCCTTCTTTGGTGCCTTGGACATGAGCTAGGACCTTACGATTTTGCATGAAAGAAGAACTAGCAGCCGCGTTGCAAGGGAGAGTGTGAAAAGTGTTCACATGTTGTAAAAACCTGAGAAATCCGTCCGTTTACGTCATTTGTTATCAAATCGACTTAAAGCCTGATCGTCACATAGGCCACTCTTCTCTCTGAAACGGTTACATTTATCGTCTGCAAAGCTATGTCGCGTAACGGTACGCGTAGATACTAAAAGCACCATAGCAGAAAACAGATGAAGCTTCTACGTTGATGTAATAGCCAGTAAGTAGTAGTACAATTCAAGTTTTAGTTAAGGGTTACTGACTTTTTACCCTTCTTTGGTGCCCTGGTCATGAGCTAGGACCTTACGATTTTGCATGAAAGAAGAACTAGTAGCCGCGTTGCAAGGGAGAATGTGAAAAGTGTTCACATGTAGCAAAAAACCTCAGAAATCAGAAAGTTTTCGTCATTTGTTATCGAATCGACTTCGAGCCAGACTTCCACAATAGTCGCTCTTCTCTTTGAAACGGTTACATTTATCGTCTACAAAGCAATGTCGCGTGCTGCGGTATGCGAAGACACAAAAAGCACCATAGTAGAACAAAGAAGAAGCTTCTAAGTTCATGTAACAGCCAGTAAGATACAGTACAATTCAAGCTTTAGTTATCGTGTATAGACTTTTTACCCTTCTTTGGTGCCTTGGACATGAGGTAGGACCTTAGGATTTTGCATGAAAGGAGGACTAGCAGCCGCGTTGTATGGGAGAATGTGAAAAGTGTTCATATGTAGTAAATACCTGAGAAATCAGAAAGTTTTCGTCATTTATTATCGAATCGACTTCAAGCCAGACTTCCACAATAGTCGCTCTTCTCTCTGAAACGGTTACATTTATCGTCTGGAAAGCTATGTCGCGTGCTGCGGTATGTGGAGATACTAAAAGCGCCATAGTAGAACACAGGAGAAGCTTCTAAGTTAATGTAATAGACAGTGACAAGCAGTAAAATTCAAGTTTTAGTTATCGATTATTGACTTTTTACCCTTCTTTGGTGCCTTGGACATGAACTAGGACCTTACGATTTTGCATGAAAAAAGAACTAGCAGCCGCGTTGCACGGGAGAATGTTAAAGGTGTTCATATTTGGTAAAAACATGAAAAATCCGTCCGTTTCCGTCATTTGTTATCAAATCGACTTAAAGCTAGATCATCACGGGGGCCGCTCTTCTCTCTGAAACGGTTGTACTTATCGTCTGCAAAGCCATGTCGCGTGCTGCATTATGCGTAGACACTAAAAGCACCATAGCTGAAAACAGATGAAGCTTCTAAGTTGATGTAATAGCCAGTAAGTAGTAGTACAATTCAAGTTTTAGTTATCGGTTACTGACTTTTTACCCTTCTTTGGTGCCTTGGTCATGAGCTAGGACCTTAAGATTTTGCATGAAAGAAGGACTAGCAGCCGCGTTGCATGGGAGAATGTCAGAAGTGTTCATATGTAGTAAAAACCTCATAATTCCTTCCGTTTTCGTCAATTGTTGTCGAATCGACTTAAAGCCAGATCCTCAGCTTTGCCGCATTCCTCTCTGAAACGGTTACATTTATCGTCTGCAAAGCTATGTCGCGTGCTGCGGTATGCGGAGATGCTAAATGCACCATAGTAGAACACCGAAGAAGCTTCTAAGTTGATGTAATAGGCGGTAAGAAGCAGTACAATTCAAGTTTTATTTATCATTTATTGACTTTTCATCCTTCTTTGGTGCTTTGGATATGATCTAGGACCTTACGATTTTGCATGAAAGAAGAACTAGTAGCCGCGTTGCAAGGGAGTATGTGGAAAGTGTTCACATGTAGTAAAAACCTGAGAAATCAGAAAGTTTTCGTCATTTGTTATCGAATCGACTTCAAGCCAGACTTCCACAATAGTCGCTCTTCTCTCTGAAACGGTTACATTTATCGTCTGCAAAGCTATGTCGAGTGCTGCGGTATGCGGACACACTAAAAGGACTATAGTAGAACACAGAAGAAGCTTCTAAGTCGATGTAATAGGCAGCAAGAATTAGTACAATTCAAGTTTTAGTTATCGATTATTGACTTTTTGCCATTCTTTGGTGCCTTGGGCATGAGCTAGGACCTTAAGAATTTTCATGAAAGGATGACTGGCAGCCGCGTTGCACGGGAGAATGTGAAAAGTGTTCATATGTAGTAAAAACCTGAGAAATCCGTCCGTTTCCGTCCTTTGTCATCAAATCGACTTAAAGCCAGATCGTCACTTAGGCCACTCTTCTCTCTGAAACGGTTACATTTATCGTCTACAAAGCTATGTCGCATGCTGCGGTATGTGGAGATACTAAAAGCGCCATAGTAGAACACAGAAGAAGCTTCGAATTTGATGTAATAGACAGTAAGAAGCAGTAAAATTCAAGTTTTAGTTATCGGTTATTGACTTTTTACCCTTCTTTGGTGCCTTGGACATGGGCTAGGACCTTACGATTTTGCATGAAAGAAGAGCTAGCGGCCTCGTTGCGAGGGAGAGTGTGAAAAGTGTTCACATGTAGTAAAAACCTGAGAAATCCGCCCGTTTTCGTCATTTATTTTCAAATCGACTTAAAGCCAGGTCGTCACGGGGGCCGCTCTTCTCTCTTAAACGGTTACATTTGTCGACTGCAAAGCTATGTCGCGTGCTGCGTTATGCGGAGATACTAAAAGCGCCATAGTAGAACACAGAAGAAGCTTCTAAGTTGATGTAATAGACAGTAAGAAGCAGTACAATTCAAGTTTTAGTTATCGATTATTCACTTTTTACCTTTCTTTGGTGCCTTGGACTTGAGCTAGGACCTTACGATTATGCATGAAAGAAGAACAAGCAGCCGCGTTCCAAGGGAGAATGTGAAAAGCGTTCACATGTACTAAAACCCTGAGAAATCCGTCCGTTTTCGTCATTTATTATGAAATCGACAAAAAGCCAGATCGTCACGGGGGCCGCTCTTCTCTCTTAAACGGTTACATTCATCGTCTGCAAAGCTATGTCGCGTGCTGCGGTATGTGGAGATACTAAAAGCATCATAGTAGAACACAGATGAAGCTTCTACAGGTATGTTAATGTAATAGGCAGTAAGAAGTAGTACAATTCAAGTTTTAGCTATCGATTATTGACTTTGATCCTTCTTTGTTGCCTTGGACATGAGCGAGGACATTAAGATTTTGCATGAAAGAAGAACTAGTAGCCGCGTTGCAAGGGAGAATGTGAAAAGTGTTCACATTTAGTAAAAATCTGAGAAATCCGTCCGTTTCCGTCATTTGTTATCAAATCGACTTAAAGCCAGATCGTCACATAGGCCACTCTTCTCTCTCAAACGGTTACATTTATCGTCTGCAAAGCTATGTCGCATGCTGCGGTATGTGGAGATACTAAAAGCGCCATAGTAGAACACAGAAAAAGCTTCTAAGTTGATGTAATAGACAGTAAGAAGTAGTAAAATTCAAGTTTTAGATATCGATTATTGACTTTTTACCCTTCTTTGGTGCCTTGGACATGAGCTAGGACCTTACGATTTTGCATGAAAGAAGAACTAGCAGCCGCGTTGCAAGGGAGAGTGTGAAAAGTGTTCACATGTAGTAAAATACTGAGAAATCAGAAAGTTTACGTCATTTGTTATCGATCGACTTAAAGCCAGACTTCCACAATAGTCGCTCTTCTCTCTGAAACGGTTATATTTATCGTCTGCAAAGCTATGTCGCGTGCTGCGGTATGCGGTCACACTAAAAGCACTATAGTAGAACACAGAAGAAGCTTGTAAGTTGATGTAATAGGCAGCAAGTATTAGTACAATTCAAGTTTTAGTTATCGATTATTGACTTTTTGCCCATCTTTGGTGCCTTGGGCATGAGCTAGGACGTTACGATTTTGCATGAAAGAAGAGCTAGCAGTCTCGTTGCAAGGGAGAGTGTGAAAAGTGTTCACATGTAGTAAAAACCTGAGAAATCCGTCCGTTTTCGTCATTTATTTTCAAATCGACCTAAAGCCAGGTCGTCACGGGGGCCGCTCTTCTCTCTTAAACGGTTAGATTTGTCGACTGCAAAGCTATGTCGCGTGCTGCGGTATGCGGAGATACTAAAAGCGCCATAGTAGAACACAGAAGAAGCTTCTAAGTTGATGCAATATACAGTAAGAAGCAGTACAATTCAAGTTTTAGTTATCGATTATTGACTTTTTACCTTTCTTTGGTGCCTTGGACATGAGCTATGACCTTACGATTTTGCATGAAAGAAGAACAAGCAGCCGCGATGCAAGGGAGAATGTGAAAAGTGTTCACATGTAGTAAAAACCTGAGAAATCTCTACGTTTTCGTCATTTGTTATCGAATCGACTTAAAGCCAAATCGACACAGGGGCCGCTCTTCTGTCTTAAACGGATACATTTATCGTCAGCAATGCAATGTCGCGTGCTGCGGTATGCGGAGATACTAAAAGCGCGATAGTAGAACACAGAAGAAGTTTCTAAGTTGATGTAATAGACAGTAAGAAGCAGTAAAATTAAGTTTTGGTTATCGATTATTGACTTTTTACACTTCTTTGGTGGCTTGGACATGAGCTAGGAACTTAAGAATTTGCATGAAAGGATGACCGGCAGCCGCGTAGAACGGGAGAATGTGAAAAGTGTTCACATTTAGTAAAAACCTGAGAAATCCGTCCGTTTCCGTCATTTGTTATCAAATCGACTTAAAGCCAGATCGTCACATAGGCCACTCTTCTCTCTCAAACGGTTACATTTATCGTCTGCAAAGCTATGTCGCATGCTGCGGTATGTGGAGATACTAAAAGCGCCGTAGTAGAACCCAGAGGAAGCTTCTAAGTTGATGTAATAGACAGTAAGAAGTAGTAAAATTCAAGTTTTAGATATCGATTATTGACTTTTTACCCTTCTTTGGTGCCTTGGACATGAGCTAGGACCTTACGATTTTGCATGAAAGAAGAACAAGCAGCCGCGTTGCTAGGGAGAGTGTAAAAAGTGTTCACATGTAGTAAAAACCTGAATAATCCGTCTGCTTTCGTCATTTATTATCAAATCGACTTAAAGCCAGATCGTCACGGGGGCCGCTCTCCTCTCTTAAACGGTTACATTTATCGTCTGCAAAGGAATGTCGCGTGCTGCGGTATGCGAAGACACAAAAAGCACCATAGTAGAACAAAGAAGAAGCTTCTAAGTTCATGTAATAGCCAGTAAGAAACAGTACAATTCAAGCTTTAGTTAACGAGTATAGACTTTTTACCCTTCTTTGGTGCCTTGGACATGAGGTTGGACCTTAGGATTTTGCATGCAAGGAGGACTAGCAGCCGCGTTGTATGGGAGAAAGTGAAAAGTGTTCATATGTAGTAAATACCTGAGAAATCAGAAAGTTTTCGTCATTTATTATCGAATCGACTTCAAGCCAGACTTCCACAATAGTCGCTCTTCTCTCTGAAACGGTTACATTTATCGTCTGCAAAGCTATGTCGCGTGCTGCGGTATGCGGACACACTAAAAGCACTATAGCAGAACACAGAAGAAGCTTCTAAGTTGATGTAATAGGCAGCAAGAAGTAGTACAACTCAAGTTTTAGTTATCGATTATTGACTTTTTGCCCTTCTTTGGTGCCTTGGACATGAGCTAGGACGTTAACAATTTTCATGAAAGGATGAATGGCAGCTTCGTTGCACGGGAGAATGTGAAAAGTGTTCATATGTAGTAAAAACCTGAAAATCCCCTCCGTTTTCGTCATTTGTTGTCGAATCGACTTAAAGCCAGATCCTCATCTTTGCCGCATTCCTCTCTGAAACGGTTACATTTATCGTCTTCAAAGCTATGTCGCGTTCTGCGGTATGCGGAGATACTAAAAGCGCCATAGTAGAACACACAAGAAGATTCTAAGTTGATGTAATAGACAGTAAGAAGCAGTAAAATTCAAGTTTTAGTTATCGATTATTGACTTTTTACCCTTCTTTGGTGCCTTGGACATGAGCTAGGGCCTTAAGAATTTGCATGAAAGGATGACTGGCAGCCGCGTTGCACGGGAGAATGTGAAACGTGTTCATATGTAGTAAAAATCTGAGAAATCCGTCCGTTTCCGTCATTTGTTATCAAATTGACTTAAAGCCAGATCGTCACATAGGCCACTCTTCTCTCTGAAACGGTTACATTTATCGTCTGCAAAGCTACGTTGCATGCTGCGGTATGTGGAGATACTAAAAGCGCCATAGTAGAACAAAGAATAAGCTTCTAAGTTGTTGTAATAGACAGTAAGAAGCAGTACAATTCAAGTTTTAGTTATCGATTATTGACTTTTTACCTTTCTTTGGTGCCTTGGACATGAGCTATGACCTTACGATTTTGCATGAAAGAAGAACAAGCAGCCGCGATGCAAGGGAGAATGTGAAAAGTGTACACATGTCCTAAAACCCTGAGAAATCGGTCCGTTTTCGTCATTTATTATCAAATCGACATAAAGCCAGATCGTCATGGGGGCCGCTCTTCTCTCTTAAAAGGTTACATTTATCGTCAGCAAAGCTATGTCGCATGCTGCGGTATGTGGTGATACTAAAAGCACCATAGTAGAACACAGATGAAGCGTCTAAGTTAATGTAATAGCCAGTAAGTAGTAGTACAACTCAAGTTTTAGTTATCGATTACTGACTTTTTACACTTCTTTGGTGCCTTTGTCATGAACTAGGACCTTA
Source organism: Schistocerca gregaria (assembly GCF_023897955.1). Lineage (NCBI taxonomy): Eukaryota > Metazoa > Arthropoda > Insecta > Orthoptera > Acrididae > Schistocerca > Schistocerca gregaria. The sequence goes on along the minus strand of NW_026061991.1, from coordinate 83,289 downwards.
AGATTTTGCATGACAGATGGAATAGCAGCCGCGTTTCATGGGAGAATGTCAAAAGTGTTCATATGTAGTAAAAACCTGAAAATCACTTCCGTTTTCGTCATTTGTTGTCGAATCGACTTAAAGCCAGATCGTCACGGGGGCCGCTCTCCTCTCTTAAACGGTTAAATTTATCGTCTGCAAAGCAATGTCGCGTGCTGCGGTATGCGATGACACAAAAAGCACCATAGTAGAACACAGATGAGGCTTCTAAGTTCATGTAATAGCCAGTAAGAAACAGTACAATTAAAGCTTTAGTTATCGAGTATAGACTTCTTATCCTTCTTTGGTGCCTTTGACATGAGGTAGGACCTTAGGATTTTGCATGAAAGGAGGAGTAGCAGCCGCGTTGCATGGGAGAATGTGAAAAGTGTTCATATGTAGTAAAAACTTGAGAAATCAGAAAGTTTTCGTCATTTGTTATCGAATCGACTTCAAGACAGACTTCCACAATAGCCTCTCTTCTCTCTGAAACGGTTACATTTATCGTCTGAAAAGCTACGCCGCGTGCTGCGGTATGCGGACACACTATAGTAGAACACAGAAGAAGCTTCTAAGTTGATGTAATAGGCAGCAAGAAGTAGTACAATTCAAGTTTTAGTTATCGATTATTGACATTTTGCCCTTCTTTGGTGCCTTGGACATGAGCTAGGACCTTAACAATTTTCATGAAAGGATGACTGGCAGCCGCGTTGCACGGGAGAATGTGAAAAGAGTTCATATGTAGTAAAAGCCTGAGATATCCGTCCGTTTCCGTCATTTGTCATCAAATCGACTTAAATCCAGATCGTCACTTAGGCCACTCTTCTCTCTGAAACGGTTACATTTATCGTCTGCAAACCTATGTCGCATGCTGCAGTATGTGGAGATACTAAAAGCGCCATAGTAGAACACAGAAGCAGCTTCGAAGTTGATGTAATAGACAGTAAGAAGCAGTAAAATTCAAGTTTTAGTAATCGTCTATTGACTTTTTACCCTTCTTTGGTGCCTTGGACATGAGCTAGGACCTTACGGTTTTGCATGAAAGAAGAACTAGCAGCCTCGTTGCAAGGGAGTGTGTGAAAAGTGTTCACATGGAGTAAAAACCTGAGAAATCCTTCCGTTTTCGTCATTTATTTTCAAATCGACTTAAAGCCAGATCGTCACGGGGGCCGCTCTTCTCTCTTAAACGGTTACATTTGTCGTCTGCAAAGCTATATCGCGTGCTGCGGTATGCGGAGATACTAAAAGCGCCATAGTAGAACATACAAGAAGATTCTAAGTTGATGTAATAGACAGTAAGAAGCAGTAAAATTCAAGTTTTAGTTATCGATTATTGACTTTTTACCCTTCTTTGGTGCCTTGGATATGAGCTAGGACCTTAAGAATTTGCATGAAAGGATGACTGGCAGCCGCGTTGCAAGGGAGAATGTGAAAAGCTTTCACATGTCCTAAAACCCTGAGAAATCCGTCCGTTTTCGTCATTTATTATCAAATCGACATAAAGCCAGATCGTCACGGGGGCCGCTCTTCTCTCTGAAACGGTTACATTTATCGTCTGCAAAGCTACGCCGCATGCTGCGGTATGTGGAGATACTAAAAGCGCCATAGTAGAACACAGAAGAAGCTTCTAAGTTGATGTAATAGACAGTAAGAAGCAGTAAAATTCAAGTTTTAGATATCGATTATTGACTTTTTACTCTTCTTTGGTGCCTTGGAAATGAGCTAGGACATTACGATTTTCCATGAAAGAAGAACTAGCAGCCGCGTTGCAAGGGAGAGTGTGAAAAGTGTTCACATGTAGTAAAAACCTGAGAAATCCGTCCGTTTTCGTCATTTATTATCAAATCGACTTAAAGCCAGATCGTCACGGGGGCCGCTCTCCTCTCTTAAACGGTTACATTTATCGTCTGCAAAGCAATGTCGCGTGCTGCGGTATGCGATGACACAAAAAGCACCATAGTAGAACACAGATGAGGCTTCTAAGTTCATGTAATAGCCAGTAAGAAACAGTACAATTCAAGCTTTAGTTATCGAGTATTGACTTTTTATCCTTCTTTGGTGCCTTTGACATGAGGTAGGACCTTAGGATTTTGCATGAAAGGAGGACTAGCAGCCGCGTTGCATGGGAGAATGTGAAAAGTGTTCATATGTAGTAAAAACCTGAGAAATCAGAAAGTTTTCGTCATTTGTTATCGAATCGACTTCAAGACAGACTTCCACAATAGCCTCTCTTCTCTCTAAAACGGTTACATTTATCGTCTGAAAAGCTACGTCGCGTGCTGCGGTATGCGGACACACTATAGTAGAACACAGAAGAAGCTTCTAAGTTGATGTAATAGGCAGCAAGAAGTAGTACAATTCAAGTTTTAGTTATCGATTATTGTCTTTTTGCCCTTCTTTGGTGCCTTGGACATGAGGTAGGACCTTAAGAATTTTCATGAAAGGATGACTGGCAGCCGCGTAGCACGGGAGAATGTGAAAAGAGTTCATATGTAGTAAAAGCCTGAGATATCCGTCCGTTTCCGTCATTTGTCATCAAATCGACTTAAAGCCAGATCGTCACTTAGGCCACTCTTCTCTCTGAAACGGTTACATTTATCGTCTGCAAACCTATGTCGCATGCTGCAGTATGTGGAGATACTAAAAGCGCCATAGTAGAACACAGAAGAAGCTTCGAAGTTGATGTAATAGACAGTAAGAAGCAGTAAAATTCAAGTTTTAGTAATCGGTTATTGACTTTTTACCCTTCTTTGGTGCCTTGGACATGAGCTAGGACCTTACGGTTTTGCATGAAAGAAGAACTAGCAGCCTCGTTGCAAGGGAGTGTGTGAAAAGTGTTCACATGGAGTAAAAACCTGAGAAATCCGTCCATTTTCGTCATTTATTTTCAAATCGACTTAAAGCCAGATCGTCACGGGGGCCGCTCTTCTCTCTTAAACGGTTACATTTGTCGTCTGCAAAGCTATGTCGGCTGCGGTATGCGGAGATACTAAAAGCGCCATAGTAGAACACACAAGAAGATTCTAAATTGATGTAATAGACAGTAAGAAGCAGTAAAATTCAAGTTTTAGTTATCGATTATTGACTTTTTACCCTTCTTTGGTGCCTTGGATATGAGCTAGGACCTTAAGAATTTGCATGAAAGGATGACTGGCAGCCGCGTTGCAAGGGAGAATGTGAAAAGCGTTCACATGTCCTAAAACCCTGAGAAATCCGTCCGTTTTCGTCATTTATTATCAAATCGACATAAAGCCAGATCGTCACGGGGGCCGCTTTTCTCTCTTAAACGGTTACATTTATCGTCAGCAAAGCTATGTCGCGTGCTGCGGTATGTGGTGATACTAAAAGCACCATAGTAGAACACAGATGAAGCTTCTAAGTTAATGTAATAGCCAGTAAGATGTAGTACAATTCAAGTTTTAGCTATCGATTATTGACCTTGACCCTTCTTTGGTGCCTTGGACACGAGCTAGGTCATTAGGATTTTGCATGAAAGGAGGACTAGCAGCCGCGTTGCACGGGAGAGCGTGGAAAGTGTTCATAAGTAGTAAAAACCTGAGAAATCCGTCCGTTTTCGTCATTTGTTATCGAATCGATTTAAAGTAAGATCGTCATATTGGCCGCTATTCTTTCTGAAACGGTTACATTTATCGTCTGCAAAGCTATGTCGCGTGCTGTGGTATGCGGTGAGGCTAAATGCACCATAGTAGAACACCGGTGAAGTTTCTAAGTTGATGTAATAGGCAGTAAGATGCAGTACAATTCAAATTTTAGTTATCGTTTATTGACTTTTTACCCTTCTTTGGTGCCTTGGACATGAGCTAGGACCTTACGATTTTGCATGAAAGAAGAACTAGTAGCCACGTTGCAAGGGAGAATTTGAAAAGTGTTCACATGTAGTAAAAACCTGAGAAATCTCTACGTTTTCGTCAATTGTTATCGAATCGACTTAAAGCCAAATCGATACAGGGGCCGCTCTTCTCTCTGAAACGGATACATTTATCGTCTGCAATGCAATGTCGCGTGCTGCGGTATGCGGAGATTATAAAAGCGCCGTAGTAGAACACAGAAGAAGCTTCAAAGAATGTAGTAGACAGTAAGAAGCAGTAAAGTTCAAGTTTTAGTTATCGATTATTGCCATTTTACCCTTCTTTGGTGCCTTGGACATGAGCTGGGACCTTAAGAATTTGCATGAAAGCAAGACTGGCTGCCGCGTTGCACGGGAGAATGCGAAAAGTGTTCATATGTAGTAAAAACCTGAGAAATCCGTCCGTTTCCGTCATTTGTTATCAAATCGACTTAAAGCCAGATAGTCTCATAGGCCTCTCATGTTTCTGAAACGGTTACATTTATCGTCTGCAAAGCTATGTCGCGTGCTGCGGTATGTGGAGATACTAAAAGCGCCATAGTAGAACACAGAAGAAGCTTCTAAGTTGATGTAATAGACAGTAAGAAGTAGTAAAATTCAAGTGTTAGGTATCGATTATTGACTTATTACCTTTCTTAGGTGCCTTGGACATGAGCTATGACCTTACGATTTTGCATGAAAGAAGAACTAGCAGCAGCGTTGCAAGGGAGAGTGTAAAAAGTGTTCACATGTAAAAAACCTGCGAAATCCGTCCGTTTTGGTCATTTATTATCAAATCGACTTAAAGCCATATCGTCACGGGGGCCGCTCTTCTCTCTTAAACCGTAACAATTATGGTCTGCTTAGCTATGTCGCGTGCTGCGGTATGTGGAGATACTAAAAGCACCATAGTAGAACACAGATGAAGCTTCTAAGTTAATCTAATAGCCAGTAAGAAGTAGTACAATTCAGGTTTTAGCTATCGATTATTGACTTTTACCCTTCTTGGCTGCCTTGGACATGAGCTAGGACCTTAAGATTTTGCATGAAATATGGTCTAGCAGCCGCGTTGCACGAGAGAGTGTGAAAAGTGGTCATAAGTAGTAAAAACCCGAGAAATCCGTCCGTTTTCGTCATTTGTTTTCGAATCGACTTAAAGTAAGATCGTCATATTGGCCTCTCTTCTTTCTGAAACAGTTACATTTATCGTCTACAAAGTTATTTCGCGTGAAGCGGAATTGCGGAGATACTAAAAGCACAATAGTAGAAAACAGACGAAGCTTCTAAGTTAATGTAATACCCAGTAAGTAGTAGTACAATTCAAGTTTTAGTTATCGATTATTGACTTTTTACCCTTCTGTGGTGCCTCGGTTATGGGCTAGGACCTTAAGATTTTGCATGAAGGGAGGTATAGCAGCCGCGTTGCACGGAAGAGTGTGAAAAGTGTTCATAAGTTGTAAAAACCTCAGAAATCCGTCCGTTTTCGTCATTTGTTTTCGAATCGACTTAAAGTAAGATCGTCACATTGGTCACTCTTCTCTCCAAAACGGTCACATTCATCGTCTGCAAAGCTATGTCGCGTGTTGTGGTATGCGGAGACACTAGAAGCACCATAGTAGAACACAGAATAAGCTATTAAGTTGATGTAATAGGCAGGAAGAAGCAGTACTATTCAAGTTTTGGTTACCGATTATTGACTTTATACCCTTCTTTGGTGCCTTGGACATGACCTAGGGCCTTACGATTTTGTATGATAGTAGAACTAGCAGCCGCGTAACAAGGGATAATGTGAGAAGTGTTCACAAGTAGTAAAAACCTGAGAAATCCGTCCGTTTTCGTCATTTGTTATGTAATCGACTTAAAGTAAGATCGTCACATTGGTCGCTCTTCTCTCTGGAACGGTTACATTTGTCGCCTCAAAGCCATGTCGTGTGCTGCGGTATGCGGTGACAATAAAAGCACCATAGTATACCACAGATGAAGCTTCTAAGTTAATGTAATAGCCAGTAAGAAGTATTACAATACAAGTTTTAGATATCGATTATTGTCTTTTTACCCTTTCTTTGGAGCCTTGGACATGAGCTAGGACCTTAAGATTTTGCACGAAATAAGGTCTAGCATCCACGTTGAATGGGAGAATATGAAAAGTGTTCATATGTAGTTAAAACCTGAGACATCCGTCCGTTTTCGTCATTTATTATCGAATCGACTTAAAGCCAGATCGTCACATTAGCCGCTCTTCTCTCTGAAACGGTTACATTTATCGTCTGCAAAGCTATCCCGCGTGCTCCGGTATGCGGAGATACTAAAAGCAGCATAGTAGAACACAGATGAAGCTTCTAAGTTGATGTAAGAGCTAATAAGAAGTAGTACAATTCAAGTTTTAGTTATCGATTATTGACTTTTTACCCTTCTTTGGCGCATTGGATGTGAGCTAGAACCTTAAGACTTTTTAGCCGGCTTTTGTGACTTGGACATTAGTTAGGACCTTAAGAGAATGCACGAAAAGAGGACTAGTAGCCGCGTTGCACGGGAGAATGTGGAAAGTGTTAATATGTAGAAAAAACCTGAGAAATCCGTCCGTTTTCGTCATTTGTTATCGAATGGACTTAAAGCCAGATCGTCACATTGGCCGCTCTCCTCCTGAAACGGTTACATTTATCGTCTGTAATGCTGTGTCGCGTGCTGCGGTATGCGAGGTCACTAAAAACAGCATAGTAAAATACAGATGAAGCTTCTAAGTTGATGTAATAGCCAGTAGAAGTAATACAATACAAGTTTTAGATATCGATTGTTGACTTTTGAGACGGCTTTGGTGCCTTCGACATGAACTAGGACCGTATGATTTTGCATGATGGGAGGTCTAGCAGCCGCGTTGCACGGGAGAGAGTGAAAAGTGTTCATATGTAGTAAAAACCTGAGAAATCCGTCCGTTTTCGTCATTTGCTATCGAATCGTCTTAAAGCCAGATCGTCACATGGGCCGCACTTCTCTCTGAAATATTTACATTTATCGTCTGAAAAGCTAGGTCGCGTGCTGCGATATGCGGGTCACAAAAAACACCATAGTAGAACACTGATGAAGCTTCTAAGTTAATGTAACAGCCAATAAGAAGTAGTACAATTCAAGTTTTAGTTATCGATTATTGAGTTTTTAGGCGGCTTTGATGCCTTCGACATGAGCTACGACCTTAAGATTTTACATGAAAGTAGGACTAGCCCCCCCGTTGCACAAGAGAATGTGAAAGGTGTTCATATGTAGTAAAAACCTGAGAAATCCGTCTGTTTTCGTCATTTGTTTTTGAATAGACTTAAAGATAGAACGTCAGATTTGCCGCTTTTCTCTCTGAAACGGTTACATTAATCGTCTGCAAAGCTATGTCGCATGCTGCGGTATACGAAGACACTGAAAGCACCATAGTAGAACACAGATGAAGCTTCTAAGTTCATGTAATAGCTAGTAAGAATCAGTACAATTCGAGTTTTAGTTATCAAATATTGACTTTTTAGCCGGTTTTGGTGCCTTGTCCAAGAGCTAAGACCTTAATATTTTGCATGAAAGGATGACTAGCAGCTGCGTTGCACGGGAGAATGTGAAAGTGTTCATATGTAGTAAAAACCTGAGAAATCCGTCCGTTTTCGTCATACGTTGTCGAATTGACTTAAAGCCAGATCTTCACATTGGCCGCTCTTCTCTCTGAAATGGTTACATTTATCGTCTGCAAAGCTATGTCGTGTGCTGCAGTATGCGGAGACTTTAAAAGCACCATAGTAGAACACAGAAGAAGATTCTAAGTTGTTGTAATAGGCAGTAAGAAGGAGTACAATTCAAGTTTTAGTTATCGATTATTGACTTTTTTGCTGGCTTTGGTGCCTTGGACATGAGCTACAACCTTAAGACCTTGCATGAAAAGAGGACTAGCTGCCGCGTTGCACGGTAGGATGTGAAAAATGTTCATATGTAGTAAAAACCTGAGAAATCCGTGCGTTTCCGTCATTTGTTTTCGAATCGACTTAAAGCCAGATCGTCACATTGGCCGCTCTTCTCTCTGAAACGGTTATATTTGTCGTCTGCAAAGCTATGTCGCCTGCTGCGGTATGCGAGGTCACTAAAAACTTCTTAGTAGAACTCAGATGAAGCTTCTAAGTTGATGTAATGGCCAGTAAGAAGTATTACAATTCAAGTTTTAGTTATCGATTATTGACTTTTTAGCCGGCTTTGGTGCCTTAAACATGAGCTAGGTCCTGTAGATTTTGCATGAAAGGAGGACTAGCAGCCGCGTTGCACGGGAGAATGTGAAAAGTGTTCATATGTAGTAAAAACCTGAGAAATCCGTCCGTTTTCGTCATTTGTTATCGAATTGACTTAAAGCCAGATCCTCACATTGGCCGCTCTTCTCTCTGAAATGGTTACATTTATCGTCTGCAAAGCTATGTCGTGTGCTGCAGTATGCGGAGACTTTAAAAGCACCATAGTAGAACACAGAAGAAGATTCTAAGTTGTTGTAATAGGCAGTAAGAAGCAGTACAATTCAAGTTTTAGTAATGGATTATTGACTTTTTATCCTTCTTTGGTGCCCTGGACATGAGCTTGGACCTTAAGAGAGAGTGTAAAACGGGAGAATGTGAAAATTGTTCATATGTAGTAAAAACCTGAAAAAACTGTCCGTTTTCGTCATTTGTTGTCGAATCGACTTAAAGCCAGATTGTCACATTGGCCGCTCTTCTCTCTGAAACGGTTACATTTATCGTCTTTAAAGCTACACTCCTGGAAATTGAAATAAGAACACCGTGAATTCATTGTCCCACAAAGGGGAAACTTTATTGACACATTCCTGGGGTCAGATACATCACATGATCACACTGACAGAACCACAGGCACATAGACACAGGCAACAGTGCATGCACAATGTCGGCACTAGTACAGTGTATATCCACCTTTCGCAGCAATGCAGGCTGCTATTCTCCCATGGAGACGATCGTAGAGATGCTGGATGTAGTCCTGTGGAACGGCTTGCCATGCCATTTCCACCTGGCGCTTCAGTTGGAGCAGCGTTCGTGCTGGACGTGCAGACCGCGTGAGACAACACTTCATCCAGTGCCAAACATGCTCAATGGGGGACAGATCCGGAGATCTTGCTGGCCAGGGTAGTTGACTTACACCTTCTAGAGCACGTTGGGTGGCACGGGATACATGAAGACGTGCATTGTCCTGTTGGAACAGCAAGTCTCCTTGCCGGTCTAGGAATGGTAGAACGATGGGTTCGATGACGGTTTGGATGTACCGTGCGCTATTCAGTGTCCCCTCGACGATCACCAGGGGTGTACGGCCAGTGTAGGGGATCGCTCCCACACCATGATGCCGGGTGTTGGCCCTGTGTGCCTCGGTCGTATGCAGTCCTGATTGTGGCGCTCACCTGCACGGCGCCAAACACGCATACGACCATCATTGGCACCAAGGCAGAAGCGACTCTCATCGCTGAAGACGACACGTCTCCATTCGTCCCTCCATTCACGCCTGTCGCGACACCACTGGAGGAGGGCTGCACAATGTTGGGGCGTGAGCGGAAGACGGCCTTACGGTGTGCGGGACCGTAGCCCAGCTTCATGGAGACGGTTGCGAAAGGTCCTCGCCGATACTATAGGAGCAACAGTGTCCCTAATTTGCTGGAAAGTGGCGGTGCGGTACCCTACGGCACTGCGTAGGATCCTACGGTCTTGGCGTGCATCCGTGCGTCGCTGCGGTCCGGTCACAGGTCGACGGGCACGTGCACCTTCCGCCGACCACTGGCGACAACATCGATGTACTGTGGAGACCTCACGCCCCACGTGTTGAGCAATACGGCGGTACGTCCACCCGGCCTCCCGAATACCCACTATACGCCCTCGCTCAAAGTCCGTCAACTGCACATACGGTTCACGTCCACGCTGTCGCGGCATGCTACCAGTGTCAAAGACTGCGATGGAGCTGCGTATGCAACGGCAAACTGGCTGACACTGACGGCGGCGGTACACAAATGCTGCGCAACAAGCGCCATTCGACGGCCAACACCGCGGTTCCTGGTGTGTCCGCTGTGCCGTGCGTGTGATCATTGCTTGTACAGCCCTCTCGCAGTGTCCGGAGCAAGTATGGTGGGTCTGACACACCGGTGTCAATGTGTTCTTTTTTCCATTTCCAGGAGTGTATGTCGCGAGCTATGGTATGTGGAGACACTAAAAGCTCCACAGTAGAACCCAGAAGAAGCTTCTATGTGTTTGTAATAGCCAGTAAGAAGCAGTACAATTCAAGTTCTAGTTATCGATTATTGACTTATTACCATTCTTGGGTGCCTTGGACATGAGCTAGAACCTTAAGATTTTGCATGAAAGGAAAACTAACACCCGCTTTGCAGGGGAGAATGTGAAAAGTGTTCATATGTAGTAAAAACCTGAGAAATCCGTCCGTTTTCGTCATTTGTGATCCAATCGACTTAAACCAGAACGTAACATTGGCCGCTATTCTCTCTGAAACGGTTACATTTATCGTCTGCAAAGCTGTGTCGCGTGCTGCGGTATGCGGAGATACAAGAAGGACCATAGTACAACAAAGATGAAGATTTTAGGATGATGTAACAGCCATTACGAAATAGTACAATTTAAGTTTTAGATATCGATTATTGAATTTTTACTCTTCTTTGGTGCCTTTGACATGAGATAGGACCTGGACTAGGAGGACGAACAGCCGCGTTGCACGGGAGAATGTGAAAAGTGTTCATATGTAGTAAAAACCTGAGAAATCCGTCCGTTTTCGTCATTTGTTATCGAATCGACTTAAAGCCAGATCGTCACATTAGCCGCTCTTCTCTCTGCAACGGTTACATTATCGTATGCAAAGGTATGTCGCGTGCTGCGGTATGCGGAGACACTAAAAGCACCATAGTAGAACACTGATGAAGCTTCTAAATTGATGTAATAGCCGGTAATAAGTAGTTCAATTCAATATTTAGTTATCGATTATTGACTTTTTATACTTCTTTCGTGCCTTGGACATGACCTAGGACCTTAAGATTTTGAATGAAAGGAGAACTAGCAGTCGCGTTGCATGGTAGAATGTGAAAAATGTTCATATGTAATAAATACCTGAGAAATCCGTCCGTTTTCTTCATTTGTTATCGAATAGACTTAAAGCCAGATCGTCACATTATACGCTCTTCTCTCTGAAACGGTTACATTTGTCGTATGCAAAGTTATGTCGCGTGCTGAGGTAAGCGGAGACACTAAAACCTCCATAGTAGAACACAGATGAAACTTCTAAGTTAATGTAATCGCCAGTAAGGAGTAGTACAATTCAAGTTTTAGTTATCCATTATTGACTTTTTACCCTACTTTGTAGCCGTTGACATGAGCTAGGACCTTAAGATTTTGTATGAAAGAAGAACTAGCAGCCGCGTTGCACGGGAGAATGTGGAACGTGTTCATATGTAGTAAAAACCTGAGAAATCGGTCCGTTTTCGTCATTTGTTATCAAATCGACTTATAGCCAGATCGTCACATTGGCCGCTCTTCTGACTGAAACGTTTACATTTATCGTCTGCAAAGCAATGTCGCGTGCTGCGGTATGCGGAGACACTAAAAGCACCATAGTAGAACACAGATGAAGCTTCTAAGTTGATGTAATAGCAAGTAAGAAATAGTACAATTCAAGTTTTAGTTTTCGATTATTGACTTTTTAGCCAGCTTTGGTTTCTTGTACATGAGATAGGACCTTAAGATTTTGCATGAAGGGATATCTAGCAGCCGCGTTGCACGGGAGAGTGTGAAAAGTGTTCATAAGTAGTAAAAACCTGAGATATCCGTTCGTTTTCGTCATTTGTTATCGAATCGACTTAAAGCCAGATCGTCACATTGGCCTCTCTTCTCTCTGAAACGCTTACATTTATCGTCTGCAAATCTATGTCGCGTGCTGCGGTATGCGGAGACACTAAAAGCACCATAGTAGAACACAGATGAAACTTCTAGGTTGATGTAATAGCCAGTAATAAGTAGTTCAATTCAATGATTAGTTATCGATTATTGACTTTTTATACTTCTTTCGTGCCTTGGACATGAGCTAGGACCTTAAGACTTTGCATGAAAGAAGAACTAGCATCCGCGTTGCACGGGAGCATATGAAACGTGTTCGTATGTAGTAAAAACATGAGAAATCCTTTCGTTTTCGTCATTTGGTATCAAATCGACTGATAGCCAGATCGTCACATTGGCCGCTCATCTGTCTGAAACGGTTGCATTTATCGTCTGCAAAGCTATGTCGCTTGCTGCGGTACGCGGAGACACTAAAAGCACCATAGTAGAACACAGGTAAAACTTCCACGATGATGTAATAGCCAGTAAGAAGTGGTACAATTCAAGTTTTAGTTATGGATTATTGGCTTTTTACCCTTCTTTTGTGCCTTGGACATGGGCTAGGACCTTAAGATTTTGCATGAAACAAGGACTACCAGCCGCGTTGCACGGGAGAATTTCAAAAGTGTTCCTATGTAGTAAAAACCTGAGAAATCCGTCCGTTTTCGTCATTTGTTATCAAAACGACATAAAGCCAGATCGTCACAGTGGCCGCACTTCTCTCTGAACCGTTTACATTTATCGTCTGCTAACCTATGTCTCATGCTGCGGTATGCAGAGACACTAAAAGCAACATAGTAGAACACAGAGAAAGGTTCTAAGTTGATGTAATAGCAAGTAAGAAGTAGTAAAATTCAAGTTTTAGTTTTCGACTATTGACTTTTTATCCTTCTTTCGTGCCTTGGAAATGAGCTAGGACCTTAAGATTTTGCATGAAAGAAGAACTAGCAGCCGAGTTGCACGGGAGAATGTGAATCGTGTTCATATGTAGTAAAAATCTGAGAAATCCGTCCGTTTTCGTCATTTGTTATCAAATCGACTTAAAGCCAGATCGTTACATAGGCCGCTCTTCTGTCTGAAACGGCTACATTTATCGTCTGCAAGAGTATGTCGCGTGATGCGGTATGCGGAGATACTAAAAGAACCATAGTAGAACACAGATGAAGCTTCTAAGTTGCTGTAATAGCCAATAAGATGCAGTACAATTCAAGTTTTAGTTACCGATTATTGAATTTTTAACCTTCTCTGGTCCTTTGACATGACCTAGGACCTTAAGATTTGGCGTGAAATGAGGGGTAGCAGTAGCGTTGCACGGGATAATGTGAAAAGTGTTCATATGTAGTAAATACCTCAGAAATCCGTCCGTTTTCGTCATTTGTTATCAATTCGACTTAAAGCCAGATCGTCTTATTGGGCGCTCTTCTCTCTGAAACGGTTACATTTATCGTTTGCAAAGCTGTGTCGCGTGCTGCGGTATGCGGAGAAACTAAAAGTACCATAGTAGAACACAGATGAAGCTTCAAAGTTGATGTAATAGCCTATACGAAGTAGTACAATTCAAGTTTTACTTATCGATTATTGACTTTTTATCCTTCTTTGGTGCCTTGGACATGAGCTAGGACCTTAAGATTTTGCATGAAAGGATGATTGTAGCCACGTTCAACGGGAGAATGTGAAGAGTTTTCATATGTAGAAAAAACATGAGCAATGCGTCTGTTTTCGTCACTTGTTATCGAATCGACTTATAGCCAGACCGTCACATTGGCCACTCTTCCCTCTGAAAAGTTTACATTTATCGTCTGCAAAGCTTTGTCGCGTGCTGCGGTATGCGGAGAAACTAAAATCACCATAGTAGAACAGATGAACCTTCTAAGTTGATGAAACAGCCAATACGAAGTAGTACAATTTGAGTTTTAGGTATCGATTATTGAATTTTTACACTTCTTTGGTGCCTTTGACATGAGCTAGGACCTGGACTAGGAGGACGAACAGCCGCGTTGCACGGGAGATTGTGAAAAGTGTTCATATGTAGTAAAAATCTGATAAACCGGTCCGTTTTCGTCATTTGTATCGAATCGACTTAAAGCCAGATCGTCACATTAGCCGCTCTTCTCTGTGCAACGGTTACATTATCGTATGCAAAGGTATGTCGCGTGCTGCGGTATGCGGAGACACTAAAAGCACCATAGTAGAACACTGATGAAGCTTCTAAATTGATGTAATAGCCGGTAATAAGTAGTTCAATTCAATATTTAGTTATCGATTATTGACTTTTTATACTTCTTTCGTGCCTTGGACATGACCTAGGACCTTAAGATTTTGAATGAAAGGAGAACTAGCAGTCGCGTTGCATGGTAGAATGTGAAAAATGTTCATATGTAATAAATACCTGAGAAATCCGTCCGTTTTCTTCATTTGTTATCGAATAGACTTAAAGCCAGATCGTCACATTATACGCTCTTCTCTCTGAAACGGTTACATTTGTCGTATGCAAAGTTATGTCGCGTGCTGAGGTAAGCGGAGACACTAAAACCTCCATAGTAGAACACAGATGAAACTTCTAAGTTAATGTAATCGCCAGTAAGGAGTAGTACAATTCAAGTTTTAGTTATCCATTATTGACTTTTTACCCTACTTTGTAGCCGTTGACATGAGCTAGGACCTTAAGATTTTGTATGAAAGAAGAACTAGCAGCCGCGTTGCACGGGAGAATGTGGAACGTGTTCATATGTAGTAAAAACCTGAGAAATCGGTCCGTTTTCGTCATTTGTTATCAAATCGACTTATAGCCAGATCGTCACATTGGCCGCTCTTCTGACTGAAACGTTTACATTTATCGTCTGCAAAGCAATGTCGCGTGCTGCGGTATGCGGAGACACTAAAAGCACCATAGTAGAACACAGGTGAAACTTCCAAGTTGATGTAATAGCCAGTAAGAAGTAGTACAATTCAAGTTTTAGTTATGGATTATTGACTTTTTACCCTTCTTTTGTGCCTTGGACATGGGCTAGGACCTTAAGATTTTGCATGAAACAAGGACTACCAGCCGCGTTGCACGGGAGAATTTGAAAAGTGTTCCTATGTAGTAAAAACCTGAGAAATCCGTCCGTTTTCGTCATTTGTTATCAAATCGACATAAAGCCAGATCGTCACAGTGGCCGCACTTCTCTCTGAACCGTTTACATTTATCGTCTGCTAACCTATGTCTCATGCTGCGGTATGCAGAGACACTAAAAGCACCATAGTAGAACACAGATGAAGCTTCTAAGTTGATGTAATAGCAAGTAAGAAATAGTACAATTCAAGTTTTAGTTTTCGATTATTGACTTTTTAGCCAGCTTTGGTTTCTTGTACATGAGATAGGACCTTAAGATTTTGCATGAAGGGATATCTAGCAGCCGCGTTGCACGGGAGAGTGTGAAAAGTGTTCATAAGTAGTAAAAACCTGAGATATCCGTTCGTTTTCGTCATTTGTTATCGAATCGACTTAAAGCCAGATCGTCACATTGGCCTCTCTTCTCTCTGAAACGCTTACATTTATCGTCTGCAAATCTATGTCGCGTGCTGCGGTATGCGGAGACACTAAAAGCACCATAGTAGAACACAGATGAAACTTCTAGGTTGATGTAATAGCCAGTAATAAGTAGTTCAATTCAATGATTAGTTATCGATTATTGACTTTTTATACTTCTTTCGTGCCTTGGACATGAGCTAGGACCTTAAGACTTTGCATGAAAGAAGAACTAGCATCCGCGTTGCACGGGAGCATATGAAACGTGTTCGTATGTAGTAAAAACATGAGAAATCCTTTCGTTTTCGTCATTTGGTATCAAATCGACTGATAGCCAGATCGTCACATTGGCCGCTCATCTGTCTGAAACGGTTGCATTTATCGTCTGCAAAGCTATGTCGCTTGCTGCGGTACGCGGAGACACTAAAAGCACCATAGTAGAACACAGGTAAAACTTCCACGATGATGTAATAGCCAGTAAGAAGTGGTACAATTCAAGTTTTAGTTATGGATTATTGGCTTTTTACCCTTCTTTTGTGCCTTGGACATGGGCTAGGACCTTAAGATTTTGCATGAAACAAGGACTACCAGCCGCGTTGCACGGGAGAATTTCAAAAGTGTTCCTATGTAGTAAAAACCTGAGAAATCCGTCCGTTTTCGTCATTTGTTATCAAAACGACATAAAGCCAGATCGTCACAGTGGCCGCACTTCTCTCTGAACCGTTTACATTTATCGTCTGCTAACCTATGTCTCATGCTGCGGTATGCAGAGACACTAAAAGCAACATAGTAGAACACAGAGAAAGGTTCTAAGTTGATGTAATAGCAAGTAAGAAGTAGTAAAATTCAAGTTTTAGTTTTCGACTATTGACTTTTTATCCTTCTTTCGTGCCTTGGAAATGAGCTAGGACCTTAAGATTTTGCATGAAAGAAGAGCTGGCAGCCGAGTTGCACGGGAGAATGTGAATCGTGTTCATATGTAGTAAAAACCTGAGAAATCCGTCCGTTTTCGTCATTTGTTATCAAATCGACTTAAAGCCAGATCGTCACATTGGCCGCACTTCTGTCGGAAACGGTTACATTCATCTTGTGCAATGTTATGTCGCGTACTGTGGTATCTGGAGACACTAAAAGCACCATAGTAGAACACAGATGATCCTTCTAAGGTGATGTAATAGAAAGTAAGAAGTAGTACAATGCAAGATTTAGGTATCGATTATTGACTTTTTGCCCTTCTTTGGTGCCTTGGACATGAGCTAGGACCTTAAGATTCTGCATGAAAGGAGGACTAGCAGCCGCGTTTCAAGGGAGAATGTGAAATGTGTTCATATGTAGTAAAAACCTGAGAAATCCGTCCCTCTTTGTCATTTGTTATCGAATCGACTTAAAGCCAGATCGTCACATTGGCCGCTCTTCTCTCTGAAACGGTTGTACTTATCGTCTGCAAAGCTATGTCGCGTGCTGCGGAATGCGGAGACACTAAAAGCACCATAGTACAACATAGATGAAGCTTCTAAGTTAATGTAATAGCCAGTAAGAAGTAGTACAATTCAAGTTTTAGTTATCGATTATTGACTTATTACCCTTCTTTGGTGGCTTGGACATAAGCTAGGACCTTAAGATTCTGCATGAAAGGAGGACTAGAACCCGAGTTCAACGGCAGAATGTGAAAAGTGTTCATATGTAGTAAAAACCTGAAAAAACCGTCCCTTTTTGTCATTTGTTATCGAATCGACTTAAAGCGAGATCCGCACATTGGCCGCTCTTCCCTCTGAAACGGTTACATGTATTGTGTGCAAAGCTATGTCGCGTCTTGCGATATGCGGAGACACTAAAAGCACCATAGTAGAACACAGATGAAGCTTCTAAGATGATGTAATAGCCCGTAAGAAGTAGTACAATTCAAGTTATAGGTATCGATTATTGACTTTTTACCCTTCTTTGGTGCCTTGGATATGAGCTAGGAACTTAAGAGTTTGCATGAAAGGAAGACTAGCAGCCGCGTTGCACGGGAGAATATGAAAAGTGTTCATATTTAGTAAAAACCTGATAAATCCGTCCGTTTTCGTAATTTGTTATCGAATCGACTTAAAGCCAGATTGTCACATTGGCCGCACTTCTGTCGGAAACGGTTACATTCATCTTGTGCAGAGTTATGTCGCGTACTGTGGTATCTGGAGACACTAAAAGCACCATAGTAGAACACAGATGATCCTTCTAAGGTGATGTAATAGCCAGTAAAAAGTAGTACAATTCAAGATTTAGGTATCGATTATTGACTTTTTGCCCTTCTTTGGTGCCCTGGACATGAGCTAGGACCTTAAGATTCTGCATGAAAGGAGGACTAGCAGCCGCGTTGCAAGGGAGAATGTGGAAAGTGTTTATATGTAGTAAAAACCTAAGAAATCCGTCCCTATTTGTCATTTTATATCGAATAGCCAGATCGTCACATTGGACGCTCTTCTCTCTGAAACAGTTGTACTTATCGTCTGCAAAGCAATGTCGCGTGCTGCGGTATGCGGAGACACTAAAAGCACCATAGTAGAACACAGATAAAGCTTCTAAGTTAATGTAATAGCCAGTAAGAAGTAGGACAATTCAAATTTTAGTTATCGATTATTGACTTATTACCCTTCTTTGGTACTTGGACATGTGCTAGGAACTTAAGATTTTCATTGAAAGGAGGACTAGCAGGCGCGTTGCATGGGAGAATGAGGAAAGTGTTCAAATGTAGTATAAACCGGAGAACTCCGTCAGTTTTCGTCATTTGTTATCGAATCGACTTAAAGCCAGAATGTCACATTGTTATCACTACTATCTGAAACGTTTACATTTATCGTCTGCAAAGCTATGTCGCGTGCTGCGGTATGCGGAGACACTAAAAGCACCATAGTAGAACACAGATGAAGCTTCTATGTTAATGTAATAGCCAGTAAGAAGTAGTACAATTCAAATTTTAGTTATCGATTATTGACTTATTACCCTTCTTTGGTAGCTTGGACATGTGCTAGGAACTTAAGATTTTCATTGAAAGGAGGACTAGCAGCCGCGTTGCACGGGAGAATGTAAATAGTGTTCATATGTAGTAAAAACCTGAGAAATCCGTCCGTTTTCGTCATTTGTTATAGAATCGTCTTAATGCCAGATCGTCACATTAGCCGCTCATCTCCCTGAAACGGTTGTACTTATCGTCTGCAAAGCTATGTCGCGTGCTGCGGTATGCGGAGACACTAAAAGCACCATAGTAGAACACAGATGAAGCTTCTAAGTTGATGTAATAGCCAGTAAGCAGTAGTGCAATTCAAGTTTTAGGTATCGATTATTGACTTTTTACCCTTCTTTGGTGCCTTGGACATGACCTAGGTACTTAAGATTTTGCATGAAATGAGAATTAGCAGCCGCGTTGCATTGGAGAATGTGAAAAGTGTTCATATGTAGTAAAAACCTGAGAAATCCGTCTGTTTTCGTCATTTGTTATCGAATCGACTTAAAGCCAGATCGTCACATTGGCCGCACTTCTGTAGGAAACGGTTACATTCATCTTGTGCAAAGTTATGTCGCGTACTGTGGTACCTGGAGACACTAAGAGCACCATAGTAGAACACAGATGATCCTTCTAAGGTGATGTAATAGCCAGTAAGAAGTAGTACAATTCAAGATTTAGGTATCGATTATTGACTTTTTGCCCTTCTTTGGTGCCTTGGACATGAGCTAGGACCTTAAGATTCTGCATGAAAGGAGGACTAGCAGCCGCGTTTCAAGGGAGAATGTGAAATGTGTTCATATGTAGTAAAAACCTAAGAAATCCGTCACTTTTTGTCATTTGTTATCGAATCGACTTAAAGCCAGATCGTCACATTGGCCGCTCTTCTCTCTGAAACGGTTGTACTTATCGTCTGCAAAGCTATGACGCGTGCTGCGGAATGCGGAGACACTAAAAGCACCATAGTACAACATAGATGAAGCTTCTAAGTTAATGTAATAGCCAGTAAGAAGTAGTACAATTCAAGTTTTAGTTATCGATTATTGACTTATTACCCTTCTTTAGTGGCTTGGACATAAGCTAGGACCTTAAGATTCTGCATGAAAGGAGGACTAGAATCCGAGTTCAACGGGAGAATGTGAAAAGTGTTCATATGTAGGGAAAACCTGAAAAAACCGTCCCTTTTTGTCATTTGTTATCGAATCGACTTAAAGCCAGATTGTCACATTAGCCGCTCTTCTCTCTGAAACGGTTACATTTATCATGTGCAAAGCTATGTCGCGTGCTGCGATATGCGGAGGCACTAAAAGCACCATAGTAGAGCACAGATGAGGCTTCTAAGTTAATTTAATAGATAGTAAGAAGTAGTACAATTCAAATATTAGGTCTCGATTATTGACTTTTTACCCTTCTTTCGTGCCTTGGACATGAGCTAGGAACTTAAAATTTTGCATGAAAGGAGGACTAGCAGCCGCGTTGCACGGGAGAATGTGGAAAGTGTTCAAATGTAGAAACCGGAGAACTCCGACAGTTTTCGTCATTTGATATCGAATCGACTTAAAGTCAGAATGTCACATAGTTCTCACTACTGTCTGAAACGTTTACATTTATCGTCTGCAAAGCTATGTCGCGTGCTGCGGTATGCGGAGACACTAAAAGCACCATAGTAGAACGCAGATGAAGCTTCTAAGTTGATGTAATAGCCAGTAAGAAGTAGTACAATTCAAGTTTTAGAAATCATTTATTGACTTTTGCTCTTCTTTGGTGCCTTGGACATGACCTAGGACCTTCAGATTCTGTATGAAACTAGGACTAGCAACCGCGTTGCAAGGGAGAATGTGAAATGTGTTCATATGTAGTAAAAACCTGAGAAATCCGTCCGTTTTCGTCATTTGTGATCGAATCGACTTAAAGCCAAATCGTCACATTGGCCGCTCTTCTCTCTGAAACGGTTGTACTTATCGTCTGCAAAGTTATGTCGCGTGCTTCGGTATGCGGAGACACTAAAAGCACCATAGTAGAAAACAGATGATGCTTCTAAGTTGATGTAATAGCCAGTAAGAAGTAGTACAATTCAAGTTTTAGGTATCGATTATTGACTTTAAGCTGGTTTTGGTGCCTTGGACATGACGTAGGACCTTAAGATTCTGCATGAAAGGAGGACTAGCAGCCGAGTTGCAGGGGAGACTGTGAAAAGAGTTCATATGTAGTAAAAACCTGAGAAATCCGTCCGTTTTCGTCATTTGTTATCGAATCGAGATAAAGCCAGATAGTCACATCGGCCGCACTTCTGTCGGAAACGGTACATTCATCGTCTGCAAAGCTATGTCGGGTGCAGCGGTATTCGGAGACACTAAATGTACCATAGTAGAATACAGATGAATCTTCCAAGTTGATGTAATAGCCAGTTAGAAGTAGTAAAATTCAAGTTTTAGTTATCGGATAATGACCTTTTACCCTTCTTTGGTGCCTTGCACACGAGCTAGGACCTAAGGATTTTGCTTGAAAGGAAGACTAGCATCCGTGTAGCACGGGAGAATGTCAAAAGCCTTCATATGTAGTAAAAACCTGAGAAATCCGCCCGTTTTAACCATTTGTTATCGAGTCGGCTTAAAGCCAGATCGTCACATCGGCCGCACTTCTGTCTGAAACAGTTACATTTATCGTCTGCAAAGCTATGTCGCGTGCTGCGGTGTGCGGAGACACTAAAAGCACGGTAGTAGAACACAGATGAAGCTTCTTAGTTTATGTAATAGCCAGAAAGAAGTAGTACAATTCAAGTTTTAGGTATCGATTAATGACTTTTTACCATTCTTTGGTGCCTCGGACATGAGCTAGGACCTTAATATTTTGCATGAAAGGAGGACTAGCAGCCGCGTTGCACGGGAGAATGTGAAAAGTGTTTATATGTAGTAAAAACCTGAGAAATCCGTCCGTTTTCGTCATTTGTTATTGAATCGACTGAAAGCCAGATCGTCACACTGGCCGCACTTCTGTCTGAAACGGTTACATTTATCGTCTGCAAAACTATGTCGCGTGTTGCGGGATGCGGTGACACTAAAAGCACCATAGTAGAACACAGATGAAACTTCTAAGTTTATGTAGTAGCCAGTAAGAATTAGTACAATTCAAGTTTTAGGTATCGATTATTGACTTTTTACCCTTCTTTGGTGCCTTGGACATGAGCTAGGAACTTAAGATTTTGCATGAAAGGAGGACTAGCATCCGCGTTGCACGGGAGAATGTGAAAAGTGTTCATATGTAGTAAAAACCTGAGAAATCCATCCGTTTTCGTCATTTGTTATCAAATCGACTTAAAGCAAGATCCGCACATTGGCCGCTCTTCCCTCTGAACCGGTTACAATTATCGTCTGCAAAGCTATGTCGCGTGCTGCGGTATGCGGAGACACTAAAAGCACCATAGTACAACACAGATGAAGCTTCTAAGTTGATGTAATAGCCAGTAAGAAGTAGTACAATTCACGTTTTAGGATATCGATTATTGACTTTTAAGCTGGCTTTTGTGCCTTGGACATGAGCTAGGACCTTAAGATTCTGCATGAAAGAAGGACTAGCAGCCGAGTTGCATGGGAGAATGTGCAAAGTGTTCATATGTAGTAAAAACCTGAGAAACACGTCCGTTTTCGTCATTTGTTATCAAATCGACTAAAAGCGAGATACGCACATTGGCCGCTCTTCCCTCTGGAACGGTTACATTTATCGTGTGCAAAGCTATGTCGCGTGCTGCGATATGCGGAGACACTAAAAGCACCATAGTAGAACACAGATGAACCTTCTAAGGTGATGTAATAGCCAGTAAGAAGTAGTACAATTCAAGTTTTAGGTATCGATTATTGACTTTTTGCACTTCTTTGGTGCCTTTAACATGAGCTAGGACCTTAAGATTCTGCATGAAAGGAGGACTAGCAGCCGCGTTTCAAGAGAGAATGTTAAATGTGCTCATATGTAGTAAAAACCTGAGAAATCCGTCCCTTTTTTTCATTTATTATCGAATCGACTTAAAGTCAGATCGTCACATTGGCCGCTCTTCTCTGTGGAACGGTTGTACTTATTCTCTGCAAACTAATTTCGCGTGCTACGTTATGCGGAGACACTAAAAGCACCATAGTGGAACACAGATGAGGCTTTTAAGTTAATGTAATAGCCAGTAAGATGTAGTACAATTCAAGTTTCAGTTATCGATTATTGACTTATTACCCTTCTTTGGTGGCTTGGACATCAGCTAGGACCTTAAGATTCTGCATGAATGGAGGCCTAGCAGCCGAGTTCAACGGGAGAATGTGAAAAGTGTTCATATGTAGTAAAAACCTGAGAAATCCGTCCGTTTTCGTCATTTGTTATCGAATCGACTAAAAGCCAGAAAGTGACATTGGCCGCACTTCTGTCTGAAATGGTTACATTTATCGTCTGCAAAGCTATGTCGCTTGCTGTGGTATCTGGAGACACTAAAATCACCATAGTAGAACACAGATGAAGCTTCTAAGTTTATGTAGTAGCCAGTAAGAAGTAGTACAATTCAAGTTTTAGATATCGATTATTGACTTTTTCCCTTCTTTGGTGTCTTGGACATGAGCTAGGATCTTAAGATTTTGCATGAAAGGAGGACTAGCAGCCACGTTGCAAGGGAGAATGTGAAAAGTGTTTATATGTAGTAAAAACCTGAGAAATCCGTCCCTTTTTGTCATTTTATATCGAATCGACTTAAAGCCAGATCGTCACATTGGCCGCTCTTCTCTCTGAAACGGTTGTACTTATCGTGTGCAAAGCTATGTCGCGTGCGGCGGTATGCGGAGACACTAAAAGCACCATAGTAGAACACAGATGAAGCTCCTAAGATGATGTAATAAACAGTAAGAAGTAGTACAATTCAAGTTTTAGTTATCGATTATTGACTTATTACCCTTCTTTGGTGGCTTGGACATAAGCTAGGAACTTAAGATTTTCCATGAAAGGAGAACTAGCAGCCGCGTTGCACGGGAGAATGTGAAAAGTGTTCATATGTAGTAAAAACCTCAGATATCCGTCCGTTTTCGTCATTTGTTATCGAATCGACTTAAAGCCAAATCGTCACATTGGGCGCTCTTCTCTCAGAAACGGTTGTACTTATCGTCTGCAAAGCTATGTCTGGTGCTGCGGTATGCGGAGACACTAAAAGTACCATAGTAGAATACAGATGCATCTTCCAAGTTGATGTAATAGCCAGTAAGAAGTAGTAAAATTGAAGTTTTAGTTATCGGATAATGACCTTTTACCCTTCTTCGGTACATTGGACACGAGCTAGGACCTAAGGATTTTGCTTCAAAGGAGGACTAGCAGCCGTGTAGCAAGGGAGAATGTGAAAAGTGTTCATATGTAGCAAAAGCCTGAGATATCCGTCCGTTTTCGTCATTTGTTATTGAAGCGACCTAAAGCCAGATCGTCACACTGGCCGCACTTCTGTCTGAAACGGTTACATTTATCGTCTGCAAAGCTATGTCGCGTGCTGCGATATGCGGAGACACTAAAAGCACCACAGTAGAACACAGATGAACCAGCTAAGGTGATGTAATAGCCAGTAAGAAGTAGTACAATTCAAGTTTTAGGTATCGATTATTGACTTTTTGCCCTCCTTTGGTGCCTTGGACATGAGCTAGGACCATAAGATTCTTCATGAAAGGAGGACTAGCAGCCGCGTTTCAAGGGAGAATGTGAAATGTGTTCATATGTAGTATAAACCTGAGAAATCCGTCCCTTTTTGTCATTTGTTATCGAAGCGACTTAAAGCCAGATCGTCACATTGGCCGCTCTTCTCTCTGAAACGTTTGTACTTATAGTCTGCAAAGCTATGCCGCGTGCTGCGGTATGCGGAGACACTAAAAGCACCATAGTGGAACACAGATGAAGCTTCTAAGTAAATGTAATAGCCAGTAAGAAGTAGTACAATTCAAGTTTTAGTTATCGATTATTGACTTATTACCCTTCTTTGTTGGCTTGGACATAAGCTAGGACCTTAAGATTCTGCATGAAAGGAGGACTAGCAGCCGAGTACAAAGGGAGAATGTGAAAAGTGTTCATATGTAGTAAAAGCCTGAGATATCCGTCCGTTTTTGTCATTTGTTATCGAATCGACTTAAGGCGAGATCGTCACATTGGCCGCTCTTCACTCTGGAACGGTTACATTTATCGTGTGCAAAGCTATGTCGCGTGCTGCGATATGCGGAGACACTAAAAGCACCATAGTAGAACACAGATGAGGCTTCTAAGTCGATTTAATAGATAATAAGAAGTAGTACAATTCAAGTTTTAGGCATCGAATATTGACTCTTTAACCGTCTTTGGTGCCTTGGACATGAGCTAGGAACTTAAGATTTTGCATGAAAGGAGAACTAGCAGCCGCGTTGCACGGGAGAATGTGGAAAGTGTTCATATGTAGTAAAAGTCTGAGAAATCCGTCCGTTTTCGTCATTTGTTATTGAATCGACTTAAAGGGTGATCCGCACATTGGCCGCTCTTCCCTCTGAAACGGTTACATTTATCGTGTGCAAAGCTATGTCGCGTGCTGCGGTATGCGGAGACACTAAAAGTACCATAGTAGAATGCAGAAGAAGCTTCTAAGTTTATGTAATAGCCAGAAAGAAGTACTACAATTCACGTTTTAGTTATCGATTAATGACTTTTAACCATTCTTTGGTGCCTCGGACATGAGCTAGGAACTTAATATTTTGCATGAAAGGAGGACTAGCAGCCGCGTTGCACGGGAGAATGTGAAAAGTGTTCATATGTAGTAAAAGTCTGAGAAATCCGTCCGTTTTCGTCATTTGTTATTGAATCGACTTAAAGGCAGATCTTCACATAGGCCGCTCTTCTCTCTGAAACGGTTACATTTATCGTGTGCAAAGCTATGACGCGTGCTGCGATATGCGGAGACACTAAAAGCACCATAGTAGAACACAGATGAAGCTTCTAAGTTGATGTAATAGCCAGTAAGATGTAGTACAATTCAAGTTTTAGATATCGATTATTGACTTTTTACTCTTCTTTGGCACCTTGGACATGAGCTAGGAACTTAAGATTTTGCATGAAAGGAGGACTAGCAGCCGCGTTGCATGGGAGAATGTGAAAAGTGTTCATATGTAGTAAAACCCTGAGAAATCCGTCTGTTTTCGTCATTTGTTATCGAATCTTCATAAAGCCAGATCGTCACATTGGCCGCACATCTGTCGGAAACGGTTACATTCATCGTCTGCAAAGTTACGTCGCGTGCTGCCGTATGAAGAGACACTAAAAGCACCATAATAGAACACAGATGAACCTTCAAAGGTGATGTAATAGCCAGTAAGAAGTAGTACAATTCAAGTTTTAGGTATCGATTATTGACATTTAAGCTGGCTTTGGTGCCTTGGACATGAGTTAGGACCTTAAGATTCTGCATGAAAGGAGGACTGGCAGCCGAGTTGCACGGGAGAATGGGTAAAGTGTTCATATGTAGTAGAAACCTGAGAAATCCGTCCGTTTTCGTCATTTGTTATCAAATCGACTTAAAGCGAGGTCGTCACATTGGCCGCTCTTCCCTCTGAAACGGTTACATTTATCGTGTGCAAAGCTATGACGCGTGCTGCGATATGCGGAGACACTAAAAGCACCATAGTAGAACACAGATGAAGCTTCTAAGTTGATGTAACACCCAGTAAGGGGTAGTACAATTCAAGTTTTAGGTATCGATTATTGACATTTAAGCTGGCTTTGGTGGTTTGGACATGAGCTAGGACCTTAACATTCAGCATGAAAGGAGCACTAGCAGCCGCGTTGCACGGGAGAATGTGTAAAGTGTTCATATGTAGTGAAAACCTGAGAAATCCGTCCGTTTTCGTCATTTGTTATCAAATCGACTTAAACCCAAATCGACACATTGGCCGCTCTTCTCTCTGAAACGGTTGTACTTATCGTCTGCAAAGCTATGTCGCGTGCTGCGGTATGCGGAGACACTAAAGGCACCATAGTAGAACACAGATGAAGCTTCTAAGATAATGTAATGGCCAGTAAGGAGTAGTACAATACAAGTTTTAGGTATCGATTATTGACATTTAGGCTGGCTTTGGTGCCATGGATATGAGCTAGGACCTTAACATTCAGCATGAAAGGAGGACTAGCAGCCGCGTTGCCCGGGAGAATGTGTAAAGTGTTCATATGTAGTAAAAACCTGAGAGATCCGTCCGTTTTCGTCATTTGTTATCAAATCGACTTAACGCGAGGTCTTCACATTGGCCGCTCTTCCCTCTGAAACGGTTACATTTATCGTCTGCAAAGCTATGTCGCGTGCTGTGGTATGCGGAGACACTAAAAGCACCATAGTAGAACACAGATGAAGCTTCTAAGATGATGTAATAGCCAGTAAGAAGTAATACACTTCAAGTATTAGGTATCGATTATTGACTTATTACCCTTCTTTGGCGCCATGGATATGAGCTAGGGACTTAAGGTTTTGCATGAAAGGAGGACTAGCAGCCGCGTTGCACGGGAGAATGTGAAAAGGGTTCATATGTAGTAAAAACCTGAGAAATCCGTCTGTATTCGTCATTTGATATCGAATAGACGTAAAGCCAGATCGTCACATTGGCCGCTCTTCTCTCTGAACCGGTTACATTTATCGTCCGCAAAACTATGACGCGTGCTGCGGTACTCGGAGAAACTAAAAGCACCATAGTAGAACACAGATGAAGCTTCTAAGTTGATATTATAGCTAGTAAGAAGTAGAACAATTCAAGTTTTAGGTAACGATTATTGACTTTTTAGCTGTCTTTGGTGCCTTGGACATGAGCTAGGACATTAAGATTCTGCATGAAAGGAGGACTAGCAGCCGAGTTGCACGGGGGAATGCGTAAAGTGTTCATATGTAGTAGAAACCTGAGAAATCCGTCCGTTTTCGTCATTTGTTATCAAATCGACTTAAAGCGAGATCGTCACATTGGCCGCTCTTCCCTCTGAAACGGTTACATTTATCGTGTGCAAAGCTATGTCGCGTGCTGCGATGTGCGGAGACACATAAAGCACCATAGTAGAACACAGATGAAGCTTCTAAGTTGATGTAACAGCCAGTAAGGAGTAGTACAATTCAAGTTTTAGGTATCGATTATTTACCTTTTTCACTTCTTTGGTGCCTTGGACATGAGCTAGGGACTTAAGATTTTGCATGAAAGGAGGACTAGCAGCCGCGTTCACGGGAGAATGTGAAAAGAGTTCATATGTAGTAAAAACCTCAGAAATCCGTCTGTTTTCGTCATATGTTATCGAATCGACTTAAAGCCAGATCGCCACATTGGCCGCACTTCTGTCGGAAACGGTTACATTCATCGTCTGCAAAGTTATGTCGCGTGCTGCGGTATGCGGAGACACAAAAAGCACCATAGTAGAACACAGATGAACCTTCTAAGGTGATGTAATAGCCAGTTAGAAGTAGTACAATTCAAGTTTTAGGTATCGATTATTGACTTTTTGCTCTCCTTTGGTGCCTTGGACATAAGCTAGGACCTTAAGATTCTGCATTAAAGGAGGACTAGCAGCCGCGTTGCACGGGAGAATGTTAAAAGTGTTCATATGTAGTAAAACCCTGAGAAATCCGTCTGTTTTCGTCATTTGTTATCGAATCTTCTTAAAGCCAGATCGTCACATTGGCCGCACTTCTGTCGGAAACGGATACATTCATCGTCTGCAAAGTTATGTCGCGTGCTGCCGAATGGGGAGACACTAAAAGCACCATAGTAGAACACAGATGAACCTTCTAAGGTGATGTAATAGCCAGTAAGAAGTAGTACAATTCAAGTTTTAGGTATCGATTATTGACTTTTTGCCCTCCTTTGGTGCCTTGGACATAAGCTAGGACCTTAAGATTTTGCATGAAATGAGAACTAGCAGCCGCGTTGCAAGGGAGAATGTGAAAAGTGTTCATATGTAGTAAAAACCTGAGAAATCCGTCTGTTTTCGTCATATGTTATCGAATCGACTTAAAGCAAGTTCGCCACATTGGCCGCACTTCTGTCGGAAACGGTTACATTCATCGTCTGCAAAGTTATGTCGCGTGCTGCGGTATGCGGAGACACTAAAAGCACCATAGTAGAACACAGATGAACCTTCTAAGGTGATGTAATAGCCAGTTAGAAGTAGTACAATTCAAGTTTTAGGTATCGATTATTGACTTTTTGCCCTCCTTTGGTGCCTTGGACACAAGCTAGGACCTTAAGATTTTCATGAAATGAGAACTAGCAGCCGCGTTGCACGGGAGAATGTGAAAAGTGTTCATATGTTGTAAAAACCTGAGAGATCCGTCCGTATTCGTCATTTGTCGCTGAATCGACTTAAAGCCAGATCGTCACATTAGCCGCACTTCTGTCAGAAACGGTTACATTCATCGTCTGCAAAGTTATATCGCGTGCTGCGGTATGCGGAGACACTAAAAGCACCGTAGTCGAACACAGATGAACCATCTAAGGTGATGTAATAGCCAGTAAGAAGTAGTTGAATTAAAGTTTTAGGTATCAATTATTGACTTTTTGCCGTTCTTTGATGCCTTGGACATGAGCTAGGAACTTAAGATTTTGCATGAAATGAGAACTAGCAGCCGCGTTGCAAGGGAGAATGTGAAAAGTGTTCATATGTAGTAAAAACCTGAGAAATCCGTCCGTTTTCATCATTTGTTATCGAATCGATTTACAGCCAAATTGTCACATTGGCCGCTCTTCTCTCAGAAACGGTTGCATTTTTAGTCTGCAAAGCTATGTCGCGTGCTGTGGTATGCGGAGGCTCTAAAAGCACCATAGTAGAACACAGATGAAGCTTCTAAGTAGATGTAATAGCCAGTAAAATGTAATACAATTCAAGTTTTATGTGTCGATTATTGACTTTTTACCCTTTTTTGCTGCCTTGGATATGAGTTAGGAACTTAAGATTTTGCATGAAAGGGGGACTAGCAGCCGCGTTGCATGGGAGAATGATAAAAGTGTTCATATGTAGTAAAAACCTGAGAAATCCGTCCGCTTTCGTCATTACTTATCGAATCGACTTAAAGCCAGATCGTCACATTGGCCGCTCTTCTGTCTGAATCTTTTACATTTATCGTCTGCAAATTTATGTCGCGTGCTGCGGTATGCGGAGACACTAAGAGCACCATAGTAGAACACAGATGAAGCTTCTAAGTTGATGTAATAGCCAGTAAGAAGTAGTACAATTCAAATTTTAGGTATCGATTATTGTCTTTTTAGCTGCCTTTGGGGCCTTGGACATGAGCTAGGAAGTTAATGTTTTGCATGAAAGGAGGACTAGCAACCTCGTTGCACGGGAGAATGTCAAAAGTGTTCATATGTTGTAAAAACCTGAGAAATCCGTCCGTTTTCGTAATATGTTATCGAATCGAATTAAACTCAGATCGTCACATTGGCCGCTCTTCTCTCTAAAACGGTTACATTTATCGTCTGCAAAGCTATGACGCGTGCTGCGGTATTCGGAGACACTAAAAGCACCATAGTAGAACACAGATGAAGCTTCTAAGTTGATGTTATAGCTAGTAAGTAGTAGTAGAATTCAAGTTTTAGGTATCGATTATTGACTTTTTACCCTTCTTTGGTGCCTTGGACATGAGCTAGGAACTTAAGATTTTGCATGAAATGAGAACTAGCAGCCGCGTTGAAAGGGAGAATGTGAAAAGTGTTCATATGTAGTAAAATCCTGAGAAATCCGTCTGTTTTCGTCATTTGTCACTGAATCGACTTAAAGCCAGATCGTCACATTAGCCGCACTTCTGTCAGAAACGGTTACATTCATCGTCTGCAAAGTTATATCGCGTGCTGCGGTATGCGGAGACACTAAAAGCACCGTAGTCGAACACAGATGAACCATCTAAGGTGATGTAATAGCCAGTAAGAAGTAGTTGAATTAAAGTTTTAGGTATCAATTATTGACTTTTTGCCGTTCTTTGATGCCTTGGACATGAGCTAGGAACTTAAGATTTTGCATGAAATGAGAACTAGCAGCCGCGTTGCAAGGGAGAATGTGAAAAGTGTTCATATGTTGTAAAAACCTGAGAAATCCGTCCCTTTTTGTCATTTGTTATCGAATCGACTTAAAACCAGATCGTCACATTGGCCGCTCTTCTCTCTGAAACGGTTGTACTTATCGTCTGCAAACCTATGTCACGTGCTGCGGTGTGCGGAAACACTGAAAGCACCATAGTAGAACACAGATGAAGCTTCTAAGTTGATGTAATAGCCGGTAGGAAGTAGTACATTTCAAGTTTTAGTTATCGATTATTGACTTATTACCCTTCTTTGGTGGCTTGGACATGAGCTAGGACCTTAAGATTCTGCATGAAAGAGTACTAGCTGCCGAGTTGAACGGGTGAATGTGAAAAGTGTTCATATGTAGTAAAAACCTGAGAATTTCGTCCCTTTTTGTCATTTGTTATCGAATCTACTTAAAGCCAGATCGTCACATTGGCCGCTCTTCTCTCTGAAACGGTTGTACTTATCGTCTGCAAAGCTATGTCGCATGCTGCGGTATGCGGAGACACTACACGCACCATAGTAGAACACAGATTAAGCTTCTAAGTTGATGTAATAGCCAGTAAGAAGTAGTAGAGTTCAAGTTTTAGGTACCGATTATTGACTTTTTAGCTGGCTTTGGTGCCTAGGACATGAGCTAGGACCTTAAGATTCTGCATGAAAGGAGGACTAGCAGCCGAGTTGCACGGAAGTATGTGAAAAGGGTTCATATGTAGTAAAAACCTGAGAAATCCGTACGTTTTCGTCATTTGTAATCGAATCGTCTTAAAGCCAGGTCGCCACATTGGCCGCACTTCTCTCTGAAACGGTTGTACTTATCGTCTGCAAAGCTATGTCGCGTGCTGCGGTATGTGGAGACACTAAGAGCACCATAGGGGAACACAGATGAAGCTTCTAAGTTGTTGTTATAGCCAGTAAGAAGTAGTACAATTCAAGTTTTAGGTATCGATTATTGACTTTTTATCTGGCTTTGGTGCCTAGGACATGAGCTAGGACCTTAAGATTCTGCATGAAAGGATGACTAGCAGCCGCGTTGCACGGGAGAATGTGAAAAGTGTTCATATGTAGTAAAAACCTGAGAAATCCGTTCGTTTTCGTCATTTGCTATCGAATAGAAGTAAAACCAGATCGTCACATTGGCGCTCTTCTCTCTGAAACGGTTGTACTTATAGTTTGCAAAGCTATGTCGCTTGCTGCGGTATGCGGAGACACTAAAAGCACCATAGTAGAACACAGATGAAGCTTCTAAGTTGATGTAATAGCAAGAAAGAAGTAGTACTATTCAAGTTTTAGGTATCGATTATTGACTTTTTACCCTTCTTTGGTGCCTTGGACATGAGCTAGGAACTTAAGATTTTGCATGAAAGGAGGACTAGCAGCCCCGTTGCAAGGGAGATTGTAAAAAGTGTATATATGTAGTAAAAACCTGAGAAATCCGTCCCTTTTTGTCATTTGTTATCGAATCGACTTAAACCCGGATCCTCACATTGG
The DNA here is from genome assembly GCF_023897955.1 of Schistocerca gregaria. Lineage (NCBI taxonomy): Eukaryota > Metazoa > Arthropoda > Insecta > Orthoptera > Acrididae > Schistocerca > Schistocerca gregaria. The sequence goes on along the minus strand of NW_026061991.1, from coordinate 51,509 downwards.
TCGCTCTTCTCCCTGAAGCGGCTGTACTTATTGTCTGCAATGCTATGTCGCGTGCTGCGGTATGTGGAGACACTAAAACCACCATAGTAGAACACAGATGAAGCTTCTAAGTTGATGTAATAGCCAGTAAGAAGTAGTAGAGTTAAAGTTTTAGGTATCGATTATTGACTTTTTTGCTGGCTTTGGTGCCTTGGACATGAGCTAGGACCTTAAGATTCTGCATGAAAGGAGGACTAGCAGACGAGTTGCACGGGAGTATGTGAAAAGGCTTCATATGTAGTAAAAACTTGAGAAATCCGTCCGTTTTCGTCATTTGTTATCGAATCAACTTACAGCCAGGTCGTCACATTGGCCGCTCTTCTCTCTGAAACGGTTGTACTTATCGTCTGCAAAGCTATGTCGCGTGCTGCGGTATGTGGAGATACTAAGAGCACCATAGTGGAACACAGATGAAGCTTCTAAGTTGTTGATATAGCCAGTAAGAAGTAGTACAATTCAAGTTTTAGGTATCGATTATTGACTTTTTATCTGGCTTTGGTGCCTAGGACATGAGCTAGGACCTTAAGATTCTGCATGAAAGGATGACTAACAGCCGAGTTGCACGGGAGAATGTGAAAAGTGTTCATATGTAGTAAAAACCTGAGAAATCCGTTCGTTTTCGTCATTTGCTATCGAATAGAAGTAAAACCAGATCGTCACATTGGCGCTCTTCTCTCTGAAACGGTTGTACTTATCGTCTCCAAAGCTATGTCGCGTGCTGCGGTATGCGGAGACAGTAAAAGCACCATAGTAGAACACAGATGAAGCTTCTAAGTTGATGTAATAGCCAGTAAGATGTAGTACACTTCAAGTTTTAGGTATCGATTATTGACTTTTTACCCTTCTTTGGCGCCTTGGACATGAGCTAGGGACTTAAGGTTTTCCATGAAAGGAGGACTAGCAGCCACGTTGCAAGGGAGATTGTAAAAAGTGTATATATGTAGTAAAAACCTGAGCAATCCGTCCCTTTTTGTCATTTGTTATCGAATCGACTTAAACCCAGATCGTCACATTCTCTCTGAATCGGTTGTACTTATAGTTTGCAAAGCTATGTCGCTTTCTGCGGTATGTGGAGACACTAAAAGCACCATGGTAGAACACAGATGAAGCTTCTAAGTTGATGTAATAGCAAGAAAGAAGTAGTACAATTCAAGTTTTAGGTATCGATTATTGACTTTTTACCCTTCTTTGGTGCCTTGGACATGAGCTAGGAACTTAAGATTTAGCATGAAAGGAAGACTAGCAGCCACGTTGCAAGGGAGATTGTAAAAAGTTTATATATGTAGTAAAAACCTGAGAAATCGGTCCCTTTTTGTCATTTGTTATCGAATCGACTTAAACCCGGATCGTCACATTGGTCGCTCTTCTCTCTGAAACGGTTGTACTTATTGTCTGCAATGCTATGTCGCGTGCTGCGGTATGTGGAGACACTAAAACCACCATAGTAGAACACAGATGAAGCTTCTAAGTTGATGTAATAGCCAGTAAGAAGTAGTAGAGTTAAAGTTTTAGGTATCGATTATTGACTTTTTAGCTGGCTTTGGTGCCTTGGACATGAGCTAGGACCTTAAAAATCTGCATGAAAGGAGGACTAGCAGACGAGTTGCACGGGAGTATGTGAAAAGGGTTCATATGTAGTAAGAACTTGAGAAATCCGTCCGTTTTCGTCATTTGTTATCGAATCGACTGAAAGCCAGGTCGCCACATTGGCCGCTCTTCTCTCTGAAACGGTTGTACTTATCGTCTGCAAAGCTATGTCGCGTGCTGCGGTATGTGGAGACACTAAGAACACCATAGTGGAACACAGATGAAGCTTCTAAGTTGTTGTTATAGCCAGTAAGAAGTAGTACAATTCAAGTTTTAGGTATCGATTATTGACTTTTTATCTGGCTTTGGTGCCTAGGACATGAGCTAGGACCTTAAGATTCTGCATGAAAGGATGACTAGCAGCCGAGTTGCACGGGAGAATGTGAAAAGTGTTCATATGTAGTAAAAACCTGAGAAATCCGTTCGTTTTCGTCATTTGCTATCGAATAGAAGTAAAACCAGATCGTCACATTGGCGCTCTTCTCTCTGAAACGGTTGTACTTATAGTTTGCAAAGCTATGTCGCTTGCTGCGGTATGCGGAGACACTAAAAGCACCATAGTAGAACACAGATGAAGCTTCTAAGTTGATGTAATAGCAAGAAAGAAGTAGTACTATTCAAGTTTTAGGTATCGATTATTGACTTTTTACCCTTCTTTGGTGCCTAGGACATGAGCTAGGACCTTAAGATTCTGCATGAAAGGATGACTAGTAGCCGAGTTGCACGGGAGAATGTGAAAAGTGTTCATATGTAGTAAAAGCCTGAGAAATCCGTTCGTTTTCGTCATTTGCTATCGAATAGACGTAAAACCAGATCGTCACATTGGCGCTCTTCCCTCTGAAACGGTTGTACTTATCGTCTCCAAAGCTATGTCGCGTGCTGCGGTATGCGGAGACACTAAAAGCACCATAGTAGAACACAGATGAAGCTTCTAAGTTGATGTAATAGCCAGTAAGATGTAGTACACTTCAAGTTTTAGGTATCGATTATTGACTTTTTACTCTTCTTTGGCGCCTTGGACATGAGCTAGGGACTTAAGGTTTTCCATGAAATGAGAACTAGCAGCCGCGTTGCACGGAGAATGTGAAAAGGGTTCATATGTTGTAAAAACCTGAGAAATCCGTCCGTATTCGTCATTTGTTATGGAATAGACTTAAAGCCAGATCGTCACATAGCCGCACTTCTGTCAGAAACGGTTACATTAATCGTCTGCAAAGTTATGTCGCGTGCTGCGGTAGGCGGAGACTCTAAAAGCACCATAGTAGAACACAGATGAACCATCTAAGGTGATGTAATAGCCAGTAAGAAGGAGTAGAATTAAAGTTTTAGGTATCAAATATTGACTTTTTGCCGTTCTTTGATGCCTTTGACATGAGCTGGGAACTTACGATTTTGCATGAAATGAGAACTAGCAGCCGCGTTGCAAGGGAGAATGTGAAAAGTGTTCATATGTAGTAAAAACCTGAGAAATCCGTCCCTTTTTGTCATTTGTCACCGAATCGACTTAAAGCCAGATCGTCACACTAGCCGCACTTCTGTCAGAAACGGTTACATTTATCGTCCGCAAAGTTATGTCGCGTGCTGCGGTATGCGGAGACACTAAGAGCACCATAGTAGAACACAGATGAAGCTTCTAAGTTGATGTAATAGCCAGTAAGAAGTAGTAGAGTTAAAGTTTCAGGTATCGATTATTGACTTTTTAGCTGGCTTTGGTGCCTTGGACATGAGCTAGGACCTTAAGATTCTGCATGAAAGGAGGACTAGCAGACGAAGTGCACGGGAGTATGTGAAAAGGGTTCATATGTAGTAAAAACTTGAGAAATCCGTCCGTTTTCGTCATTTGTTATCGAATCAACTTACAGCCAGGTCGTCACATTGGCCGCTCTTCTCTCTGAAACGGTTGTACTTATCGTCTGCAAAGCTATGTCGCGTGCTGCGGTATGTGGAGATACTAAGAGCACCATAGTGGAACACAGATGAAGCTTCTAAGTTGTTGTTATAGCCAGTAAGAAGTAGTACAATTCAAGTTTTAGGTATCGATTATTGACTTTTTATCTGGCTTTGGTGCCTAGGACATGAGCTAGGACCTTAAGATTCTGCATGAAAGGATGACTAGCAGCCGAGTTGCACGGGAGAATGTGAAAAGTGTTCATATGTAGTAAAAACCTGAGAAATCCGTTCGTTTTCGTCATTTGCTATCGAATAGACGTAAAACCAGATCGTCACATTGGCGCTCTTCTCTCTGAAACGGTTGTACTTATCGTCTCCAAAGCTATGTCGCGTGCTGCGGTATGCGGAGACACTAAAAGCACCATAGTAGAACACAGATGAAGCTTCTAAGTTGATGTAGTAGCAAGAAAGAAGTAGTACTATTCAAGTTTTAGGTATCGATTATTGACTTTTTACCCTTCTTTGGTGCCTTGGACATGAGCTAGGAACTTAAGATTTTGCATGAAAGGAGGACTAGCAGACGTGTTGCACGGGAGTATGTGAAAAGAGTTCATATGTAGTAAAAACTTGAGAAATCCGTCCGTTATCGTCATTTGTTATCGAATCGACTTAAAGCCAGGTCGTCACATTGGCCGCTCTTCTCTCTGAAACGGTTGTACTTATCGTCTGCAAAGCTATGTCGCGTGGTGCGGTATGTGGAGACACTAAGAGCACCATAGTGGAACACAGATGAAGCTTCTAAGTTGTTGTTATAGCCAGTAAGAAGTAGTACAACTCAAGTTTTAGGTATCGATTATTGACTTTTTATCTGGCTTTGGTGCCTAGGACATGAGCTAGGACCTTAAGATTCTGCATGAAAGGAGGACTAGCAGCCGAGTTGCATGGGAGAATGTGAAAAGTGTTCATATGTAGTAAAAACCTGAGAAATCAGTCCGTTTTCGTCATTTGTTATCGAATCGACTTAAAGCCAGATCGTCACATTGGCCGCTCTTCTCTCTGAAACGGTTGTACTTATCGTCTGCGAAGCTATGGCGCTTGCTGCGGTATGCGGAGACACTAAAAGCACCATAGTAGAACACAGATGAAGCTTCTAAGTTAATGTAATAGCCAGAAAGAAGTAGTACAATTCAAGTTTTAGGTATCGATTATTGACTTTTTACCCTTCTTTGGTGCCTTGGACATGAGCTAGGAACTTAAGATTTTGCATGAAAAGAGGACTTGCAGCCGCGTTGCATGGGAGAATGTGAAAAGTGTTCATATGTAGTAAAACCTGAGAAATCCGTCCGTTTTCGTCATTTGTTATCGACTCGACTTAAAGCCAGATCGTCACATTGGCCGCACTTCTGTCTGAAACGGTTACATTTATCGTCTGCAAAGCTATGTCGCGTGCTGCGGTATGCGTAGACACTAAAAGCACCATAGTAGAACACAGATGAAGCTTCTACGTTGATGTCATAGCCAGTAAGATGTAGTACAATTCAAGTTTTAGGTATCGATTGTTGACTTTTAAACTGGCTTTGGTGACTTGGACATGAGCTAGGACCTTAAGATTCTGCATTAAAGGAGGACTAGCAGCCGAGTTGCACGGGAGTATCTGAAAAGGGTTCATATGTAGTAAAAACCTGAGAAATCCGTCCGTTATCGTCATTTGTTATCGAATCGACTTAAAGCCAGATCGTCACATTGGCCGCTCTTCTCTCTGAGTCGGTTGTACTTATAGTCTGCAAAGCTATGTCGCTTGCTGCGGTACGCGGAGACACTAAAAGCACCATAGTAGAACACAGATGAAGCATCTAAGTTGATGTAATAGCCAGTAAGAAGTAGTACAATTCAAGTTTTAGGTATCGATTGTTGACTTTTAAACTGGCTTTGGCGACTTGGACATGAGCTATGACCTCGAGATTCTTCATGAAAGGTGGACTAGCAGCCGAGTTGCACGGGAGAATATGAAAAGTGTTCATATGTAGTAAAAACCTGAGAAATCCGTCCGTTTTCGTCATTTGTTATCGAATCGACTTAAAGCAAGGTCGCCACATTGACCGCTCTTCTCTCTAAAACGGTTGTACTTATCGTCTGCAAAGCTATGTCGCGTGCTGCGGTATGCGGAGACACTAAAAGCACCCTAGTAGAACACAGATGAAGCTTCTAAGGTGATGTAATAGTCAGTAAGAAGTAGTAAAATTCAAGTTTTTGGTATCGATTATTGACTTTTTACCTTTCTTTGGTGCTTTGGACATGAGCTAGGAACTTAAGTATTTTCATGAAAAGAGGACTGGCAGCCGCGTTGCATGGGAGAATGTGAAAAGTGTTCATATGTAGTAAAACCTGAGAAATCCGTCCGTTTTCGTCATTTGTTATCGATTCGACTTAAAGCCAGATCGTCACATTGGCCGCACTTCTGTCTGAAACGGTTACATTTATCGTCTGCAAAGCTATGTCGCGTGCAGCGGTATGCGTAGACACTAAAAGCACCATAGTAGAACACAGATGAAGCTTCTACGTTGATGTAATAGCCAGTAAGAAGTAGTACAATTCAAGTTTTAGGTATCGATTATTGATTTTTGAGCTGGGTTTGGTGGCTTGGACATGAGCTAAGACCTTAAGATTCTGCATGAAAGGAGGACTAGCAGTCGCGTTGCACGGGAGTATGTGAAAAGTGTTCATGTGTAGTAAAAACCTGAGAAATCAGTCCGTTTTCGTCATTTGTTATCGAATCAACTTAAAGCCAGCTCGTCACATTGGCCGCTCTTCTGTCTGAAACGGTTGTACTTATCGTCTGCAAAGCTATGTCGCTTGCTGCGGTATGTGGAGACACTAAAAGCACCATAGTAGAACACAGATGAAGCTTCTAAGTTGATGTAATAGCCAGTAAGAAGTAGTACAATTCAAGTTTTAGGTGTCGATTATTGACTTTTTAGTTGGCTTTGGTGCCTAGGACAAGAGATAGGACCTTAAGATTGTGCATGAAAGGAGGACTTGCAGCCGAGTTTCATGGGAGAATTTGAAAAGTGTTCATATGTAGTAAAAACCTGAGAGATCCGTCCGTTTTCGTCATTTGTTATCGAATCGACTTAAAGCCAGATCGTCACATTGGCCGCTCTTCTCTCTGAAACGGTTGTACTTATCGTCTGCAAAGCTATGTCGCGTGCTGCGGTATGCGGAGACACTAAAAGCACCATGGCAGAACACAGATGAAGCTTCTAAGTTGATGTAATAGCCAGTAAGAAGTAGTACAATTCAAGTATTAGGTATCGAATGTTAACTTTTAAAGTGGCTTCGGTGACTTGGACATGAGCTAGGACCTCGAGATTCTGCATGAAAGGAGGACTAGCAGCCGAGTTGCACGGGAGAATATGAAAAGTGTTCATATGTAGTAAAAACCTGAGAAATCCGTCCGTTTTCGTCATTTGTTATCGAATCGACTTAAAGCAAGATCGCCACATTGACCGCTCTTCTCTCTAGAACGGTTGTACTTATCGTCTGCAAAGCTATGTCGCGTGCTGCGGTATGCGGAGACACTAAAAGCACCCTAGTAGAACACAGATGAAGCTTCTAAGGTGATGTAATAGCCAGTAAGAAGTAGTAAAATTCAAGTTATAGGTATCGATTGTTGACTTTTTACCTTTCTTTGGTGCTTTGAACATGAGCTAGGAACTTAAGATTGTGCATGAAAGGAGGACTAGCAGCCGAGTTGCATGGGAGAATGTGAAAAGTGTTCATATGTAGTAAAAACCTGAGAAATCTGTCCGTTTTCGTCATTTGTTATCGAATCCACTTTAAGCCGGATCGTCACATTGGTCGCTCTTCTCTCTGAAACGGTTGTACTTATCGTCTGCAAAGCTATGTCGCGTGCTGCGGTATGTGGAGACACTAAAAGCACCATAGTAGAACACAGATGAAGCTTCTAAGTTGAAGTAATAGCCAGTAAGAAGCAGTACAATTCAAGTTTTAGGTATCGATTATTGACTATTTAGCTGGCTTTGGTGCCTTGGACATGAGCTAGGACCTTAAGATTCTGCATGAAAGGAGGACTAGCAGCCGAGTTGCATGGGAGAATTTGAAAAGTGTTCATATGTAGTAAAAACCTGAGAAATCAGTCCGTTTTCGTCATTTGTTATCGAATCGACTTAAAGCCAGATCGTCACATTGGCCGCTCTTCTCTCTGAAACGGTTGTACTTATCGTCTGCGAAGCTATGGCGCTTGCTGCGGTATGCGGAGACACTAAAAGCACCATAGTAGAACACAGATGAAGCTTCTAAGTTAATGTAATAGCCAGAAAGAAGTAGTACAATTCAAGTTTTAGGTATCGATTATTGACTTTTTACCCTTCTTTGGTGCCTTGGACATGAGCTAGGACCTTAAAATTCTGCATTAAAGGAGGACTAGCAGCCGAGTTGCACGGGAGTATCTGAAAAGGGTTCATAAGTAGTAAAAACCTGAGAAATCCGTCCGTTTTCGTCATTTGTTATCGAATCGACTTAAAGCCAGATCGTCACATTGCCCGCTCTTCTCTCTGAAACGGTTGTACTTATCGTCTGCAAAGCTATGTCGCGTGCTGCGGTATGCAGAGACACTAAAAGCACCATAGTAGAACACATATGACACTTCCAAGTTGATGTAATAGCCAGTAAGAAGTAGTACAATTCAAGTTTTAGTTACTGATTATTGACATTTTAGCTGGCTTAGGTGCCTTGGACATGAGCTGGGACCTTAAGATTCTGCATGAAAGGAGGGCTAGCGGCCGAGTTACACAGGAGAATGTGAAAAGTGTTTATATGTAGTAAAAACCTGAGAAATCCGTCCGTTTTCGTCATTTGTTATCAAATCGACTTAAAGCCAGATCGTCACATTGGCTGCTCTTCTCTCTGAAACGGTTGTACTTATCGTCTGGAAAGCTTTGTCGCGTGCTGCGGTATGCGGAGACACTAAAAGCACCATAGTAGAACACAGATGAAGCTTCTAAGATGATGTAATAGCCAGTAAGAAGTAGTACAATTCAAGTTTTAGGTATCGATTATTGACTTTTTAGCTGGCTTTGGTGCCTTGGACATGAGCTAGGACCTTAAGATTCTGCATGAAAGGAGGACTAGCAGCCGAGTTGCAGGGGAGAATGTGAAAAGTGTTCATATGTAGTAAAAACCTGAGAAATCCGTCCGTTTTTGTCGTTTGTTATAGAATCGACTTAAAGCCAGATCGTCACATTGGCCACTCTTCTCTCTGAAACGGTTGTACTTATCGTCTGCAAAGCTATGTCGTATGCTGCGGTAGGCGGAGACACTAAAACCACCACAGTAGAACACAGATGAAGCTTCTAATTTGATGTAATAGCCAGTAAGAAGTAGTACAATTGAAGTTTTAGGTATTGATTATTGACTTTTTAGCTGGCTTTGATGCCTTGGACATGAGCTAGGACCTTACGATTCTGCATAGAAGGAGGACTAGCAGCCGAGTTGCACGGGAGAATGTGAAAAGTGTTCATATGTAGTAAAAACCTGAGAAATCCGTCCGTTTTTGTCATTTGTTATCGAATCGACTTAAATCCAGATCGTCACATTGGCCGCTCTTCTCTCTGAAACGGTTGTACTTATCGTCTGCAAAGCTATGTCGCGTGCTGCGGTATGCGGAGACTCTAAAAGCACCATAGTAGAACACAGATGAAGCTTCTAAGATGATGTAATAGCCAGTAAGTAGTAGTACAATTCAAGTTTTAGGTATCGATTATTGTCTTTTTAGCTGGCTTTGGTGCCTTGGACATGAGCTAGGACCTTAAGATTCTGCATGAAAGGAGGACTAGCAGCCGAGTTGCACGGGAGAATGTGAAAAGTGTTCATATGTAGTAAAAACCTGAGAAATCCGTCCGTTTTCGTCATTTGTTATCGAATCGACTTAAAGCCAGATCGCCACATTAGCCGCTCTTCCCTCCGAAACGGTTGTACTTATCGTCTGCAAAGCTATGTCGCATGCTGCGGTATGCGGAGACACTAAAAGCACCATAGTAGAACACAGATGAAGCTTCTAAGTTGATGTAATAGCCAGTAAGATGTAGTACAATTCAAGTTTTAGCTACTGATTATTGACTTTTTAGCTGGCTTTGGAGCCTTGGACATGAGCTAGGACCATAAGATTCTGCATGAAAGGAGGACTAGCAGCCGAGTTACACAGGAGAATGTGAAAAGTGTTTATATGTAGTAAAAACCTGAGAAATCCGTCCGTTTTCGTCATTTGTTATCGAATCGACTTAAAGCCAGATCGTCACATTGGCCGCTCTTCTCTCTGAAACGGTTGTACTTATCGTCTGCAAAGCTATGTCGCGTGCTGCGGTATGCGGAGACTCTAAAAGCACCATAGTAGAACACAGATGAAGCTTCTAAGTTGATGTAATAGCCAGTAAGAAGTAGTACAATTCAAGTTTTAGGTATCGATTGTTGACTTTTAAACTGGCTTTGGTGACTTGGACATGAGCTATGACCTCGAGATTCTTCATGAAAGGTGGACTAGCAGCCGAGTTGCACGGGAGAATATGAAAAGTGTTCATATGTAGTAAAAGCCTGAGAAATCCGTCCGTTTTCGTCATTTGTTATCGAATCGACTTAAAGCAAGGTCGCCACATTGACCGCTCTTCTCTCTAAAACGGTTGTACTTATCGTCTGCAAAGCTATGTCGCGTGCTGCGGTATGCGGAGACACTAAAAGCACCCTAGTAGAACACAGATGAAGCTTCTAAGGTGATGTAATAGTCAGTAAGAAGTAGTAAAATTCAAGTTTTTGGTATCGATTATTGACTTTTTACCTTTCTTTGGTGCTTTGGACATGAGCTAGGAACTTAAGTTTTTTCATGAAAAGAGGACTAGCAGCCGCGTTGCATGGGCGAATGTGAAAAGTGTTCATATGTAGTAAAACCTGAGAAATCCGTCCGTTTTCGTCATTTGTTATCGATTCGACTTAAAGCCAGATCGTCACATTGGCCGCACTTCTGTCTGAAACGGTTACATTTATCGTCTGCAAAGCTATGTCGCGTGCTGCGGTATGCGTAGACACTAAAAGCACCATAGTAGAACACAGATGAAGCTTCTACGTTGATGTAATAGCCAGTAAGAAGTAGTACAATTCAAGTTTTAGGTATCTATTATTGATTTTTGAGCTGGGTTTGGTGGCTTGGACATGAGCTAAGACCTTAAGATTCTGCATGAAAGGAGGACTAGCAGTCGCGTTGCACGGGAGTATGTGAAAAGTGTTCATGTGTAGTAAAAACCTGAGAAATCAGTCCGTTTTCGTCATTTGTTATCGAATCAACTTAAAGCCAGCTCGTCACATTGGCCGCTCTTCTGTCTGAAACGGTTGTACTTATCGTCTGCAAAGCTATGTCGCTTGCTGCGGTATGTGGAGACACTAAAAGCACCATAGTAGAACACAGATGAAGCTTCTAAGTTGATGTAATAGCCAGTAAGAAGTAGTACAATTCAAGTTTTAGGTGTCGATTATTGACTTTTTAGTTGGCTTTGGTGCCTAGGACAAGAGATAGGACCTTAAGATTGTGCATGAAAGGAGGACTAGCAGCCGAGTTTCATGGGAGAATTTGAAAAGTGTTCATATGTAGTAAAAACCTGAAAAATCCGTCCGTTTTCGTCATTTGTTATCGAATCGACTTAAAGCCAGATCGTCACATTGGCCGCTCTTCTCTCTGAAACGGTTGTACTTATCGTCTGCAAAGCTATGTCGCGTGCTGCGGTATGCGGAGACACTAAAAGCACCATGGTAGAACACAGATGAAGCTTCTAAGTTGATGTAATAGCCAGTAAGAAGTAGTACAATTCAAGTATTAGGTATCGAATGTTGACTTTTAAACTGGCTTCGGTGACTTGGACATGAGCTAGGACCTCGAGATTCTGCATGAAAGGAGGACTAGCAGCCGAGTTGCACGGGAGAATATGAAAAGTGTTCATATGTAGTAAAAACCTGAGAAATCCGTCCGTTTTCGTCATTTGTTATCGAATCGACTTAAAGCCAGATCGTCACATTGCCCGCTCTTCTCTCTGAAACGGTTGTACTTATCGTCTGCAAAGCTATGTCGCGTGCTGCGGTATGCAGAGACACTAAAAGCACCATAGTAGAACACATATGACACTTCCAAGTTGATGTAATAGCCAGTAAGAAGTAGTACAATTCAAGTTTTAGTTACTGATTATTGACATTTTAGCTGGCTTAGGTGCCTTGGACATGAGCTGGGACCTTAAGATTCTGCATGAAAGGAGGGCTAGCGGCCGAGTTACACAGGAGAATGTGAAAAGTGTTTATATGTAGTAAAAACCTGAGAAATCCGTCCGTTTTCGTCATTTGTTATCAAATCGACTTAAAGCCAGATCGTCACATTGGCTGCTCTTCTCTCTGAAACGGTTGTACTTATCGTCTGGAAAGCTTTGTCGCGTGCTGCGGTATGCGGAGACACTAAAAGCACCATAGTAGAACACAGATGAAGCTTCTAAGATGATGTAATAGCCAGTAAGAAGTAGTACAATTCAAGTTTTAGGTATCGATTATTGACTTTTTAGCTGGCTTTGGTGCCTTGGACATGAGCTAGGACCTTAAGATTCTGCATGAAAGGAGGACTAGCAGCCGAGTTGCAGGGGAGAATGTGAAAAGTGTTCATATGTAGTAAAAACCTGAGAAATCCGTCCGTTTTTGTCGTTTGTTATAGAATCGACTTAAAGCCAGATCGTCACATTGGCCACTCTTCTCTCTGAAACGGTTGTACTTATCGTCTGCAAAGCTATGTCGTATGCTGCGGTAGGCGGAGACACTAAAACCACCACAGTAGAACACAGATGAAGCTTCTAATTTGATGTAATAGCCAGTAAGAAGTAGTACAATTGAAGTTTTAGGTATTGATTATTGACTTTTTAGCTGGCTTTGATGCCTTGGACATGAGCTAGGACCTTACGATTCTGCATAGAAGGAGGACTAGCAGCCGAGTTGCACGGGAGAATGTGAAAAGTGTTCATATGTAGTAAAAACCTGAGAAATCCGTCCGTTTTTGTCATTTGTTATCGAATCGACTTAAATCCAGATCGTCACATTGGCCGCTCTTCTCTCTGAAACGGTTGTACTTATCGTCTGCAAAGCTATGTCGCGTGCTGCGGTATGCGGAGACTCTAAAAGCACCATAGTAGAACACAGATGAAGCTTCTAAGATGATGTAATAGCCAGTAAGTAGTAGTACAATTCAAGTTTTAAGTATCGATTATTGTCTTTTTAGCTGGCTTTGGTGCCTTGGACATGAGCTAGGACCTTAAGATTCTGCATGAAAGGAGGACTAGCAGCCGAGTTGCACGGGAGAATGTGAAAAGTGTTCATATGTAGTAAAAACCTGAGAAATCCGTCCGTTTTCGTCATTTGTTATCGAATCGACTTAAAGCCAGATCGCCACATTAGCCGCTCTTCCCTCCGAAACGGTTGTACTTATCGTCTGCAAAGCTATGTCGCATGCTGCGGTATGCGGAGACACTAAAAGCACCATAGTAGAACACAGATGAAGCTTCTAAGTTGATGTAATAGCCAGTAAGATGTAGTACAATTCAAGTTTTAGCTACTGATTATTGACTTTTTAGCTGGCTTTCTAGCCTTGGACATGAGCTAGGACCATAAGATTCTGCATGAAAGGAGGACTAGCAGCCGAGTTACACAGGAGAATGTGAAAAGTGTTTATATGTAGTAAAAACCTGAGAAATCCGTCCGTTTTCGTCATTTGTTATCGAATCGACTTAAAGCCAGATCGTCACATTGGCCGCTCTTCTCTCTGAAACGGTTGTACTTATCGTCTGCAAAGCTATGTCGCGTGCTGCGGTATGCGGAGACTCTAAAAGCACCATAGTAGAACACAGATGAAGCTTCTAAGTTGATGTAATAGCCAGTAAGAAGTAGTACAATTCAAGTTTTAGGTATCGATTGTTGACTTTTAAACTGGCTTTGGTGACTTGGACATGAGCTATGACCTCGAGATTCTTCATGAAAGGTGGACTAGCAGCCGAGTTGCACGGGAGAATATGAAAAGTGTTCATATGTAGTAAAAGCCTGAGAAATCCGTCCGTTTTCGTCATTTGTTATCGAATCGACTTAAAGCAAGGTCGCCACATTGACCGCTCTTCTCTCTAAAACGGTTGTACTTATCGTCTGCAAAGCTATGTCGCGTGCTGCGGTATGCGGAGACACTAAAAGCACCCTAGTAGAACACAGATGAAGCTTCTAAGGTGATGTAATAGTCAGTAAGAAGTAGTAAAATTCAAGTTTTTGGTATCGATTATTGACTTTTTACCTTTCTTTGGTGCTTTGGACATGAGCTAGGAACTTAAGTTTTTTCATGAAAAGAGGACTAGCAGCCGCGTTGCATGGGCGAATGTGAAAAGTGTTCATATGTAGTAAAACCTGAGAAATCCGTCCGTTTTCGTCATTTGTTATCGATTCGACTTAAAGCCAGATCGTCACATTGGCCGCACTTCTGTCTGAAACGGTTACATTTATCGTCTGCAAAGCTATGTCGCGTGCTGCGGTATGCGTAGACACTAAAAGCACCATAGTAGAACACAGATGAAGCTTCTACGGTGATGTAATAGCCAGTAAGAAGTAGTACAATTCAAGTTTTAGGTATCTATTATTGATTTTTGAGCTGGGTTTGGTGGCTTGGACATGAGCTAAGACCTTAAGATTCTGCATGAAAGGAGGACTAGCAGTCGCGTTGCACGGGAGTATGTGAAAAGTGTTCATGTGTAGTAAAAACCTGAGAAATCAGTCCGTTTTCGTCATTTGTTATCGAATCAACTTAAAGCCAGCTCGTCACATTGGCCGCTCTTCTGTCTGAAACGGTTGTACTTATCGTCTGCAAAGCTATGTCGCTTGCTGCGGTATGTGGAGACACTAAAAGCACCATAGTAGAACACAGATGAAGCTTCTAAGTTGATGTAATAGCCAGTAAGAAGTAGTACAATTCAAGTTTTAGGTGTCGATTATTGACTTTTTAGTTGGCTTTGGTGCCTAGGACAAGAGATAGGACCTTAAGATTGTGCATGAAAGGAGGACTAGCAGCCGAGTTTCATGGGAGAATTTGAAAAGTGTTCATATGTAGTAAAAACCTGAAAAATCCGTCCGTTTTCGTCATTTGTTATCGAATCGACTTAAAGCCAGATCGTCACATTGGCCGCTCTTCTCTCTGAAACGGTTGTACTTATCGTCTGCAAAGCTATGTCGCGTGCTGCGGTATGCGGAGACACTAAAAGCACCATGGTAGAACACAGATGAAGCTTCTAAGTTGATGTAATAGCCAGTAAGAAGTAGTACAATTCAAGTATTAGGTATCGAATGTTGACTTTTAAACTGGCTTCGGTGACTTGGACATGAGCTAGGACCTCGAGATTCTGCATGAAAGGAGGACTAGCAGCCGAGTTGCACGGGAGAATATGAAAAGTGTTCATATGTAGTAAAAACCTGAGAAATCCGTCCGTTTTCGTCATTTGTTATCGAATCGACTTAAAGCAAGATCGCCACATTGACCGCTCTTCTCTCTAAAACGGTTGTACTTATCGTCTGCAAAGCTATGTCGCGTGCTGCGGTATGCGGAGACACTAAAAGCACCACAGTAGAACACAGATGAAGCTTCTAAGTTGATGTAATAGCCACTAAGAATTAGTAGAGTTCAAGTTTAAGGTATCGATTATTGACTTTTTAGCTGGCTTTGGTGCCTTGGACATGAGCTAGGACCTTAAGATTCTGCATTAAAGGAGGACTAGCAGCCGAGTTGCACGGGAGTATATGAAAAGGGTTCATATGTAGTAAAAACCTGAGAAATCCGTCCGTTTTCGTCATTTGTTATCGAATCGACTTAAAGCCAGATCGTCACATTGGCCGCTCTTCTCTCTGAATCGGTTGTACTTATAGTCTGCAAAGCTATGTCGCTTGCTGCGGTACGCGGAGACACTAAAAGCACCATAGTAGAACACAGATGAAGCATCTAAGTTGATGTAATAGCCAGTAAGAAGTAGTAAAATTCAAGTTTTAGGTATCGATTGTTGACTTTTAAACTGGCTTTGGTGACTTGGACATGAGCTAGGACCTCGAGATTCTTCATGAAAGGTGGAGTAGCAGCCGAGTTGCACGGGAGAATATGAAAACTGTTCATATGTAGTAAAAACCTGAGAAATCCGTCCGTTTTCGTCATTTGTTATCGAATCGACTTAAAGCAAGGTCGCCACATTGACCGCTCTTCTCTCTAAAACGGTTGTACTTATCGTCTGCAAAGCTATGTCGCGTGCTGCGGTATGCGGAGACACTAAAAGCACCCTAGTAGAACACAGATGAAGCTTCTAAGGTGATGTAATAGCCAGTAAGAAGTAGTAAAATTCAAGTTTTAGGTATCGATTATTGGCTTTTTACCATTATTTGGTGCTTTGGACATGAGCTAGGAACTTAAGATTTTGCATGAAGAGAGGACTAGCAGCCGCGTTGCATGGGAGAATGTGAAAAGTGTTCATATGTAGTAAAACCTGAGAAATCCATCCGTTTTCGTCATTTGTTATCGATTCGACTTAAAGCCAGATCGTCACATTGGCCGCACTTCTGTCTGAAACGGTTACATTTATCGTCTGCAAAGCTATGTCGCGTGCTGCGGTATGCGTAGACACTAAAAGCACCATAGTAGAACACAGATGATGCTTCTACGTTGATGTAATAGCCAGTAAGAAGTAGTACAATTCAAGTTTTAGGTATCGATTATTGATTTTTGAACTGGGTTTGGTGTCTTGGACATGAGCTAAGACCTTAAGATTCTGCATGAAAGGAGGACTAGCAGTCGCGTTGCACAGGAGTATGTGAAAAGTGTTCATGTGTAGTAAAAACCTGAGAAATCAGTCCGTTTTCGTCATTTGTTATCGAATCAACTTAAAGCCAGCTCGTCACATTGGCCGCTCTTCTGTCTGAAACGGTTGTACTTATCGTCTGCAAAGCTATGTCGCTTGCTGCGGTATGTGGAGACACTAAAAGCACCATAGTAGAACACAGATGAAGCTTCTAAGTTGATGTAATAGCCAGTAAGAAGTAGTACAATTCAAGTTTTAGGTGTCGATTATTGACTTTTTAGTTGGCTTTGGTGCCTAGGACAAGAGATAGGACCTTAAGATTGTGCATGAAAGGAGGACTAGCAGCCGAGTTTCATGGGAGAATTTGAAAAGTGTTCATATGTAGTAAAAACCTGAGAAATCCGTCCGTTTTCGTCATTTGTTATCGAATCGACTTAAAGCCAGATCGTCACATTGGCCGCTCTTCTCTCTGAAACGGTTGTACTTATCGTCTGCAAAGCTATGTCGCGTGCTGCGGTATGCGGAGACACTAAAAGCACCATGGTAGAACACAGATGAAGCTTCTAAGTTGATGTAATAGCCAGTAAGAAGTAGTACAATTCAAGTATTAGGTATCGAATGTTGATTTTTAAAGTGGCTTCGGTGACTTGGACATGAGCTAGGACCTCGAGATTCTGCATGAAAGGAGGACTAGCAGCCGAGTAGCACGGGAGAATATGAAAAGTGTTCATATGTAGTAAAAACCTGAGAAATCCGTCCGTTTTCGTCATTTGTTATCGAATCGACTTAAAGCCAGGTCGTCACATTGGCCGCTCTTCTCTCTGAAACGGTTGTACTTATCGTCTGCAAAGCTATGTCGCATGCTGCGGTGTTCGGAGAAACTAAAAGCACCATAGTAGAAAACAGAGGAAGCTTCTACGTTGATGTAATAGCCAGTAGCTTCTAAGTTGATGTAGTAGTACAATTCAAGTTTTAGGTGTCGATTATTGATTTTTGAGCTGGGTTTGGTGCCTTGGACATGAGCTAAGACCTTAAGATTCTGCATGAAAGGAGGACTAGCAGTCGCGTTGCACGGGAGTATGTGAAAAGTGTTCATGTGTAGTAAAATCAGTCCGTTTTCGTAATTTGTTATCGAATCAACTTAAAGCCAGCTCGTCACATTGGCCGCTCTTCTGTCTGAAACGGTTGTACTTATCGTCTGCAAAACTATGTCGCTTGCTGCGGTATGTGGAAACACTAAAAGCACCATAGTAGAACACAGATGAAGCTTCTAAGTTGATGTAATAGCCAGTAAGAAGTAGTACAATTCAAGTTTTAGGTGTCGATTATTGACTTTTTAGTTGCCTTTGGTGCCTAGGACATGAGATAGGACCTTAATATTGTGCATGAAAGGATGACTAGCAGCCTAGTTTCATGGGAGAATGTGAAAAGTGTTCATATGTAGTAAAAACCTGAGAAATCAGTCCGTTTTCGGCATTTGTTATCGAATCGACTTAAAGCCAGATCGTCACATTGGCCGCACTTCTGTCTGAAACGGTTACATTTATCGTCTGCATAGCTATGTCGCGTGCTGCGGTATGCGGATACACTAAAAGCACCATAGTAGAACACAGATGAAGCTTCTAAGTTGATGTAATAGCCAGTAAAATGTAATACAATTCAAGTTTTAGGTATCCATTAATGACTTTTTAGCTGGCTTTGGTGCCTTGGACATGAGCTAGGACCTTGAGATTCTGCATGAAAGGAGGACTAGCAGCCGAGTTGCACGGGAGAATGTGAAAAGTTTCATTAGTAGTAAAAACCTGAGAAATCCGTCCATTTTCGTCATTTGTTATCGAATCGACTTAAAGCCAGATCGTCACATTGGCCGCTCTTCTCTCTGTAACGGTTGTACTTATCGTCTGCAAAGCTATGTCGCGTGCTGCGGTGTGCGGAGACACTAAAAGCACCATAGTAGAACATAGATGAAGCTTCTAAATTGATGTAATAGCCAGTAAGATGTAGTACAATTCAAGTTTTAGGTATCGATTATTGACTTTTTACGCTTCTTTGGCGCCTTGGACATGAGCTAGGAACTTAAGATTCTTCATGAAAGGAGGAATAGCAGCCGAGTTGCACGCGAGAATGTGAAAAGTGTTCATATGTAATAAAAACCTGAGAAATCCGTCTGTTTTCGTCATTTGTTATCGAATCGACTTAAAGCCAGATCGTCACATTGGCGGCCCTTCTCTCTGAAACGTTTGTACTTATCGTCTGCAAAGCTATGTCGCTTTCTGCGGTATGCGGGGACACTAAAAGCACAATAGTAGAACACAGATGAAGCTTCTAAGTTGAAGTAATAGCCAGTAAGAAGTAGTACAATTCGAGTTTTAGGTATCGATTATTGACTTTCTAGTTGGCTTTGGTGCCTTGGACATTAGATAGGACCATAAGATTCTGCATGAAAGGAGGACTAGCAGCCGAGTTGCATGGGAGAATGTGAAAAGCGTTCAATGTTATAAAAACCTGAGAAATCCGTCCGTTTTCGTCATTTGTTATCGAATCGACTTAAAGCTAGATCGTCACATTGGCCGCTCTTCTCTCTGAAACGGTTGTACTTATCGTCTGCAAAGCTATGTCGCTTGCTGCGGTATGCTTAGACACTAAAAGCACCATAGTAGAACACAGATAAAGCTTCTAAGTTGATGTAATAGCCAGTAAGATGTAGTACAATTCAAGTTTGAGGTATCGATTATAGACTTTTTAGCTGGCTTTGGTGCTTTGGACATGAGGTAGGACCTTAGGATTCTGTATGAAAGGAGGACTAGCAGCCGAGTTGCACGCGAGAATGTGAAAAGTGTTCATATGAAGTAAAAACCTGAGAAATAAATCCGTTTTCGTCATTTCTTATCGAATCGACTTAAAGCCAGATAGTCACATTGGCCGCTCTTCTCCTGAAACGGTTGTACTTATCGTCTGCGAAGCTATGTCGCGTGCTGCGGTATGCGGAGACATTAAAAGCACCATAGTAGAACACAGATGAAGCTTCTAAGTTGATGTAATAGCCAGTAAGAAGTAGTACAATTCAAGTTTTAGGTATCGATTATTGACTTTTTTGCTGGCTTTGGTGCCTTGGACATGAGCTAGGACCTTAAGATTCTGCATGAAAGGAGGAGTGGCAGCCTCGTTGCATGGGAGAATGTGAATAGTGTTCATATGTAATAAAACCTGAGAAATCCGTAGGTTTTCGTCATTTGTTATCGAATCGACTTAAAGCCAGATCGTCACATTGGCCGCTCTTCTCTCTGAAACGGTTGTACTTATCGTCTGCAAAGCTATGTCGCGTGCTGCGGTATGCGGAGAACTAAAAGCACCCTAGTAGAACACAGATGAAGCTTCTAAGTTAATGTAATAGCCAGTAAAATGTAATACAATTCAAGTTTTAGGTATCCATTAATGACTTTTTAGCTGGCTTTGGTGCCTTGGACATGCGCTAGGACCTTGAGATTCTGCATGAAAGGAGGCCTAGCAGCCGAGTTGCACGGGAGAATGTGAAAAGTGTTCATATGTAGTAAAAACCTGAGAAATCCATCCGTTTTCGTCATTTGTTATCGAATCGACTTAAAGCCAGATCGTCACATTGGCCGCTCTTCTCCTGAAACGGTTGTACTTATCGTCTGCAAAGCTATGTCGCGTGCTGCGGTATGCGGAGACACTAAAAGCACCCTAGTAGAACACAGATGAAGCTTCGAAGTTGATGTAATAGCCAGTAAAAAGTAGTAAAATTCAAGTTTTAGGTATCGATTATTGACTTTTTACCCTTCTTTGGTGCTTTGGACATGAGCTAGGAACTTAAGGTTTTGTATGAAAGGAGGAGTGGCAGCCTCGTTGCATGGGAGAATGTGAATAGTGTTCATATGTAATAAAACCTGAGAAATCCGTAGGTTTTCGTCATTTGTTATCGAATCGACTTAAAGCCAGATCGTCACATTGGCCGCACTTCTGTCTGAAACGTTTACATTTATCGTCTGCAAAGCTATGTCGCGTGCTGCGGTATGCGGATACACTAAAAGCACCATAGTAGAACATAGATGAAGCTTCTGAGTTGATGTAATAGCCAGTAAAATGTAATACAATTCAAGTTTTAGGTATCCATTATTGACTTTCTAGCTGGCTTTGGTGCCTTGGACATGAGCTAGTACCTTGAGATTCTGCATGAAAGGAGGACTAGCAGCCGAGTTGCACGGGAGAATGTGACAAGTGTTCATTTGTAGTAAAAACCCGAGAAATCCGTCCATTTTCGTCATTTGTTATCGAATCGACTTAAAGCCAGATCGTCAAATTGACCGCTCTTCTCTCTGAAACGGCTGCACTTATCGTCTGCAAAGCTATGTCGCGTGCTGCGGTGTGCGGAGACACTAAAAGCACCATAGTAGAACACAGATGAAGCTTCTAAGTTGATATAATAGCCAGTAAGATGTAGTACAATTCAAGTTTTAGGTATCGATTATTGACTTTTTAGTTGGCTTTGGTGCCTAGGACATGAGCTAGTACCTTAAGATTCTGCATGAATGGAGGACTAGCAGCCGCGTTGCATGTGAGAATGTGAAAAGTGTTCATATGTAGTAAAAACCTGAGAAATCTGCCCGTTTTCGTCATTTGTTATCGAATCGACTTAAAGCCAGATCGTCACATTGGCCGCTCTTCTCTCTGAAACGGTTGTACTTATCGTCTGCAAAGCTATGTCGCTTGCTGCGGTATGCGGAGACACTAAAAGCACCCTAGTAGAACACAGATGAAGCTTCTAAATTGATGTAATAGCCAGTAAGATGTAGTACAATTCAAGTTTTAGGTATCGATTATTGACTTTTTACGCTTCTTTGGCGCCTTGGACATGAGCTAGGAACTTAAGATTCTGCATGAAAGGAGGACTAGCAGCCGAGTTGCACGCGAGAATGTGAAAAGTGTTCATATGTAATAAAAACCTGAGAAAACCGTCCGTTTTCGGCATTTGTTATCGAATCAACTTAAAGCCAGATCGTCACATTGGCGGCCCTTCTCTCTGTAACGGTTGTACTTATCGTCTGCAAAGCTATGTCGCTTGCTGCGGTATGCGGAGACACTAAAAGCACCCTAGTAGAACACAGACGAAGCTTCTAAGTTGAAGTAATAGCCAGTAAGAAGTAGTACAATTCGAATTTTAGGTATCGATTATTGACATTTTCCTGGCTTTGGTGCCTTGGACATGAGCTAGGACCTTAGGATTCTGTATGAAAGGAGGACTAGCAGCCGAGTTGCACGGGAGAATGTGAAAAGTGTTCATATGTAGTAAAAACCTGAGAAATAAATCCGTTTTCGTCATTTGTTATCGAATCGACTTAAAGCCAGATAGTCACATTGGCCGCTCTTCTCCTGAAACGGTTCTACTTATCGTCTGCGAAGCTATGTCGCGTGCTGCGGTATGCGGAGACACTAAAAGCACCATAGTAGAACACAGATGAAGCTTCTAAGTTGATGTAATAGCCAGTAAGAAGAAGTACAATTCAAGTTTTAGGTATCGATTATTGACTTTTTTCCTGGCTTTGGTGCCTTGGACATGAGCTAGGACCTTAAGATTCCTCATGAAAGGAGGACTAGCAGCCGCGTTGCATGTGCGCATGTGAAAAGTGTTCATATGTAGTAAAAACCTGAGAAATCCATCCGTTTTCGTCATTTGTTATCGAATCGACTTAAAGCCAGATCGTCAAATTGACCGCTCTTCTCTCTGAAACGGTTGCACTTATCGTCTGCAAAGCTATGTCGCGTGCTGCGGTGTGCGGAGACACTAAAAGCACCATAGTAGAACACAGATGAAGCTTCTAAGTTGATATAATAGCCAGTAAGATGTAGTACAATTCAAGTTTTAGGTATCGATTATTGACTTTTTAGTTGGCTTTGGTGCCTAGGACATGAGCTAGTACCTTAAGATTCTGCATGAATGGAGGACTAGCAGCCGCGTTGCATGTGAGAATGTGAAAAGTGTTCATATGTAGTAAAAACCTGAGAAATCTGCCCGTTTTCGTCAATTGTTATCGAATCGACTTAAAGCCAGATCGTCACATTGGCCGCTCTTCTCTCTGAAACGGTTGTACTTATCGTCTGCAAAGCTATGTCGCTTGCTGCGGTATGCGGAGACACTAAAAGCACCCTAGTAGAACACAGATGAAGCTTCTAAATTGATGTAATAGCCAGTAAGATGTAGTACAATTCAAGTTTTAGGTATCGATTATTGACTTTTTACGCTTCTTTGGCGCCTTGGACATGAGCTAGGAACTTAAGATTCTGCATGAAAGGAGGAATAGCAGCCGAGTTGCACGCGAGAATGTGAAAAGTGTTCATATGTAATAAAAACTTGAGAAATCCGTCTGTTTTCGTCATTTGTTATCGAATCGACTTAAAGCCAGATCGTCACATTGGCGGCCCTTCTCTCTGAAACCTTTGAACTTATCGTCTGCAAAGCTATGTCGCTTGCTGCGGTATGCGGAGACACTAAAAGCACCCTAGTAGAACACAGATGAAGCTTCTAAGTTGAAGTAATAGCCAGTAAGAAGTAGTACAATTCAAGTTTTAGGTATCGATTATAGACTTTTTAGCTGGCTTTGGTGCCTTGGACATGAGCTAGGACCTTAGGATTCTGTATGAAAGGAGGACTAGCAGCCGAGTTGCACGGGAGAATGTGAAAAGTGTTCATATGAAGTAAAAACCTGAGAAATAAATCCGTTTTCGTCATTTGTTATCGAATCGACTTAAAGCCAGATAGTCACATTGGCCGCTCTTCTCCTGAAACGGTTGTACTTATCGTCTGTGAAGCTATGTCGCGTGCTGCGGTATGCGGAGACATTAAAAGCACCATAGTAGAACACAGACGAAGATTCTAAGTTGATGTAATAGCCAGTAAGAAGTAGTACAATTCAAGTTTTAGGTATCGATTATTGACTTTTTTGCTGGCTTTGGTGCCTTGGACATGAGCTAGGACCTTAAGATTTTGCATGAAAGGAGGACTAGCAGCCGAGTAGCACGGGAGAATGTGAAAAGTGTTTATATGTAGTAAAAACTTGAGAAATCACTCCCTTTTTGTCATTTGATATCGAATCGACTTAAAGCCAGATCGTCACATTGGCCGCTCTTCTCTCTGAAACGGTTGTACTTATCGTCTGCAAAGCTATGTCGCGTGCTGCGGTATGCGGAGAACTAAAAGAACCCTAGTAGAACACAGATGAAGCTTCTAAGTTGAAGTAATAGCCAGTAAGAAGTAGTACAATTCGAGTTTTAGGTATCCATTATTGACTTTTTAGCTGGCTTTGGTGCCTTGGACATGAGCTAGGACCTTGAGATTGTGCATGAAAGGAGGAATAGCAGCCGAGTTGCACGGGAGAATGTGAAAAGTGTTCATTTGTAGTAAAAACCTGAGAAATCCGTCTATTTTCGTCATTTGTTATCGAATCGACTTAAAGCCAGATCGTCACATTGACCGCTCTTCTCTCTGAAACGGTTGCAGTTATCGTCTGCAAAGCTATGTCGCATGCTGCGGTGTGCGGAGACACTAAAAGCACCATAGTAGAACACAGATGAAGCTTCTAAGTTGATATAATAGCCAGTAAGATGTAGTACAATTCAAGTTTTAGGTATCGATTATTGACTTTTAGCTGGCTTTGGTGCCTTGGACATGAGCTAGGACCTTAGGATTCTGTATGAAAGGAGGACTAGCAGCCGAGTTGCACGGGAGAATGTGAAAACTGTTCATATGTAGTAAAAACCTGAGAAATAAATCCGTTTTCGTTATTTGTTATCGAATCGACTTAAAGCCAGATAGTCACATTGGCCGCTCTTCTCCTGAAACGGTTGTACTTATCGTCTGCGAAGCTATGTCGCGTGCTGCGGTATGCGGAGACACTAAAAACACCATAGTAGACCACAGATGAAGCTTCTAAGTTGATGTAATAGCCAGTAAGAAGTAGTACAATTCAAGTTTTAGGTATCGATTGTTGACTTTTTTGCTGGCTTTGGTGCCTTGGACATGAGCTATGACCTTAAGATTCTGCATGAAAGGAGGACTAGCGGCCGAGTAGCACGGGAGAATGTGAAAAGTGTTCATATGTAGTAAAAACTTGAGAAATCCGTCCCCTTTTGTCATTTGATATCGAATCGACTTAAAGCCAGATCGTCACATTGGCCGCTCTTCTCTCTGAAACGGTTGTACTTATGGTCTGCAAAGCTATGTCGCGTGCTGCGGTATGCGGAGAACTAAAAGCACCCTAGTAGAACACAGATGAAGCTTCGAAGTTGATGTAATAGCCAGTAAAAAGTAGTAAAAACCAAGTTTTAGGTATCGATTATTGACTTTTTACCCTTCTTTGGTGCTTTGGACATGAGCTAGGAACTTAAGATTTTGCATGAAAGGAGGACTAGCAGCCGCGGTTCATGGGAGAATGTGAATAGTGTTCATATGTAATAAAACCTGAGAAATGCGTCCGTTTTCGGCATTTGTTATCGAATCGACTTAAAGCCAGATCGTCACATTGGCCGCACTTCTGTCTGAACCGGTTACATTTATCGTGTGCATAGCTATGTCGCGTACTGCGGTATGCGGATACACTAAAAGCACCATAGTAGATCACAGATGAAGCTTCTAAGTTGATGTAATAGCCAGTAAAATGTAATACAATTCAAGTTTTAGGTATCCATTAATGACTTTTTAGCTGGCTTTGGTGCCTTGGACATGCGCTAGGACCTTGAGATTCTGCATGAAAGGAGGACTAGCAGCCGAGTTGCACGGGAGAATGTGAAAAGTGTTCATTTGTAGTAAAAACCTGAGAAATCCGTCCATTTTCGTCATTTGTTATCGAATCGACTTAAAGCCAGATCGTCACATTGGCGGCCCTTCTCTCTGAAACGTTTGTACTTATCGTCTGCAAAGCTATGTCGCTTGCTGCGGTATGCGGAGACACTAAAAGCACCCTAGTAGAACACAGATGAAGCTTCTAAGTTGAAGTAATAGCCAGTAAGAAGTAGTACAATTCGAGTTTTAGGTATCGATTATTGACTTTCTAGTTGGTTTTGGTGCCTTGGACATTAGATAGGACCTTAAGATTGTGCATGAAAGGAGGACTAGCAGCCGAGTTGCATGGGAGAATGTGAAAAGCGTTCAATGTAATAAAAACCTGAGAAATCCGTCCGTTTTCGTCATTTGTTATCGAATCGACTTAAAGCTAGATCGTCACATTGGCCGCTCTTCTCTCTGAAACGGTTGTACTTATCGTCTGCAAAGCTATGTCGCTTGCTGCGGTATGCTTAGACACTAAAAGCACCATAGTAGAACACAGATAAAGCTTCTAAGTTGATGTAATAGCCAGTAAGATGTAGTACAATTCAAGTTTTAGGTATCGATTATAGACTTTTTAGCTGGCTTTGGTGCCTTGGACATGAGCTAGGAACTTAGGATTCTGTATGAAAGGAGGACTAGCAGCCGAGTTGCACGGGAGAATGTGAAAAGTGTTCATATGAAGTAAAAACCTGAGAAATAAGTCCGTTTTCGTCATTTGTTATCGAATCGACTTAATGCCAGATAGTCACATTGGCCGCTCTTCTCCTGAAACAGTTGTACTTATCGTCTGCGAAGCTATGTCGCGTGCTGCGGTATGCGGAGACATTAAAAGCACCATAGTAGAACACAGATGAAGCTTCTAAGTTGATGTAATAGACAGTAAGAAGTAGTACAATTCAAGTTTTAGGTATCGATTATTGACTTTTTTGCTGGCTTTGGTGCCTTGGACATGAGCTAGGACCTTAAGATTCTGCATGAAAGGAGGACTAGCAGCCGAGTAGCACGGGAGAATGTGAAAAGTGTTCATATGTAGTAAAAACTTGAGAAATCACTCCCTTTTTGTCATTTGATATCGAATCGACTTAAAGCCAGATCGTCACATTGGCGGCCCTTCTCTCTGTAACGGTTGTACTTATCGTCTGCAAAGCTACGTCGCTTGCTGCGGTATGCGGAGACACTAAAAGCACCCTAGTAGAACACAGATGAAGCTTCTAAGTTGATATAATAGCCAGTAAGATGTAGTACAATTCAAGTTTTAGGTATCGATTATTGACTTTTTAGTTGGCTTTGGTGCCTAGGACATGAGCTAGTACCTTAAGATTCTGCATGAATGGAGGACTTGCAGCCGCGTTGCATGTGAGAATGTGAAAAGTGTTCATATGTAGTAAAAACCTGAGAAATCTGCCCGTTTTCGTCATTTGTTATCGAATCGACTTAAAGCCAGATCGTCACATTGGCCGCTCTTCTCTCTGAAACGGTTGTACTTATCGTCTGCAAAGCTATGTCGCTTGCTGCGGTATGCGGAGACACTAAAAGCACCCTAGTAGAACACAGATGAAGCTTCTAAATTGATGTAATAGCCAGTAAGATGTAGTACAATTCAAGTTTTAGGTATCGATTATTGACTTTTTACGCTTCTTTGGCGCCTTGGACATGAGCTAGGAACTTAAGATTCTGCATGAAAGGAGGACTAGCAGCCGAGTTGCACGCGAGAATGTGAAAAGTGTTCATATGTAATAAAAACCTGAGAAATCCGTCCCCTTTTGTCATTTGATATCGAATCAACTTAAAGCCAGATCGTCACATTGGCCGCTCTTCTCTCTGAAACGGTTGTACTTATCGTCTGCAAAGCTATGTCGCGTATTGCGGTATGTGGAGAACTAAACGCACCCTAGTAGAACACAGATGAAGCTTCGAAGTTGATGTAATAGCCAGTAAAAAGTAGTAAAAACCAAGTTTTAGGTATCGATTATTGACTTTTTACCCTTCTTTGGCGCTTTGGACATGAGCTAGGAACTTAAGATTTTGCATGAAAGGAGGACTAGCAGCCGCGGTGCATGGGAGAATGTGAATAGTGTTCATATGTAATAAAACCTGAGAAATCCGTCCGTTTTCGGCATTTGTTATCGAATCGACTTAAAGCCAGATCGTCACATTGGCCGCACTTCTGTCTGAAACGGTTACATTTATCGTCTGCATAGCTATGTCGCGTGCTGCGGTATGCGGATACACTAAAAGCACCATAGTAGAACACAGATGAAGCTTCTAAGTTGATATAATAGCCAGTAAGATGTAGTACAATTCAAGTTGTAGGTATCGATTATTGACATTTTAGCTGGCTTTGGGTCCTTGGACATGAGCTAGGACCTTGAGATTCTGCATGAAAGGAGGACTAGCAGCCGAGTTGCACGCGAGAATGTGAAAAGTGTTCATATGTAATAAAAACCTGAGAAATCCGTCTGTTTTCGTCATTTGTTATCGAATCGACTTAAAGCCAGATCGTCACATTGGCCGCTCTTCTCTCTGTAACGGTTGTACTTATCGTCTGCAAAGCTATGTCGCGTGCTGCGGTGTGCGGAGACACT
Organism: Schistocerca gregaria; assembly: GCF_023897955.1. Classification (NCBI taxonomy): domain Eukaryota; kingdom Metazoa; phylum Arthropoda; class Insecta; order Orthoptera; family Acrididae; genus Schistocerca; species Schistocerca gregaria. The sequence goes on along the minus strand of NW_026061991.1, from coordinate 23,664 downwards.
AAAAGAACCATAGTAGAACATAGATGAAGCTTCTAAATTGATGTAATAGCCAGTAAGATGTAGTACAATTCAAGTTTTAGGTATCGATTATTGACTTTTTACGCTTCTTTGGCGCCTTGGACATGAGCTAGGAACTTAAGATTCTGCATGAAAGGAGGAATAGCAGCCGAGTTGCACGCGAGAATGTGAAAAGTGTTCATATGTAATAAAAACTTGAGAAATCCGTCTGTTTTCGTCATTTGTTATCGAATCGACTTAAAGCCAGATCGTCACATTGGCGGCCCTTCTCTCTGAAACGTTTGAACTTACCGTCTGCAAAGCTATGTCGCTTGCTGCGGTATGCGGAGACACTAAAAGCACCCTAGTAGAACACAGATGAAGCTTCTAAGTTGAAGTAATAGCCAGTAAGAAGTAGTACAATTCAAGTTTTAGGTATCGATTATAGACTTTTTAGCTGGCTTTGGTGCCTTGGACATGAGCTAGGACCTTAGGATTCTGTATGAAAGGAGGACTAGCAGCCGAGTTGCACGGGAGAATGTGAAAAGTGTTCATATGAAGTAAAAACCTGAGAAATAAATCCGTTTTCGTCATTTGTTATCGAATCGACTTAAAGCCAGATAGTCACATTATCCGCTCTTCTCCTGAAACGTTTGTACTTATCGTCTGTGAAGCTATGTCGCGTGCTGCGGTATGCGGAGACATTAAAAGCACCATAGTAGAACACAGACGAAGATTCTAAGTTGATGTAATAGCCAGTAAGAAGTAGTACAATTCAAGTTTTAGGTATCGATTATTGACTTTTTTGCTGGCTTTGGTGCCTTGGACATGAGCTAGGACCTTAAGATTTTGCATGAAAGGAGGACTAGCAGCCGAGTAGCACGGGAGAATGTGAAAAGTGTTCATATGTAGTAAAAACTTGAGAAATCACTCCCTTTTTGTCATTTGATATCGAATCGACTTAAAGCCAGATCGTCACATTGGCCGCTCTTCTCTCTGAAACGGTTGTACTTATCGTCTGCAAAGCTATGTCGCGTGCTGCGGTATGCGGAGAACTAAAAGAACCCTAGTAGAACACAGATGAAGCTTCTAAGTTGAAGTAATAGCCAGTAAGAAGTAGTACAATTCGAGTTTTAGGTATCCATTATTGACTTTTTAGCTGGCTTTGGTGCCTTGGACATGAGCTAGGACCTTGAGATTGTGCATGAAAGGAGGACTAGCAGCCGAGTTGCACGGGAGAATGTGAAAAGTGTTCATTTGTAGTAAAAACCTGAGAAATCCGTCTATTTTCGTCATTTGTTATCGAATCGACTTAAAGCCAGATCGTCACATTGACCGCTCTTCTCTCTGAAACGGTTGCAGTTATCGTCTGCAAAGCTATGTCGCATGCTGCGGTGTGCGGAGACACTAAAAGCACCATAGTAGAACACAGATGAAGCTTCTAAGTTGATATAATAGCCAGTAAGATGTAGTACAATTCAAGTTTTAGGTATCGATTATTGACTTTTAGCTGGCTTTGGTGCCTTGGACATGAGCTAGGACCTTAGGATTCTGTATGAAAGGAGGACTAGCAGCCGAGTTGCACGGGAGAATGTGAAAAGTGTTCATATGTAGTAAAAACCTGAGAAATAAATCCGTTTTCGTTATTTGTTATCGAATCGACTTAAAGCCAGATAGTCACATTGTCCGCTCTTCTCCTGAAACGGTTGTACTTATCGTCTGCGAAGCTATGTCGCGTGCTGCGGTATGCGGAGACACTAAAAACACCATAGTAGACCACAGATGAAGCTTCTAAGTTGATGTAATAGCCAGTAAGAAGTAGTACAATTCAAGTTTTAGGTATCGATTGTTGACTTTTTTGCTGGCTTTGGTGCCTTGGACATGAGCTATGACCTTAAGATTCTGCATGAAAGGAGGACTAGTGGCCGAGTAGCACGGGAGAATGTGAAAAGTGTTCATATGTAGTAAAAACTTGAGAAATCCGTCCCCTTTTGTCATTTGATATCGAATCGACTTAAAGCCAGATCGTCACATTGGCCGCTCTTCTCTCTGAAACGGTTGTACTTATGGTCTGCAAAGCTATGTCGCGTGCTGCGGTATGCGGAGAACTAAAAGCACCCTAGTAGAACACAGATGAAGCTTCGAAGTTGATGTAATAGCCAGTAAAAAGTAGTAAAAACCAAGTTTTAGGTATCGATTATTGACTTTTTACCCTTCTTTGGTGCTTTGGACATGAGCTAGGAACTTAAGATTTTGCATGAAAGGAGGACTAGCAGCCGCGGTGCATGGGAGAATGTGAATAGTGTTCATATGTAATAAAACCTGAGAAATCCGTCCGTTTTCGGCATTTGTTATCGAATCGACTTAAAGCCAGATCGTCACATTGGCCGCACTTCTGTCTGAAACGGTTACATTTATCGTGTGCATAGCTATGTCGCGTACTGCGGTATGCGGATACACTAAAAGCACCATAGTAGATCACAGATGAAGCTTCTAAGTTGATGTAATAGCCAGTAAAATGTAATACAATTCAAGTTTTAGGTATCCATTAATGACTTTTTAGCTGGCTTTGGTGCTTTGGACATGCGCTAGGACCTTGAGATTCTGCATGAAAGGAGGACTAGCAGCCGAGTTGCACGGGAGAATGTGAAAAGTGTTCATTTGTAGTAAAAACCTGAGAAATCCGTCCATTTTCGTCATTTGTTATCGAATCGACTTAAAGCCAGATCGTCACATTGGCGGCCCTTCTCTCTGAAACGTTTGTACTTATCGTCTGCAAAGCTATGTCGCTTGCTGCGGTATGCGGAGACACTAAAAGCACCCTAGTAGAACAAAGATGAAGCTTCTAAGTTGAAGTAATAGCCAGTAAGAAGTAGTACAATTCGAGTTTTAGGTATCGATTATTGACTTTCTAGTTGGCTTTGGTGCCTTGGACATTAGATAGGACCTTAAGATTGTGCATGAAAGGAGGACTAGCAGACGAGTTGCATGGGAGAATGTGAAAAGCGTTCAATGTAATAAAAACCTGAGAAATCCGTCCGTTTTCGTCATTTGTTATCGAATCGACTTAAAGCTAGATCGTCACATTGGCCGCTCTTCTCTCTGAAACGGTTGTACTTATCGTCTGCAAAGCTATGTCGCTTGCTGCGGTATGCTTAGACACTAAAAGCACCATAGTAGAACACAGATAAAGCTTCTAAGTTGATGTAATAGCCAGTAAGATGTAGTACAATTCAAGTTTTAGGTATCGATTATAGACTTTTTAGCTGGCTTTGGTGCCTTGGACATGAGCTAGGAACTTAGGATTCTGTATGAAAGGAGGACTAGCAGCCGAGTTGCACGGGAGAATGTGAAAAGTGTTCATATGAAGTAAAAACCTGAGAAATAAGTCCGTTTTCGTCATTTGTTATCGAATCGACTTAATGCCAGATAGTCACATTGGCCGCTCTTCTCCTGAAACAGTTGTACTTATCGTCTGCGAAGCTATGTCGCGTGCTGCGGTATGCGGAGACATTAAAAGCACCATAGTAGAACACAGATGAAGCTTCTAAGTTGATGTAATAGACAGTAAGAAGTAGTACAATTCAAGTTTTAGGTATCGATTATTGACTTTTTTGCTGGCTTTGGTGCCTTGGACATGAGCTAGGACCTTAAGATTCTGCATGAAAGGAGGACTAGCAGCCGAGTAGCACGGGAGAATGTGAAAAGTGTTCATTTGTAGTAAAAACCTAAGAAATCCGTCCGTTTTCGTCATTTGTTATCGAATCGACTTAAAGCCAGATCGTCACATTGACCGCTCTTCTCTCTGAAACGGTTGCACTTATCGTCTGCAAAGCTATGTCACGTGCTGCGGTGTGCGGAGACACTAAAAGCACCATAGTAGAACACAGATGAAGCTTCTAAGTTGATATATTAGCCAGTAAGATGTAGTACAATTCAAGTTTTAGGTATCGATTATTGACTTTTTAACTGGCTTTGGTGCCTTGGACATGAGCTAGGACCTTAGGATTCTGCATGAAAGGAGCACTAGCAGCCGAGTTGCACGGGAGAATGTGAAAAGTGTTCATATGTAGTAAAAACCTGAGAAATCCATCCGTTTTCGTCATTTGTTATCGAATAGACTTAAAGCCAGATCGTCACATTGGCCGCTCTTCTCCTGAAACGGTTGTACTTATCGTCTGCAAAGCTATGTCGCGTGCTGCGGTATGCTGAGACACTAAAAGCACCATAGTAGAACACAGATGAAGCTTCTAAGTTGATGTAATAGCCAGTAAGAAGAAGTACAATTCAAGTTTTAGGTATCGATTATTGACTTTTTCCTGGCTTTGGTGCCTTGGACATGAGCTAGGACCTTAAGATTCCTCATGAAAGGAGGAATAGCAGCCGAGTTGCACGAGAGAATGTGAAAAGTGTTCACATGTAGTAAAAACCTGAGAAATCCGTCCCTTTTTGTCATTTGATATCGAATCGACTTAAAGCCAGATCGTCACATTGGCCGCTCTTCTCTCTGAAACGGTTGTACTTATCGTCTGCAAAGCTATGTCGCTTGCTGCGGTATGCGGAGACACTAAAAGCACCCTAGTAGAACACAGATGAAGCTTCTAAGTTGATGTAATAGCCAGTAAGTAGTAGTAAAATTCAAGTTTTAGGTATCGGTTATTGACTTTTTACCCTTCTTTGGTGCTTTGGACATGAGCTAGGAACTTAAGGTTTTGCATGAAAGGAGGAGTAGCAGCCGCGTTGCATGGGAGAATGTGAATAGTGTTCATATGTAATAAAACCTGAGAAATCCGTCCGTTTTCGTCATTTGTTATCGAATCGACTTAAAGCCAGATCGTCACATTGGCCGCACTTCTGTCTGAAACGTTTTCATTTAGCGTCTGCAAAGCTATGTCGCGTGCTGCGGTATGCGGATACAGTAAAAGCACCATAGTAGAACACAGATGAAGCTTCTAAGTTGATGTAATAGCCAGTAAAATGTAATACAATTCAAGTTTTAGGTATCCATTATTGACTTTTCAGCTGGCTTTGGTGCCTTGGACATGAGCTAGGACCTTGAGATTCTGCATGAAAGGAGGACTAGCAGCCGAGTTGCATGGGAGAATGTGAAAAGTGTTCATTTGTAGTAAAAACCTGAGAAATCCGTCCGTTTTCGTCATTTGTTATCGAATCGACTTAAAGCCAGATCGTCACATTGACCGCTCTTCTCTCTGAAACGGTTGTACTTATCGTCTGCAAAGCTATGTCGCGTGCTGCGGTGTGCGGAGACACTAAAAGCACCATAGTAGACACAGATGAAGCTTCTAAGTTGATGTAATAGCCAGTAAGATGTAGTACAATTCAAGTTTTAGGTATCGATTATTGACTTTTGATCCTTCTTTGGCGCATTGGACATGAGCTAGTAACTTAAGATTCTGCATGAAAGGAGGACTTGCAGCCGAGTTGCACGGGAGAATGTGAAAAGTTTTCATATGTAGTAAAAACCTGAGAAATAAATCCGTTTTCGTCATTTGTTATCGAATCGACTTAAAGCCAGATCGTCACATTGGCCGCACTTCTCTCTGAAACGGTTGCACTTATCGTCTGCAAAGCTATGTCGCGTGCTGCGGTGTGCGGAGACACTAAAAGCACCATAGTAGAACACAGATGAAGCTTCTAAGTTGATATAATAGCCAGTAAGATGTAGTACAATTCAAGTTTTAGGTATCGATTATTGACTTTTTAGTTGGCTTTGGTGCCTAGGACATGAGCTAGTACCTTAAGATTCTGCATGAATGGAGGACTAGCAGCCGCGTTGCATGTGAGAATGTGAAAAGTGTTCATATGTAGTAAAAACCTGAGAAATCTGCCCGTTTTCGTCATTTGTTATCGAATCGACTTAAAGCCAGATCGTCACATTGGCCGCTCTTCTCTCTGAAACGGTTGTACTTATCGTCTGCAAAGCTATGTCGCTTGCTGCGGTATGCGGAGACACTAAAAGCACCCTAGTAGAACACAGATGAAGCTTCTAAATTGATGTAATAGCCAGTAAGATGTAGTACAATTCAAGTTTTAGGTATCGATTATTGACTTTTTACGCTTATTTGGCGCCTTGGACATGAGCTAGGAACTTAAGATTCTGCATGAAAGGAGGACTAGCAGCCGAGTTGCACGCGAGAATGTGAAAAGTGTTCATATGTAATAAAAACCTGAGAAATCCGTCCGTTTTCGGCATTTGTTATCGAATCAACTTAAAGCCAGATCGTCACATTGGCGGCCCTTCTCTCTGTAACGGTTGTACTTATCGTCTGCAAAGCTATGTCGCTTGCTGCGGTATGCGGAGACACTAAAAGCACCCTAGTAGAACACAGATGAAGCTTCTAAGTTGAAGTAATAGCCAGTAAGAAGTAGTACAATTCGAGTTTTAGGTATCGATTATTGACTTTTTCCTGGCTTTGGTGCCTTGGACATGAGCTAGGACCTTAGGATTCTGTATGAAAGGAGGACTAGCAGCCGAGTTGCACGGGAGAATGTGAAAAGTGTTCATATGTAGTAAAAACCTGAGAAATAAATCCGTTTTCGTCATTTGTTATCGAATCGACTTAAAGCCAGATAGTCACATTGGCCGCTCTTCTCCTGAAACGGTTCTACTTATCGTCTGCGAAGCTATGTCGCGTGCTGCGGTATGCGGAGACACTAAAAGCACCATAGTAGAACACAGATGAAGCTTCTAAGTTGATGTAATAGCCAGTAAGATGTAGTACAATTCAAGTTTTAGGTATCGATTATTGACTTTTTTGCTGGCTTTGGTGCCTTGGAAATGAGCTATGACCTTAAGATTCTGCATGAAAGGAGGACTAGCAGCCGAGTAGCACGGGAGAATGTGAAAAGTGTTCATATGTAGTAAAAACTTGAGAAATCCGTCCCCTTTTGTCATTTGATATCGAATCGACTTAAAGCCAGATCGTCACATTGGCCGCTCTTCTCTCTGAAACGGTTGTACTTATCGTCTGCAAAGCTATGTCGCGTATTGCGGTATGTGGAGAACTAAACCCACCCTAGTAGAACACAGATGAAGCTTCGAAGTTGATGTAATAGCCAGTAAAAAGTAGTAAAAACCAAGTTTTAGGTATCGATTATTGACTTTTTACCCTTCTTTGGCGCTTTGGACATGAGCTAGGAACTTAAGATTTTGCATGAAAGGAGGACTAGCAGCCGCGGTGCATGGGAGAATGTGAATAGTGTTCATATGTAATAAAACCTGAGAAATCCGTCCGTTTTCGGCATTTGTTATCGAATCGACTTAAAGCCAGATCGTCACATTGGCCGCACTTCTGTCTGAAACGGTTACATTTATCGTCTGCATAGCTATGTCGCGTGCTGCGGTATGCGGATACACTAAAAGCACCATAGTAGAACACAGATGAAGCTTCTAAGTTGATATAATAGCCAGTAAGATGTAGTACAATTCAAGTTGTAGGTATCGATTATTGACTTTTTAGCTGGCTTTGGTGCCTTGGACATGAGCTAGGACCTTGAGATTCTGCATGAAAGGAGGACTAGCAGCCGAGTTGCACGCGAGAATGTGAAAAGTGTTCATATGTAATAAAAACCTGAGAAATCCGTCTGTTTTCGTCATTTGTTATCGAATCGACTTAAAGCCAGATCGTCACATTGGCCGCTCTTCTCTCTGTAACGGTTGTACTTATCGTCTGCAAAGCTATGTCGCGTGCTGCGGTGTGCGGAGACACTAAAAGCACCATAGTAGAACATAGATGAAGCTTCTAAATTGATGTAATAGCCAGTAAGATGTAGTACAATTCAAGTTTTAGGTATCGATTATTGACTTTTTACGCTTCTTTGGCGCCTTGGACATGAGCTAGGAACTTAAGATTCTGCATGAAAGGAGGAATAGCAGCCGAGTTGCACGCGAGAATGTGAAAAGTGTTCATATGTAATAAAAACTTGAGAAATCCGTCTGTTTTCGTCATTTGTTATCGAATCGACTTAAAGCCAGATCGTCACATTGGCGGCCCTTCTCTCTGAAACGTTTGAACTTATCGTCTGCAAAGCTATGTCGCTTGCTGCGGTATGCGGAGACACTAAAAGCACCCTAGTAGAACACAGATGAAGCTTCTAAGTTGAAGTAATAGCCAGTAAGAAGTAGCACAATTCGAGTATTAGGTATCGATTATTGACTTTCTAGTTGGCTTTGGTGCCTTGGACATTAGATAGGACCTTACGATTGTGCATGAAAGGAGGACTAGCAGCCGAGTTGCATGGGAGAATGTGAAAAGCGTTCAATGTAATAAAAACCTGAGAAATCCGTCCGTTTTCGTCATTTGTTATCGAATCGACTTAAAGCTAGATCGTCACATTGGCCGCTCTTCTCTCTGAAACGGTTGTACTTATCGTCTGCAAAGCTATGTCGCTTGCTGCGGTATGCTTAGACATTAAAAGCACCATAGTAGAACACAGATAAAGCTTCTAAGTTGATGTAATAGCCAGTAAGATGTAGTACAATTCAAGTTTTAGGTATCGATTATAGACTTTTTAGCTGGCTTTGGTGCCTTGGACATGAGCTAGGACCTTAGGATTCTGTATGAAAGGAGGACTAGCAGCCGAGTTGCACGGGAGAATGTGAAAAGTGTTCATATGAAGTAAAAACCTGAGAAATAAATCCGTTTTCGTCATTTGTTATCGAATCGACTTAAAGCCAGATAGTCACATTGGCCGCTCTTCTCCTGAAACGGTTGTACTTATCGTCTGTGAAGCTATGTCGCGTGCTGCGGTATGCGGAGACATTAAAAGCACCATAGTAGAACGCAGACGAAGATTCTAAGTTGATGTAATAGCCAGTAAGAAGTAGTACAATTCAAGTTGTAGGTATCGATTATTGACTTTTTTGCTGGCTTTGGTGCCTTGGACATGAGCTAGGACCTTAAGATTTTGCATGAAAGGAGGACTAGCAGCCGAGTAGCACGGGAGAATGTGAAAAGTGTTCATATGTAGTAAAAACTTGAGAAATCACTCCCTTTTTGTCATTTGATATCGAATCGACTTAAAGCCAGATCGTCACATTGGCCGCTCTTCTCTCTGAAACGGTTGTACTTATCGTCTGCAAAGCTATGTCGCGTGCTGCGGTATGCGGAGACACTAAAAGCACCATAGTAGACCACAGATGAAGCTTCTAAGTTGATGTAATAGCCAGTAAGAAGTAGTACAATTCAAGTTATAGGTATCGATTGTTGACTTTTTTGCTGGCTTTGGTGCCTTGGACATGAGCTATGACCTTAAGATTCTGCATGAAAGGAGGACTAGCGGCCGAGTAGCACGGGAGAATGTGAAAAGTGTTCATATGTAGTAAAAACTTGAGAAATCCGTCCCCTTTTGTCATTTGATATCGAATCGACTTAAAGCCACATCGTCACATTGGCCGCTCTTCTCTCTGAAACGGTTGTACTTATGGTCTGCAAAGCTATGTCGCGTGCTGCTTTATGCGGAGAACTAAAAGCACCCTAGTAGAACACAGATGAAGCTTCGAAGTTGATGTAATAGCCAGTAAGATGTAGTACAATTCAAGTTTTAGGTATCGATTATTGACTTTTGATCCTTCTTTGGCGCATTGGACATGAGCTAGTAACTTAAGATTCTGCATGAAAGGAGGACTTGCAGCCGAGTTGCACGGGAGAATGTGAAAAGTTTTCATATGTAGTAAAAACCTGAGAAATAAATCCGTTTTCGTCATTTGTTATCGAATCGACTTAAAGCCAGATCGTCACATTGGCCGCACTTCTCTCTGAAACGGTTGCACTTATCGTCTGCAAAGCTATGTCGCGTGCTGCGGTGTGCGGAGACACTAAAAGCACCATAGTAGAACACAGATGAAGCTTCTAAGTTGATATAATAGCCAGTAAGATGTAGTACAATTCAAGTTTTAGGTATCGATTATTGACTTTTTAGTTGGCTTTGGTGCCTAGGACATGAGCTAGTACCTTAAGATTCTGCATGAATGGAGGACTAGCAGCCGCGTTGCATGTGAGAATGTGAAAAGTGTTCATATGTAGTAAAAACCTGAGAAATCTGCCCGTTTTCGTCATTTGTTATCGAATCGACTTAAAGCCAGATCGTCACATTGGCCGCTCTTCTCTCTGAAACGGTTGTACTTATCGTCTGCAAAGCTATGTCGCTTGCTGCGGTATGCGGAGACACTAAAAGCACCCTAGTAGAACACAGATGAAGCTTCTAAATTGATGTAATAGCCAGTAAGATGTAGTACAATTCAAGTTTTAGGTATCGATTATTGACTTTTTACGCTTCTTTGGCGCCTTGGACATGAGCTAGGAACTTAAGATTCTGCATGAAAGGAGGACTAGCAGCCGAGTTGCACGCGAGAATGTGAAAAGTGTTCATATGTAATAAAAACCTGAGAAATCCGTCCGTTTTCGGCATTTGTTATCGAATCAACTTAAAGCCAGATCGTCACATTGGCGGCCCTTCTCTCTGTAACGGTTGTACTTATCGTCTGCAAAGCTATGTCGCTTGCTGCGGTATGCGGAGACACTAAAAGCACCCTAGTAGAACATAGATGAAGCTTCTATGTTGAAGTAATAGCCAGTAAGAAGTAGTACAATTCGAGTTTTAGGTATCGATTATTGACTTTTTCCTGGCTTTGGTGCCTTGGACATGAGCTAGGACCTTAGGATTCTGTATGAAAGGAGGACTAGCAGCCGAGTTGCACGGGAGAATGTGAAAAGTGTTCATATGTAGTAAAAACCTGAGAAATAAATCCGTTTTCGTCATTTGTTATCGAATCGACTTAAAGCCAGATAGTCACATTGGCCGCTCTTCTCCTGAAACGGTTCTACTTATCGTCTGCGAAGCTATGTCGCGTGCTGCGGTATGCGGAGACACTAAAAGCACCATTGTAGAACACAGATGAAGCTTCTAAGTTGATGTAATAGCCAGTAAGATGTAGTACAATTCAAGTTTTAGGTATCGATTATTGACTTTTTTGCTGGCTTTGGTGCCTTGGAAATGAGCTATGACCTTAAGATTCTGCATGAAAGGAGGACTAGCAGCCGAGTAGCACGGGAGAATGTGAAAAGTGTTCATATGTAGTAAAAACTTGAGAAATCCGTCCCCTTTTGTCATTTGATATCGAATCGACTTAAAGCCAGATCGTCACATTGGCCGCTCTTCTCTCTGAAACGGTTGTACTTATCGTCTGCATAGCTATGTCGCGTGCTGCGGTATGCGGATACACTAAAAGCACCATAGTAGAACACAGATGAAGCTTCTAAGTTGATATAATAGCCAGTAAGATGTAGTACAATTCAAGTTGTAGGTATCGATTATTGACTTTTTAGCTGGCTTTGGTGCCTTGGACATGAGCTAGGACCTTGAGATTCTGCATGAAAGGAGGACTAGCAGCCGAGTTGCACGCGAGAATGTGAAAAGTGTTCATATGTAATAAAAACCTGAGAAATCCGTCTGTTTTCGTCATTTGTTATCGAATCGACTTAAAGCCAGATCGTCACATTGGCCGCTCTTCTCTCTGTAACGGTTGTACTTATCGTCTGCAAAGCTATGTCGCGTGCTGCGGTGTGCGGAGACACTAAAAGCACCATAGTAGAACATAGATGAAGCTTCTAAATTGATGTAATAGCCAGTAAGATGTAGTACAATTCAAGTTTTAGGTATCGATTATTGACTTTTTACGCTTCTTTGGCGCCTTGGACATGAGCTAGGAACTTAAGATTCTGCATGAAAGGAGGAATAGCAGCCGAGTTGCACGCGAGAATGTGAAAAGTGTTCATATGTAATAAAAACTTGAGAAATCCGTCTGTTTTCGTCATTTGTTATCGAATCGACTTAAAGCCAGATCGTCACATTGGCGGCCCTTCTCTCTGAAACGTTTGAACTTATCGTCTGCAAAGCTATGTCGCTTGCTGCGGTATGCGGAGACACTAAAAGCACCCTAGTAGAACACAGATGAAGCTTCTAAGTTGAAGTAATAGCCAGTAAGAAGTAGCACAATTCGAGTTTTAGGTATCGATTATTGACTTTCTAGTTGGCTTTGGTGCCTTGGACATTAGATAGGACCTTACGATTGTGCATGAACGGAGGACTAGCAGCCGAGTTGCATGGGAGAATGTGAAAAGCGTTCAATGTAATAAAAACCTGAGAAATCCGTCCGTTTTCGTCATTTGTTATCGAATCGACTTAAAGCTAGATCGTCACATTGGCCGCTCTTCTCTCTGAAACGGTTGTACTTATCGTCTGCAAAGCTATGTCGCTTGCTGCGGTATGCTTAGACATTAAAAGCACCATAGTAGAACACAGATAAAGCTTCTAAGTTGATGTAATAGCCAGTAAGATGTAGTACAATTCAAGTTTTAGGTATCGATTATAGACTTTTTAGCTGGCTTTGGTGCCTTGGACATGAGCTAGGACCTTAGGATTCTGTATGAAAGGAGGACTAGCAGCCGAGTTGCACGGGAGAATGTGAAAAGTGTTCATATGAAGTAAAAACCTGAGAAATAAATCCGTTTTCGTCATTTGTTATCGAATCGACTTAAAGCCAGATAGTCACATTGGCCGCTCTTCTCCTGAAACGGTTGTACTTATCGTCTGTGAAGCTATGTCGCGTGCTGCGGTATGCGGAGACATTAAAAGCACCATAGTAGAACACAGACGAAGATTCTAAGTTGATGTAATAGCCAGTAAGAAGTAGTACAATTCAAGTTGTAGGTATCGATTATTGACTTTTTTGCTGGCTTTGGTGCCTTGGACATGAGCTAGGACCTTAAGATTTTGCATGAAAGGAGGACTAGCAGCCGAGTAGCACGGGAGAATGTGAAAAGTGTTCATATGTAGTAAAAACTTGAGAAATCACTCCCTTTTTGTCATTTGATATCGAATCGACTTAAAGCCAGATCGTCACATTGGCCGCTCTTCTCTCTGAAACGGTTGTACTTATCGTCTGCAAAGCTATGTCGCGTGCTGCGGTATGCGGAGACACTAAAAGCACCATAGTAGACCACAGATGAAGCTTCTAAGTTGATGTAATAGCCAGTAAGAAGTAGTACAATTCAAGTTTTAGGTATCGATTGTTGACTTTTTTGCTGGCTTTGGTGCCTTGGACATGAGCTATGACCTTAAGATTCTGCATGAAAGGAGGACTAGCGGCCGAGTAGCACGGGAGAATGTGAAAAGTGTTCATATGTAGTAAAAACTTGAGAAATCCGTCCCCTTTTGTCATTTGATATCGAATCGACTTAAAGCCACATCGTCACATTGGCCGCTCTTCTCTCTGAAACGGTTGTACTTATGGTCTGCAAAGCTATGTCGCGTGCTGCTTTATGCGGAGAACTAAAAGCACCCTAGTAGAACACAGATGAAGCTTCGAAGTTGATGTAATAGCCAGTAAGATGTAGTACAATTCAAGTTTTAGGTATCGATTATTGACTTTTGATCCTTCTTTGGCGCATTGGACATGAGCTAGTAACTTAAGATTCTGCATGAAAGGAGGACTTGCAGCCGAGTTGCACGGGAGAATGTGAAAAGTTTTCATATGTAGTAAAAACCTGAGAAATAAATCCGTTTTCGTCATTTGTTATCGAATCGACTTAAAGCCAGATCGTCACATTGGCCGCACTTCTCTCTGAAACGGTTGCACTTATCGTCTGCAAAGCTATGTCGCGTGCTGCGGTGTGCGGAGACACTAAAAGCACCATAGTAGAACACAGATGAAGCTTCTAAGTTGATATAATAGCCAGTAAGATGTAGTACAATTCAAGTTTTAGGTATCGATTATTGACTTTTTAGTTGGCTTTGGTGCCTAGGACATGAGCTAGTACCTTAAGATTCTGCATGAATGGAGGACTAGCAGCCGCGTTGCATGTGAGAATGTGAAAAGTGTTCATATGTAGTAAAAACCTGAGAAATCTGCCCGTTTTCGTCATTTGTTATCGAATCGACTTAAAGCCAGATCGTCACATTGGCCGCTCTTCTCTCTGAAACGGTTGTACTTATCGTCTGCAAAGCTATGTCGCTTGCTGCGGTATGCGGAGACACTAAAAGCACCCTAGTAGAACACAGATGAAGCTTCTAAATTGATGTAATAGCCAGTAAGATGTAGTACAATTCAAGTTTTAGGTATCGATTATTGACTTTTTACGCTTCTTTGGCGCCTTGGACATGAGCTAGGAACTTAAGATTCTGCATGAAAGGAGGACTAGCAGCCGAGTTGCACGCGAGAATGTGAAAAGTGTTCATATGTAATAAAAACCTGAGAAATCCGTCCGTTTTCGGCATTTGTTATCGAATCAACTTAAAGCCAGATCGTCACATTGGCGGCCCTTCTCTCTGTAACGGTTGTACTTATCGTCTGCAAAGCTATGTCGCTTGCTGCGGTATGCGGAGACACTAAAAGCACCCTAGTAGAACACAGATGAAGCTTCTAAGTTGAAGTAATAGCCAGTAAGAAGTAGTACAATTCGAGTTTTAGGTATCGATTATTGACTTTTTCCTGGCTTTGGTGCCTTGGACATGAGCTAGGACCTTAGGATTCTGTATGAAAGGAGGACTAGCAGCCGAGTTGCACGGGAGAATGTGAAAAGTGTTCATATGTAGTAAAAACCTGAGAAATAAATCCGTTTTCGTCATTTGTTATCGAATCGACTTAAAGCCAGATAGTCACATTGGCCGCTCTTCTCCTGAAACGGTTCTACTTATCGTCTGCGAAGCTATGTCGCGTGCTGCGGTATGCGGAGACACTAAAAGCACCATAGTAGAACACAGATGAAGCTTCTAAGTTGATGTAATAGCCAGTAAGATGTAGTACAATTCAAGTTTTAGGTATCGATTATTGACTTTTTTGCTGGCTTTGGTGCCTTGGAAATGAGCTATGACCTTAAGATTCTGCATGAAAGGAGGACTAGCAGCCGAGTAGCACGGGAGAATGTGAAAAGTGTTCATATGTAGTAAAAACTTGAGAAATCCGTCCCCTTTTGTCATTTGATATCGAATCGACTTAAAGCCAGATCGTCACATTGGCCGCTCTTCTCTCTGAAACGGTTGTACTTATCGTCTGCAAAGCTATGTCGCGTATTGCGGTATGTGGAGAACTAAACCCACCCTAGTAGAACACAGATGAAGCTTCGAAGTTGATGTAATAGCCAGTAAAAAGTAGTAAAAACCAAGTTTTAGGTATCGATTATTGACTTTTTACCCTTCTTTGGCGCTTTGGACATGAGCTAGGAACTTAAGATTTTGCATGAAAGGAGGACTAGCAGCCGCGGTGCATGGGAGAATGTGAATAGTGTTCATATGTAATAAAACCTGAGAAATCCGTCCGTTTTCGGCATTTGTTATCGAATCGACTTAAAGCCAGATCGTCACATTGGCCGCACTTCTGTCTGAAACGGTTACATTTATCGTCTGCATAGCTATGTCGCGTGCTGCGGTATGCGGATACACTAAAAGCACCATAGTAGAACACAGATGAAGCTTCTAAGTTGATATAATAGCCAGTAAGATGTAGTACAATTCAAGTTGTAGGTATCGATTATTGACTTTTTAGCTGGCTTTGGTGCCTTGGACATGAGCTAGGACCTTGAGATTCTGCATGAAAGGAGGACTAGCAGCCGAGTTGCACGCGAGAATGTGAAAAGTGTTCATATGTAATAAAAACCTGAGAAATCCGTCTGTTTTCGTCATTTGTTATCGAATCGACTTAAAGCCAGATCGTCACATTGGCCGCTCTTCTCTCTGTAACGGTTGTACTTATCGTCTGCAAAGCTATGTCGCGTGCTGCGGTGTGCGGAGACACTAAAAGCACCATAGTAGAACATAGATGAAGCTTCTAAATTGATGTAATAGCCAGTAAGATGTAGTACAATTCAAGTTTTAGGTATCGATTATTGACTTTTTACGCTTCTTTGGCGCCTTGGACATGAGCTAGGAACTTAAGATTCTGCATGAAAGGAGGAATAGCAGCCGAGTTGCACGCGAGAATGTGAAAAGTGTTCATATGTAATAAAAACTTGAGAAATCCGTCTGTTTTCGTCATTTGTTATCGAATCGACTTAAAGCCAGATCGTCACATTGGCGGCCCTTCTCTCTGAAACGTTTGAACTTATCGTCTGCAAAGCTATGTCGCTTGCTGCGGTATGCGGAGACACTAAAAGCACCCTAGTAGAACACAGATGAAGCTTCTAAGTTGAAGTAATAGCCAGTAAGAAGTAGCACAATTCGAGTTTTAGGTATCGATTATTGACTTTCTAGTTGGCTTTGGTGCCTTGGACATTAGATAGGACCTTACGATTGTGCATGAACGGAGGACTAGCAGCCGAGTTGCATGGGAGAATGTGAAAAGCGTTCAATGTAATAAAAACCTGAGAAATCCGTCCGTTTTCGTCATTTGTTATCGAATCGACTTAAAGCTAGATCGTCACATTGGCCGCTCTTCTCTCTGAAACGGTTGTACTTATCGTCTGCAAAGCTATGTCGCTTGCTGCGGTATGCTTAGACATTAAAAGCACCATAGTAGAACACAGATAAAGCTTCTAAGTTGATGTAATAGCCAGTAAGATGTAGTACAATTCAAGTTTTAGGTATCGATTATAGACTTTTTAGCTGGCTTTGGTGCCTTGGACATGAGCTAGGACCTTAGGATTCTGTATGAAAGGAGGACTAGCAGCCGAGTTGCACGGGAGAATGTGAAAAGTGTTCATATGAAGTAAAAACCTGAGAAATAAATCCGTTTTCGTCATTTGTTATCGAATCGACTTAAAGCCAGATAGTCACATTGGCCGCTCTTCTCCTGAAACGGTTGTACTTATCGTCTGTGAAGCTATGTCGCGTGCTGCGGTATGCGGAGACATTAAAAGCACCATAGTAGAACACAGACGAAGATTCTAAGTTGATGTAATAGCCAGTAAGAAGTAGTACAATTCAAGTTTTAGGTATCGATTATTGACTTTTTTGCTGGCTTTGGTGCCTTGGACATGAGCTAGGACCTTAAGATTTTGCATGAAAGGAGGACTAGCAGCCGAGTAGCACGGGAGAATGTGAAAAGTGTTCATATGTAGTAAAAACTTGAGAAATCACTCGCTTTTTGTCATTTGATATCGAATCGACTTAAAGCCAGATCGTCACATTGGCCGCTCTTCTCTCTGAAACGGTTGTACTTATCGTCTGCAAAGCTATGTCGCGTGCTGCGGTATGCGGAGACACTAAAAGCACCATAGTAGACCACAGATGAAGCTTCTAAGTTGATGTAATAGCCAGTAAGAAGTAGTACAATTCAAGTTTTAGGTATCGATTGTTGACTTTTTTGCTGGCTTTGGTGCCTTGGACATGAGCTATGACCTTAAGATTCTGCATGAAAGGAGGACTAGCGGCCGAGTAGCACGGGAGAATGTGAAAAGTGTTCATATGTAGTAAAAACTTGAGAAATCCGTCCCCTTTTGTCATTTGATATCGAATCGACTTAAAGCCACATCGTCACATTGGCCGCTCTTCTCTCTGAAACGGTTGTACTTATGGTCTGCAAAGCTATGTCGCGTGCTGCGGTATGCGGGGAACTAAAAGCACCCTAGTAAAACACAGATGAAGCTTCGAAGTTGATGTAATAGCCAGTAAAAAGTAGTAAAAACCAAGTTTTAGGTATCGATTATTGACTTTTTACCCTTCTTTGGTGCTTTGGACATGAGCTAGGAACTTAAGATTTTGCATGAAAGGAGGACTAGCAGCCGCGGTGCATGGGAGAATGTGAATAGTGTTCATATGTAATAAAACCTGAGAAATCCGTCCGTTTTCGGCATTTGTTATCGAATCGACTTAAAGCCAGATCGTCACATTGGCCGCACTTCTGTCTGAAACGGTTACATTTATCGTCTGCATAGCTATGTCGCGTGCTGCGGTATGCGGATACACTAAAAGCACCATAGTAGAACACAGATGAAGCTTCTAAGTTGAAGTAATAGCCAGTAAGAAGTAGTACAATTCGAGTTTTAGGTATCGATTATTGACTTTTTCCTGGCTTTGGTGCCTTGGACATTAGATAGGACCTTAAGATTGTGCATGAAAGGAGGACTAGCAGCCGAGTTGCGTGGGAGAATGTGAAAAGCGTTCAATGTAATAAAAACCTGAGAAATCCGTCCGTGTTCGTCATTTGTTATCGAATCGACTTAAAGCCAGATCGTCACATTGGCCGCTCTTCTCTCTGAAACGGTTGTACTTATCGTCTGCAAAGCTATGTTGCGTGCTGCGGTATGCGGAAAACTAAAAGCACCCTAGTAGAACACAGATGAAGCTTCTAAGTTGATGTAATAGCCAGTAAAATGTAATACAATTCAAGTTTTAGGTATCCATTAATGACTTTTTAGCTGGCTTTGGTGCCTTGGACATGAGCTAGGACCTTGAGATTCTGCATGAAATGAGGACTAGCAGCCGAGTTGCACGGGAGAATGTGACAAGTGTTCATTTGTAGTAAAAACCTAAGAAATCCGTCCGTTTTCGTCATTTGTTATCGAATCGACTTAAAGCCAGATCGTCACATTGACCGCTCTTCTCTCTGAAACGGTTGCACTTATCGTCTGCAAAGCTATGTCGCGTGCTGCGGTGTGCGGAGACACTAAAAGCACCACAGTAGAACACAGATGAAGCTTCTAAGTTGATATATTAGCCAGTAAGATGTAGTACAATTCAAGTTTCAGGTATCGATTAATGACTTTTTAACTGGCTTTGGTGCCTTGGACATGAGCTAGGACCTTAGGATTCTGCATGAAAGGAGCACTAGCAGCCGAGTTGCACGGGAGAATGTGAAAAGTGTTCATTTGAAGTAAAAACCTAAGAAATCCGTCCGTTTTCGTCATTTGTTATCGAATCGACTTAAAGCCAGATCGTCACATTGGCCGCTCTTCTCCTGAAACGGTTGTACTTATCGTCTGCAAAGCTATGTCGCGTGCTGCGGTATTCGGAGACACTAAAAGCACCATAGTAGAACACAGATGAAGCTTCTAAGTTGATGTAATAGCCAGTAAAATGTAATAGAATTCAAGTTTTAGGTATCGATTATTGACTTTTTAGCTGGCTTTGGTGCCTTGGACATGAGCTAGGACCTTGAGATTCTGCATGAAAGGAGAACTAGCAGCCTAGTTGAACGGGAGAATGTGAAAAGTGTTCATCTGTAGTAAAAAGCTGAGAAATCCGTCCGTTTTCGTTATTTGTTATCGAATCGACGTAAAGCCAGGTCGTCACATTGACCGCTCTTCTCTCTGAAACGGTTGTACTTATCGTCTGAAAATTTATGACGGGTGATGCGGTATGCGGAGACACTAAAAGCACCATAGTAGAACACAGATGAAGCTTCTAAGTTGATTTAATAGCCAGTAAGATGTAGTTCAATTCAAGTTTTAGGTATCGATTATTGACTTTTTAGCTGGCTTTGGTGCCTGGGACATGAGCTAGGACCTTAAGGTTGTGCATGAAAAATGGACTAGCAGCCGCGTTGCATGGGAGAATGTGAAAAGTGTTCATATGTAGTAAAAACCTAAGAAATCTGTCAGTTTTCGTCATTTGTTATCGAATCGACTGAAAGCCAGATCGTCACATTGGCCGCTCTTCTCTCTGAAACGGTTTGGTACTTATCGTTTGTAAAGCTATGTCGGGTGCTGCGGTATGCGGAGACACTAAAAGCACCATAGTAGAACACAGATGAAGCTTCTAAGTTGATGTAATAGCCAGTAAGGAGTAGTGCAATTCAAGTTATAGGTATCGATTATTAACTTTTTATCCTTCTTTGGCGCCTTGGACATGAGCTAGGACCTTAGGATTCTGCATGAAAGGAGGACTAGCAGCCGAGTTGCACGGGAGAATGTGAAAAGTGTTCATATGTAGTAAAAACCTGAGAAATCCATCGTTTTCGTCATTTGTTATTGAATCGACTTTAAGCCAGATCGTCACATTGGCCGCTCTTCTCCTGAAACGGTTGTACTTATCGTCTGCAAAGCTATGTCGCGTGCTGCGGTATTCGGAGACACTAAAAGCACCATAGTAGAACACAGATGAAGCTTCTAAGTTGATGTAATAGCCAGTAAGATGTAGTACAATTCAAGTTTTAGGTATCGATTATTGATTTTTGAGCTTGGTTTGGTGCCTTGGACATGAGCTATGACCTTAAGATTCTGCATGAAACGAGGACTAGCAGCCGCGTTGCACGGGAGTGTGTGAAAAGTGTTCATGTATAGTAAAAACCTGAGAAATCCGTCCGTTTTCGTCATTTGTTATCGAATCGGCTTAAAGCCAGATCGTCACATTGGCCGCTCTTCTCCTGAAAAGGTTTGTACTTAGCGTCTGCAAAGCTATGTCGCGTGCTGCGGTATGCGGAGACACTAAAAGCACCATAGTAGAACACAGATGAAGCTTCTAAGTTGATGTAATAGCCAGTAAGAAGTAGTACAATTCAAGTTTTAGGTATCGATTATTGACTTTTTAGCTGGCTTTGGTGCCTTGGACATGAGCTAGGACCTTAGGATTCTGCATGAAAGGAGGACTAGCAGCCGAGTTGCACGGGAGAATGTGAAAAGTGTTCATATGTAGTAAAAACCTGAGAAATCCATCCGTTTTCGTCATTTGTTATCGAATCGACTTAAAGCCAGATCGTCACATTGGCCGCTCTTCTCCTGAAACGGTTGTACTTATCGTCTGCAAAGCTATGTCGCGTGCTGCGGTATTCGGACACACTAAAAGCACCATAGTAGAACACAGATGAAGCTTCTAAGTTGATGTAATAGCCAGTGAGATGTAGTACAATTCAAGTTTTAGGTATCGATTATTGACTTTTAGCTGGCTTTGGTGCCTTGGACATGAGCTAGGACCTTAGGATTCTGGATTAATGGAGGACTAGCAGCCGAATTGCATGGAGAATGTGAAAAGTGTTCATATGTAGTAAAAACCTGAGAAATCATCAGTTTTCGTCATTTGTTATCGAATCGACTTAAAGCCAGATCGTCACATTGGCCGCTCTTCTCTTGAAACGGTTGTACTTATCGTCTGCAAAGCTATGTCGCGTGCTGCGGTATTCGGAGGCACTAAAAGCACCATACTAGAACACAGATGAAGCTTCTAAGTTGATGTAATAGCCAGTAAGAAGTAGTACATTTCAAGTTTTAGGTATCGATTATTGACTTTTTTCCTGGCTTTGGTGCCTTGGACATGAGCTAGGACCTTAAGATTCTGCATGAAAGGGGGACTAGCAGCCGAGTTGCACGGGAGAATGTAAAAAGTGTTCATATGTAGTAAAAACCTGAGAAATCCGTTCCTTTTTGTCATTTGATAACGAATCGACTCAAAGCCAGATCGTCACATTAGCCGCTCTTCTGTCTGCAATGGTTACATTTATCGTCTGCAAAGGCTATGTCGCTAGCTGCGGTATGCGGATAACACTAAAAGCACCATAGTAGAACACAGATGAAGCTTCTAAGTTGATGTAATAGCCAGTAAGATGTAGTACAATTCAAGTTTTAGGTATCGATTGTTGACTTTTTTGCTGGCTTTGGTGCCTTGGACATGAGCTATGACTTAAGATTCTGCATGAAAGGAGGACTAGCGGCCGAGTAGCACGGGGAGAATGTGAAAAGTGTTCATATGTAGTAAAAACTTGAGTAATCCGTCCCCTTTTGTCATTTGATATCGAATCGACTTAAAGCCACATCGTCACATTGGCCGCTCTTCTCTCTGAAACGGTTGTACTTATGGTCTGCAAAGCTATGTCGCGTGCTGCTTTATGCGGAGAACTAAAAGCACCCTAGTAGAACACAGATGAAGCTTCGAAGTTGATGTAATAGCCAGTAAGATGTAGTACAATTCAAGTTTTAGGTATCGATTATTGACTTTTGATCCTTCTTTGGCGCATTGGACATGAGCTAGTACCTTAAGATTCTGCATGAATGGAGGACTAGCAGCCGCGTTGCATGTGAGAATGTGAAAAGTGTTCATATGTAGTAAAAACCTGAGAAATCTGCCCGTTTTCGTCATTTGTTATCGAATCGACTTTAAAGCCAGATCGTCACATTGGCCGCTCTTCTCTCTGAAACGGTTTGTACTTATCGTCCTGCAAAGCTATGTCGCTTGCTGCGGTATGCGGAGACACTAAAAGCACCCTAGTAGAACACAGATGAAGCTTCTAAATTGATGTAATAGCCAGTAAGATGTAGTACAATTCAAGTTTTAGGTATCGATTATTGACTTTTTACGCTTATTTGGCGCCTTGGACATGAGCTAGGAACTTAAGATTCTGCATGAAAGGAGGACTAGCAGCCGAGTTGCACGCGAGAATGTGAAAAGTGTTCATATGTAATAAAAACCTGAGAAAATCCGTCCGTTTTCGGCATTTGTTATCGAATCAACTTAAACGCCAGATCGTCACATTGGCGGCCCTTCTCTCTGTAACGGTATGTACTTATCGTCTGCAAAGCTATGTCGCTTGCTGCGGTATGCGGAGACACTAAAAGCACCCTAGTAGAACACAGATGAAGCTTCTAAGTTGAAGTAATAGTCCAGTAGAAGTAGTACAATTCGAGTTTTAGGTATCGATTATTGACTTTTTCCTGGCTTTGGTGCCTTGGACATGAGCTAGGACCTTAGGATTCTGTATGAAAGGAGGACTAGCAGCCGAGTTGCACGGGAGAATGTGAAAAGTGTTCATATGTAGTAAAAACCTGAGAATATAAATCCGTTTTCGTCATTTGTTATCGAATCGACTTAAAGCCAGATAGTCACATTGGCCGCTCTTCTCCTGAAACGGTTTCTACTTATCGTCTGCGAAGCTATGTCGCGTGCTGCGGTATGCGGAGGACACTAAAAGCACCATAGTAGAACACAGATGAAGCTTCTAAGTTGATGTAATAGCCAGTAAGATGTAGTACAATACAAGTTTTAGGTATCGATTATTGACTTTTTTGCTGGCTTTGGTGCCTTGGAAATGAGCTATGACCTTAAGATTCTGCATGAAAGGAGGACTAGCAGCCGAGTAGCACGGGAGAATGTGAAAAGTGTTCATATGTAGTAAAAACTTGAGAAATCCGTCCCCTTTTTGTCATTTGATATCGAATCGACTTAAAGCCAGATCGTCACATTGGCCGCTCTTCTCTCTGAAACGGTTTGTACTTATCGTCTGCAAAGCTATGTCCGCGTATTGCGGTATGTGGAGAACTAAACCCACCCTAGTAGAACACAGATGAAGCTTCGAAGTTGATGTAATAGCCAGTAAAAAGTAGTAAAACCAAGTTTTAGGTATCGATTATTGACTTTTTACCCTTCTTTGGCGCTTTGGACATGAGCTAGGAACTTAAGATTTTGCATGAAAGGAGGACTAGCAGCCGCGGTGCATGGGAGAATGTGAATAGTGTTTCATATGTAATAAAACCTGAGAAATCCGTCCGTTTTCGGCATTTGTTATCGAATCGACTTAAGCCAGATCGTCACATTGGCCGCACTTCTGTCTGAAACGGTTACATTTATCGTCTGCATAGCTATGTCGCGTGCTGCGGTATGCGGAATACACTAAAAGCACCATAGTAGAACACAGATGAAGCTTCTAAGTTGATATAATAGCCAGTAAGATGTAGTACAATTCAAGTTGTAGGTATCGATTATTGACAACACGCGATCTAGTGT